>NW_015160216.1:137198-185487 GCF_001447785.1 Gekko japonicus
AGATTTGAGGGAACCTGGAGAGGGTGAAGTTTGAGGAGGGGTGAGACCTCAGACAGGTATGATGCCATAGACTCCACCCTCCCAACCAGCCATTCCCTTCTGGGGAACCACTGTTGCCAATCTCCAGGTGAGGGGTGGAGATCACTCAGAATTACAACTGATCTCCAGGAGGGGGGAGGAGATGGAAAGCTGAAATCAGAGGGGCAGATAATGGCAGGATGATGGTTAGCTGGGAAGGGGTTGGTGTTGCCAACTCCAGGTTGGGAAATTCCTGGGGATTTCAGAGGTGGATCCTGGAGAGGGTGGGGTTTGAGGAAGTCGCCACAGCAAATTGACGCTGAGTGCCCAAGGCCTTGGCACTCTCCCAGAGCCTCTTTCTAGAGGTCATTTTATTTATTTCCACAATGGGCCTTATTCCTAGTTATTCATAAAAGCCAATTTCAGATATGCATTTATTTGCACAAAACAATTTTGCATGCTGCAAATATTTGCACCAAAGATGTCTGTGTCCTCATCCAACTGAAAGAATACCATGTGATTATCAGATTAGCCACCAATAAGCAGCACAACACTTCTTTTATGTTTTCCTAAACCTCTGTTGGAGTGAAAAAGAGCAGCATAGCTTGTCAAAGAAATATGAACACACATTTTGTTGGCTGTTCTGCAACAGAAACATTGAGATAGGATATTAAATTTCATATTTTTTGTCTCAGATACCGCTGAAAGCTCAAGGTTTTATGAATGAAAATAATAGTGTACTAGAAGTCTCAGAGCCAGTATTTGGTCCAGAGTTTTGATTTAAGTTATGAAAAAGATGAAATTATGGGATTTCCAGTATTTTATGTTTCTGGCCAGAAATTTTATGGGAAGAGTTGATCAAATGTCATTTCACTGTTTCTAAGTTGTGGTCCTAACTGAGACCCAAAGTAGATGTGACAAAAGGAAATCTATGAATTATCTTTCATTTTAAAAAAATTGTAAAATTGCAGCCACATAGAGCCCTGTTTCTGATCAGGGCTGTAGTGCAGGTAAAAGGGGGATATAACTTTACTGTCCCTTTCACGATCCACATCCTGGTGCTACTGTTTGACCTGCTCATGGAGGGGTTTAGGAGCCATCTGGGTACCTACGTTCTTCCCCACCATGGGGCAAACAGCAGCAGCCCCAGGACCAATTCATATAATGAAAATTGCTGTGGGGAAAAGGATTTAAACCCCTCCCTTATGTTTCCAGATCAGATTTGGGCCCTGCATAGCGGCAACTGAGATATAGTGTGTGTGTGTGTGTGTGTGTGTGTGTGTGTGACAAATTGTATGTCTACTTTAGCTCTAAATGCCAGGAGGACTGTGAATAAAAATACAAAATGTAAAAGACAGCCAAATCACAAGGTACTGTACAGGTAACTTTTTTCTTGTTCTTTTATATTTATATAACATTTTGGGTTCTCAAAACTGCTCATATTTCTAAAATTTGTAATGTACAATAACATGAAGAGGCAAATAGAAAATATCCCCATCTGATCAAAATCTACTGATTTTTTTTCTTATGATTCTATCTACTGTTACAATTTAAAAATTATTACAGGCTTCTGATATTTGAGATCCTAGAAAACAGATGCACAAATGCAAGGTACTGATAACTGAATCACCATATAATCAAAAAGAATGACTTTACTACAATGCTACATGCACATACCAATATATAACAATGGAGTGTCAAGTGGTTTAGTGTAAGATGGACACAATTGGTATATACATTAATTAGACTATTTCTGTATTTCGCAACCACAAAACCCACATTCTGCTACAAATGACTATTTTATCATCAACATTATTGTCCTGATTAAATGATCATCACTTATAATAATAACAACAATGTATGAAGTATACCATGCCTTTATTTTCAGTGCATGCTTTGCTCATTTAGCAGGTTGTGTGTGTGTGTGTGCATGTGCTACTTTGATGCAGGGAGCACATGAACAAAAAAGCCCTTCCACCCACACATGGAAGGAAAATTTCTTTCCAATGGCAGTCCTTCTCGCTTTCTGGAGTGCCACTCTAGAAGCCTTCCTCAACTTAAGAGTGAGCTTTTTACTATTATTGTTGTTGTTATTTAATTTATTTCATTTCTATACTACCCATAGCTGAAGGTCTGTGGGCAGTTTACAACAAATATAAAAACCATAAAATGCAATACAGAAGACATTAAGAATAAAAAAATAATTTAAGGTAACATGAAAAACATTAAAATCAATAGACTGGACCCAAAAAGACCTAACCCAAAACAAAAGTACCTGGCTAATCGTATCAGGACCCTGCATAACCAGGGAGGTCTTTAAAGCCCTCCACAAAGAGGCCCATCTTAACCTGGTGCCAAGAAGATAGCAAATTTGGTGCCAGGTGGCCTGCAGGAGGGAGAAATAGGCCCTCTCCCTAGTTGCCACCCTCCAAGCCTCTCGAGGGGTTGGCACCCAGAGAAAGGCCCCAAAGGTTGAGTGTAGTGTCCAGGTAGATTGGGATTGGGAGAAGTGATCCAACAGATATTGTAGCCAACAGCCATGTAAGGCTTTATAGGTTAAGACCAGCACCTTGAATTGGGACCGGAAGCATACAGGCAGCCAATGCAGGCTGTGTTCAGATCTCCAGGTCCCAGTTATTAATCTAGCTGCTGCATCCTGCATCAGCTGCAGCTTCTGAACCATCTTCAAGGCTAACCCCATGTAGAGTGTGTCATAGTAATGGAGATTACCAGAGCATAAATTACTGAAGTCAGGCTATCCCCGTGCAAATGGGGGCACAGATGAACCACCAGCCAAAACTGGCAGAAAGTGTTCTGAGCCACCGATGACACCTGAGCCTTAAGTGACAGAGATGGATCAAGGAGCACCCCTAAGCTGGTCAAAGGAATCATCTACTAATAGCATCTCAGTCTTGTCTGGATTGAATTTCAGTTCGTTAGCCCTCATCCAGTCCATTATTGTAGCCACACAGCGGTTTAGCACGTCGACAGTCTCACCTGCCAACAATGAAAAGGAGAAATAGAGCTGTGTGTCATCAACATACTGATGGCAATGCAGTCCAAAACTCTAGATGAGCCCACTCAGCAGTTTCATGTATATGTTAAATAGCATGGGGGACAGAACAGACCCCTGAGGAATGTCATGCCGGAGAATTCACAGGTCTGAGCAATATTCACCAAGCACCACCTTCTGGAGACAGCCATCCAAGTAGGAGCAGAACCACTGCAATGCAGTGCCTCCACTCCCATTTCAGCCAGCCTCTCCCAAAGGATACCATGGTTGATGGTACTAAAAGCTGCTGATAAGTCCAGCAGGGTCACACTCCCCCGTCTCACTCCCAGCATAGGTCATCATACAGGGTGACCAAGGCTGTGTCCATGCAAAAACCAGGCCTGAACCTCAATTGAAATGGATCCAGATACTCAATTTCATCCAAGATTGCCTGGAGTTGATTGGCGACCACCCTCTCTAGAACCTTGCCTACGAAAGGAATATTTGCTACTGGCCTATAGTTGCTCAAATTTTCCAAGTCAAGGGAGGGTTTCTTGAGAGGGTTTCTTCAGGGTTTTCCATGGCCTCTTTAAGGCAGGATGGGGCCACTCCCTTTCATGAAGAGGCATTGATGATTTCCCTGGCCCAACCATTTATCCCTCTCTTACTGGCTTTTATAAGCCAGAAGGGACAAGGATCCAGTATAGAGGTGGTTGCACAAACCTGTCCAAGCACTTTGTCCACGTTCTGAAGCTACAAGGGCATCTTATAGGACGTTTATGAGATCCTATGAGATGGCAGCCAAAGCTGCTAAGAGAGAGTTCTATGCGGCTACGATTGCATCTGCCAGCTCACGCTCAGCCCAATTATTTAGAACGATTCGGTTGATAACAGCTCTGCCACAGGGAAGACCAAATGCTAGGGAATTGAAGATTTGCTGTGAGGCATTTGCGAGCTATTTCATGGATAAAGTCTTGGCGCTCCGCCGTGACCTCCCCACCACGTTTGAAACAGTGAGCGAACTCGAAAACCCTTGCATGTCCTTGTCGGGTTTGGATCATTTTGGCCCGCTCAGCCTAGAGGAAGTTGACAGATTGCTTGCAGTTGTACACCCAATCACGTGCAGCCTTGATTCGTGCCCTTCCTGGCTCATTAAAGCGGGTCATGAGGGGTTTCGAGGTGCGCTCAGGGAGATTATCAACAAGTCCCTCTCTGAGGGATGGTTCCCGGGGGCACTCAAGGAAGCAATGGTCTGCCCTCTCTTGAAAAAAAACATCTTTGGTGTTTCTAGCATGCCGAATTGGCCAACTACTGGCCGGTCTCCAATCTGCCCTATTTGGACAACCTCCGAAGGCACCTGGATCGGGGCGGTTCGGCAGCACCGTTGTTGTTGGACCTGTTGGCTGCGTTCGACATGGTCGACCATCAGTTGGTGACCCACCATCTCACCGACGTGGGGATACAGGGGCTCACCTTATAATGGCTTGTCTCCTTTCTCCAGGGTTGGGGACAAATGGTGGTTCTAGGGGAACAGCGGTCCAAGAGACACCCGCTGGAATGCAGGGTGCCTCAGGGGGCGGTGTTTTCCCCGATGTTATTTAACATCTATATGCGCCCCCTTGCCCAGGTTGCTTGGAGGTATGGGCTGGGTTGTCATCAGTACGCTTTACTTTACTTTTCAGTACTTGCCCCAGACTGAGAGTTCCTATCTATATCTTGTGGCTAAGAGCAGTGCATCACCAGGGGTCTTGGAGCCTCCTTCCCTTGATCTGTTCCTGGGGCTCTCCACAGAGGCAAAAGAGTTGTTAGCAGTGCCCAGACACCAGCAATTGCTAACACTCATTGAAGAGGAGGACCCTGACAGCAGTGATTCAGAGGATGGGGGGGGTTAGTATCTTCCCCTGCCAATTCCCAGTTCCCTGTGGCCACTCTCTCACGGCTGCCATGGCATTACTTTGGGGAACCCCTGTCAAAACTCTGGGGAGCCCCTGTCGAAACTCTGGCAATGTCTGCCTTTCTTTCCTTCAGAACCTGCCTTTGGAGACTTGGGGGCTATGAGCACAGGGGGATGCTTGGTTTTCTTCCACTGTCTAGTGGGGGAGGGGTCTGCCCGGGTGAAGTTTCCTTGTGAGTTTGGTGTCACTGGCTTGTTCCCGAACCATTCCATAGATTCCTGTAACTGCAGCTGTCTTTTCCAAAGAGAGCACTGGGGAGACCTTTTGGGGGAATCTGTAAATGAGACCCCAGAAATGTATTCCATCCCCAACTTGGAGAGACTGTAGAGGAGTGGGCAGCCGGGTGAGGTCCCCTGTGCATTTGGTGTGTGTAGCTTGCAGAGGGTCCATTCTATATACTTTTGAACCTGTGCCTGACATTTCCCCAAAAACACTTTCCTTGGGGCATCTTCTTTGGGGGCCATAACTTGGATCCTGTAAACCCAATCCTCGCCAAACTTGAAGGGCAGGTAGAGGAGAGTCAGGCATAGATCGCCTGCATGTTTGGTGTTTCTAGCATGCTAGGGGGCATTCTACCATATCACAAACCTCACAAACTAAACCAGTCCATTTGGCACCTAGACATTTGTGGTGGTTTGTGGCTCATGAGCTGGGCATGCCACAAACCATGAACTGAAATGGTTCATATCCATCCCTACTAACTTACCTCTAAGGTTGTGAGGATAAACTGGAAAGAGTAATTCTGTGTATGCTGCCCTGAGCTCCCTGAAGGTAAGGTGAAGAATATGCCATAGATAACACCAGATGTATATTTTACAAAAACAGAATTAAACTGGGTTCTGTAGAAACTTTCTGGATGTCTCTTCACCCCTCAAAATAAGGAAAAAATGAAGAGCACTGCTGGATCAGCAGAGGTCATTTCGGGGGGGATCGCGGGGATCACAGTTCCCCCGGGTGAGGTACAGGGGGGCGGGGCACATGACAAAGCCCCGCCCCCTGCTTCCGGCCGCCCCACTTCCGGCCCTCATTCAGCCAGGAGGAGGCAGGAGAAGAGGGAGGGTAAGTTGCTTCCTCCCTGCCTCTCCCCACCCCTGCCTGCCTGGGGCCAGGGAGGGCCTTCGCGGAGCTTCCTCGCACTCCCGCAGGCCTTGCAGGTCCACCACCGGCAGCCAGGACCGTTGGGGGCGGGGTGTGTGGCGTTATGACACACTTCCGATGATGTCAGGGGGTGTGGCCTTATGACACACTTCCGGTGATGTCAGGGTGTGTGGCATATGCTAACGAGTTATGCTAATGAGTTCCCCTAGCTCTTTTTCTATGAAACGACCCCTGTGGATCAGACAGCAACCTTTTCCACACAGTGGCCAACCAGTTGCTCTGGAGGACCAACAAGCAGGGCACAGAGGTGAAGGCTTTTCCTTGACATTGCCTCAGCAATGATATTCAGAGATTTGCTGTCTCTAACTATGGAGTGTTCCTTTAGTTATCATGGCTTGTATCAATTGGTGGACCTATCTTCCATATATATGTCTCATTCTCTTTTAAAGACATCTGTGCATGGCCATCACTACATCCACTGGCATCTAATTTCTCAATTTAATTACTCACTGAATAAAGAAACATTTTGTTTATTTTTATTTTATTTTAAAAAATTTTTTGCCGCCTTTCCACATGAATGGGGTCCCCAAGGCTTTGAGCATGAAAACATTAAAACATTTGAACATTAAAAAACAGCATTAAAAATAATATATAAATAATTCAATAAAATGTATAACTACATCAACACACATTTCCTTTTGTCTGTCCTGAGCCTATCGCCCATCAACTCCATTGGGTGTCCCCAAGTTCTTGTAGTGTGGGAAAGTGAGAATAAGTTATCTCTATCCATTTTTTCTATCCCCATGCATAACTTTATAAAATTCTACCATGTGTGCCCCCTGGTCATTTTTTTTCTAAATCAAAAAATACCAGATTCTTTAGCCTTTCCTTATGTCTAACCCCTTAATCATCTTGATTGTCCTCTGTATTCTTTCCAGCTCTGCAGTATTCTTTTTGAGATACAGTGCCTAAACTGGACACAGTGCTTCAAATGAGGCAACACCATATATCTTTTTAGGGGCATTACAATTTTAGCCTTTTATTTTCAGTTCCTTTCCTGAGTTGACAGTTTCATCAAGTTATCCTCTGCAGCCCCAAGATCTCTTTCAAACTGATCGACCAGTTCAAACCCAATCAGCAAATATTTAAAGTTAGGAATTTTTTTTGTACCAATGTGCATCATTTTACATACCAACACTGAATTTCTTTTGCCATGTTGTTGCCAATTCATCCAATTTAGAGAGATCCTCCTGTAGCTCTTCACAAGTCACCATGGTTTTACCATCCTAAATAATTTGGTATCATCTGCAACCCTGGCTGTTACACCAGTCTCCTCCAATTTCAAATAATTCATTTACAGACTATGTCGTACCAGTCCCAATGTCAATCCTTGTGGGACTCCTTCTTTTCACTTCCCTCCATTGTGAGAACTGACCCTTATTCTCTGCTTCCTGTCATTTAACCAATGTTTAATCCTGCCAACCTAGCAGTTCGAAAGCAAGAAATTGCAAGTAGATAAATAGGTACCACTTCAGTGGGAAGGTAACAGCGTTCCATGCGCCTTGGTGTTTAGTCATGCCGGCCACATGACCACGGAAACGTCTTCGGACAGCGCTGGCTCTTCGGCTTTGAAACGATGATGAGCACCGCAAACCTAGAGTCGGATTCGACTGGCTTTCGAGCAAGGGAACCTTTACCTTTACCTTTTTAATCCATAAGAGCTCCTGTCCTGTTATCCCATGACTGCTAAGCTTATTCAGAAGTCTTTGATGAAGTATCTTTTGGTAACATCTGCTGCCTTCCAATCCTCCAGCACAGAGGCTGATGTTTAGTAACAAATTACATATACTGTTTAGTCAATCAACAATTTCACACTGGGATTCTTTAAGAACCCTTGGGTACATGCTATCCAGTTCTGGAGACATAGGTTTTCAGTTTGTCCTCAACTTGGCTTATTTCGTCAGTCACCCTATGTGAAACCAGCTACATTTGAGTCCAGCAGCACCTTAGTTCCTTCTGTTCAATGCCCTCCCCACCTTCTGAATGAAATATAAGTACTCAAAGAACTCTATTCTAGATCATATGTGACAAAGGGAGCTTTGACTCTCAAAAATCTCGTTGGTTTCTAAGGTGCTACTGGATGTGCTAGCTGTTCTACTGCAGACCAACATGGCTATCTTCTGAAACTTACCCCAAAACAGTGTCTCCAGGGGTGGGGTACGTGCCTCATATTTTCCACAAGGAAAGCAGAACTTCCTTATCCAGGATTGTCTGTGCCTAGTATTGTGATGGGAAAGTCCGTATTAAAGGAAGGAAGAAAATGTGCTTGGCTGGCTTTTGTGGTAATTTATTGTGCTTTCTTGATAGGATTAGCCACATACAACAAGATAAACTTAAGTGAATTAACAATGATGAAGTGTGAAGGAGTGCCAAAATGAATAATTATTGCCACATGGAAAGAAGATTTGTATGGATACAAAACTGTAGTGTAACTATTGTTCATGTAGTGTCCGGTATACTGAAAGGGAAAAGGCAAAGACAAACACAAGCAAAGAGCAAACAAAAAAAAAGTTTAGAATGTTATTATCAACATTTAGTTTACCCTTCTTATGGGATGAAAGGAGCTGAAGAACTAGCCTTCCTGGGAGGTGTTTTGCAGCTCATGCTGTGAAAAGAGAACAGAAAAGGCTTTCACTTCGCAGCACTAGCTGAGTTTGCTGCTTTGTGCAATCTACAGTAACAGCTGATGATACATGGGAGCAGAGACGGAATACCAGACATTTAAAACATTTTGACCCAAATCTGGAATAGCCTAGACAGACACATGAAAAAAATCATATAGCAGTTTCTTGCTAACATGGCAAACTGCTTTAAAGGTTTCAAAAGAAGTACTTACTTACAGCAGCCCTCTGGACTGCGGCCAGTAATTTAGCAATATTTAGCAATCTGAAGATGGTACTTGTTAAGGATGGTACTTGACTTACACTGTGTGTGTGTGTGTGTGTGTGTGTGTGAAAAGTGAAGTCAAGTGTCTTCTGACTTACAGTGATCCTATGAAATGACCTCTAGAATGTCCTATAGTTAACAGTCTTGCTCGGGTCTTCCAAACTGAGAGTAGTGGCCTTCTTGATTGAGTCAATCCATCTTATCCTGGGTCTTTCCCTTTTCCTTCTGCCTTCAACTTTTTTCTGGTATTATTGTCCTTTCTAGTGAGTTTTGTCTTCCAGTCATGTAACTGAAGCACGATAGCCTCCATTTAGTCATTTTAGCTTCTAGGGAGAGTTCAGGTTTGGTTTGATTGAGAACCTATTTATATAAGAGACTTAGATATTCATATAATTTAGTTAACAATATCACTTGTTATAATCAGAATGTTGCATTTGCACTCAAATTCATAAGAGGCAGTTTTGTCCATTCCACTAGTTTATCATAACAGGAATTATTTCACTATGACTAAGTAATAAGTTTTAAAAACCTTTTTGCTGTTCTAATGATCAACAGTGAAGCCACAAAGGCGCTATCAGATACATTTCACACTTGCTAAACCCAGCCACAGATGACCTTTTGAAAACATAACTGTTCAGGTATAAATGATTACTCTTTCTTCTTTACAGTGTAGTCTGTTTATTCAGTTCATGCTAACTGCAGCGTATGGATGTAAAACAAAGCTTGCACTTCAGAAAGTTGAACAGAATGTAACAGTACTGGGTCTATATTTAGAGACGCTGCGTTTCCACAAAGTATAAACATCTAAGAAGTTAATAAATTTGTTTATCCTTAAGTGCACTTTCAACTTTCTTCGTTTAACTAAAGAATGAACTGCTTACAGTAGGATTTTCAGAAATGGATCCAAATGTTCAGTTGCTTGATTGACTATCTCTAGATTTCTCCAGACAGTTCTGGCTACCAGGTACTTTTGGTTCACCAGGTAAGATTTGCTGGGAAAGGCAGAGAAGGGAAAAGGAGAAGGAAAATAAAACATGGTTTTGTGTTAGTTACAACTTTTCCCAAGGTATTTTTCCAAATCAGAGGGCTCACATTTGACCAGATATGATGTAGGCAATCATTTAGGCACACTATGTGCTTCTAGCTCAGTGATGACTCTTCCATCAGAAGACACATCTAACTGACCACTGCAATTCTAAAGTGCTTGACAAGTCAGGGTATTGTTTGTCCATTAGCAGTACCACCTTAAGCAGAGTTACAGGCTTTTAAGTAAATTGAAGTCAATGGACATAGAAGGTTGTAACTCTGTTTAGGATGGCACTAATGCGTCTGGTCAGTTCAATATGATCTGCCAGGCAGTGCTGTCACTTAGGTAAGTTGTCCTATTTCAGCCCCTTCCAGCGTCTGGGGGACTTTATGTGAATTCATTTTAGACTTTTATAGTATCCGTTTTATATTTCTGATTCTTTTAACTGCATCCCTCTGTGTTAGATAAGAATTCTCATATTTATGACCTACTTATATTTCCAAGACTTCTTGAAAATATGGCCCTGGATCAGGGTGTTGTTTTTGCATTTAATTGGATAGGGTATAAATTCTGTCATGTGGGATCATTTTTCCACAGCATAATTTTGTAATAGTGCTTTTTTCTAATTCCAGATGCCTTTTGAGCTAAGCACACATTGTCTGTATCAAACTTTCACCTGTGTGCTTAGGCTTGGAAACATCCCATGTACGTGCAGCAATGTTAGTGCGTTGCTGATTAATTTTATGAAACAATGCACTTCTAGAAATGGGAATTTGCAGCAGAAAAATGTGAGTGGACTCTGCTATGAAAAAAATCCCACTTCTGTATTTGTATTGCAAGCTTTGCAAGTATCTGTTGAGAATATTTGCAGATACATCTTTTTTAGATAAAAAAATTAGTGGTGTTAGCATGTGGATGGCAAGAATTCCAGAAGATGTCTCTCAGAAGTTTCATTCAGATGTTGAACATCATGGGAGATTAGATGAAACCATGTGGGACATTGTAGCATAAAAGCCAGTCCTTCCAATTTGCCTGCTACATAGAAATGGTGGGTTAAAAATGCACTGTCATCTAGATTTCAATTGTAATTCTGGGAGATATTCAAGTCCCACTGGGAGACTGGCAAACCTATGCCTGGCAGCAACCCTGGGGGTGACTTGAAAACACCTTACTTACATGACTCAACTAGGTCTGGCTGCTTGCTACTGTTCAACAGCAGCCATTCAATGAGGGTCTGGGAGACCCGGGTTTGAATCCCAATCTTGCTACAGAAGCTAACTGAGTAATTGGAGATCAGTCACATACTTTCAGCCTAACCTATTTTACAGGGCTGTTGTGTGGATAAAAAGGAGGAGAGGAGAATAATGTAAGCTGCTTTGGTCTCAGACTCCCCACTATGGAGAAAGATAAAGGTAAAGGTTCCCTTGCTCGAAAGCCAGTCGAATCTGACTCTAGGGTTGCGGTGCTCATCTCCGTTTGAAAGCCGAAGAGCCGGTGCTGCCCGAAGACATTTCCATGGTCATGTGGCTGGCATGACTAAACACCAAGGCGCATGGAACGCTGCTACCTTCCCACTGAAGTGGTACCTATTTATCTACTTGCAATGTCTTGCTTTCGAACTGCTAGGTTGGCAGGAGCTGGAACTATAGACGGGAGCTCACTCCATCATGCGGCACACTTGGGTCTTTAACTGCTGAACTACCGACCTTCCACAGCCTGCAGTTCAGCGTCTTAACCACTTGAGAAAGGCGGTGTATAAATGAAGTAAATAAATAATAAATATAGCTAAAGATGGGAGGCAAAGAAAAGGTAGGTTGGTGAATGGCTGAGAACGAGAGAATGAGGCAGAGATGCTTGCCACAAGTCCTTGGCGGTTCCCACTTGTATATTCTAATAGCAAAGTTGGCCAAATCTTAGGATACTTAAATCCATTGACAGGAGCTGTGAATGGACAAGACAGATCTTTCTACAAACCTGAAAAATGCCCCACATTTGCAGGAAAATCTGAAAGTTAATATAAAATAACCCCAACAGATAAAAGGAGTGCAGATAAAAGGAGTGCTTATACCTTTAAAAAAGGATGCCTTTAGTGGCCATTACTAAGCAACCACAACACTCCATGCTTGCTCTCTGGGAGTAAAAGGCAGAGGGAGAGAGTAGGGCCCTTTCCAGGCCTATTTTGGCCTTTGAGGGAGGACTCATGGGACCCACACTTGGCAGCCGCCATTGGTTAACTTTAGAGTTGCCAAATGTGAATCGGCCGGGAGCGGGGGGCTCCCGGCCGGCGTTTGTTGCTGCATGCGCTGCGTGCGCTGCGTGCGCTGCGTGCATGTCACCCGGATGTGACGTTGCATGCTGGGGGTGGGGCCACGCCACTTCTTGATACCACCTGACTGGCATGACTCTCCTAGGCCTGGCTGCTTGCTTACTGTTGTGAGGATAAAAAGGAGGAGAGGAGAATACTACAAGCTGCTTTGGTCCCCATTGTGAGGACAGGTGGTGCATAAATGTAGTGAATAAATAATAAATATAACTGAAGATGGTAGGTACATAAAAGGTAGTTTGGTGAATGGCTGAGAATGAAAGAAAGAGGCAGGAAAATGGGAGAGAATATGGGGTTTGCCAGGAGGAGGGGAAGGGGGAATAATATAGGGAGGGGATACAAGGGAAAGTCCTTGAGGGTTCCCTATCATGTAAGTGGGCCTTGCCCAATAGCTGACACCACACAACTGGACCATAGCTTTCCTAGGTAGAGGCTGCCAGGGGGAGGGAGCTGAAGACACAGGGGCAGATACAGCTAGGTTGACTGGTGGGTGGGAAGGAGAGAAGGAAGAAGGAAAGGGGGAAGGCTATGGGTGACTTCAGGGAAGGGAAAGAGAAAATAGCGGAAGAGAGGGAAGTGAGCCCCCCCCCCCAGTTTTTGCAGGTTCCCTCTTGTCTGTATCTATATAAATAAATCAAAAGGGGGGACTTGCATAATGTTGTTCCAGATCTCTAAATTCAGTTTGAAGAGCCCAGTTGAAGTGCCCAGAATTTATGTTGTACTATTACTTCATAACTGTTTGCCTGTGCCCAGATTTTTAAGATGACTACCTATGAAACTTTATTAGGAATTTGAAATCTGACGTTTCACAGGCCTCATTGCTACAACACAGATGTATTTCAGGATAATGTTTGTCTGAAATAACTTACTACTAGTTTCTGTCGACTGTTAAGAGCACACAACTGTAAGACGAATTCTCAATAAAAGAAGAGAAGATTTTCTATTTTGGTTATTTCCTTTCCTTTCAGACTCTTTTTTTGAACTGAGGCATCAGCGCGTCCTGAGATGGTTCATACATCAGAATCTTTTAGACTGTATCAGTGTATAATTAAATTGTTTTTTTATCCTTTGGGATTATCATTGCAAGTGAATAGCATTAGAATTTATACAGTGTTTATACATGTATAGGCTTTGACATTTTGGAGGGAGGCCAGTGCTAAATACAAGCCAAGTGTAATGTGAAACCTCTTTGAATTCTTCATTAAGCATGTTTTCCAGATGAAGATCAACAAGTGAAAAACAACAACAGTGTAACAGTGTTAAAATGATTAGACAGATTTATGGAGAATTGTAAAAAAGGACAACCCAGCTGTTGTTCTGGATAATCATTTCTCCTTTTACTGCTACAAGAGCAAACAATTGACTGCTGCAAAAGCTAAATGATACTGTATGGCATGTGCACCACATTGCACCGGCAAGTGGAACTTGTGATGACACGAGTCAGGATTAGGGAGAGTCACAGGCTTGGGCTCATAGGTTTGGTTATGTCATAGAAATAGGGTTGCCAAGTCGACTCACCCCTCGGAGCGGGGGAGCCTCGCCGGGGTCCGGGAGTTCGCGAAGGACGCACATGTGCGTGAAGCGCACACGCACCGGCAGCACATCACAGGAAGTGACGTGCTGCATGCTCACATTGGGGGCGTGGCCCACATCATCGGGGAGGGAACCATATGGTTTTCCCCCTGACGATGTGGGCCACGCCCCCAACATGAGCGACGTGGCGGTGACGCAGCTTTGGGGGCGGAGTTCCCCCCGGGGCCCGATTCCGCCGTGGTGGAAATCAGGCTTCCGAAGCGGGGGATTCCCCGCCCCCCGGGCCCATTTGGCAACCCTACATAGAAAGGCTGATGTCTTTATCTGTCTCTGCAGATATGGTATGACCTGCTCTCTGTGTTGTTTTCCTGAAATGATATTATCCAAGGGGTGGTATTAGCCCCAGTGAGGGCCAGCGAGGTGTAGTAGTTAAAGTGTCAGACTAGGTTCTGGGAGACTCAGGTTCAGATCTCCACTCTGCCATGGAAGTTGGCTGGGTTGGACTTGGGCCAATCATGCACTCTCTCGAACTAACATACCTCACAGAGTTCTGATGATAAAATGAAGCGCAGTAGAATTATATGAACTGCTTTTGGGTCCTCACTGGGGAGAAAGGCTTTAAAAATTATTTCCTTGCAGATGCTCTGTGGCTACAGGAAAAAGGAGTTGGATCTGAAGAATCTAGGTGTGACTCATTTATATACATCACATCTAGTTTTGTCTTGATTAGGGCCAGGGAAAGATGTTGGTGGTGGAGAAGTCTTCTGACCAGTGAGCTATTCCTTGGTCTGGGCAGGATGGAATTGCACTCCCCCTAAGGGATCTGGTATGCAGCTTGGAGCTGCCTTTAGAGCTTGCCTGAACTTTGAATACGCAAGCAGCTTCAGTAGCATTGACACTGGTATTCGTAGTTTGGTCACCCTCTAGGTGAGATTACTGAAATATTCTCTACGTAGGTTTATTTATTTAAAACATTTCTGTGCTGCCTTTCCACCCAAAATGTGGTGAAGATCAAAACATTTAAACATTTCAATATTAAAGTAACATTTAAAATAAAATACATATAAAATAATACAATCAAAACATACACATATATACACAGACCTAAAATGAAAACCAGGGAAGAGGGCCAACAAAAATGTTTTCACCTGCTGGTGGAATACAACAACAGAGGGAGACAGAAAAATCTCCCTGGGGAATATGTTCCAAAGTTTTGGTGCCATAACTTAGCAGGGCATTTCTTAGGTTGCCACCCATATAGCCTCAGATAGCAGGGGCATCTGAATCAAGACCTCCAAAGATGACCTGTGTGGATGGGTAGGTTCATGTGGGAGAAGGCGGCCTTTCAGGTATGCTGTCCCAAAGCTGTATAGGGCTTCAAAGGTCAATGCTAGCACTTTGAATTGGGCTTGGAAGCAAATGGGCCACCATTGTAGATAAAAGAAGACTGGAGTGATATGGTCCCTACAACACACTCAGAAGGCTATCCAGACAATTCAGAGAGTCCAGAATGCTGCTGCAAGTATACCACATTGAACCTAATAACATGGTGTTGCAAAACCTTCTCTGGCTTCCATTTCACTTATGAGCACAAATCAAAGTGTGTGTACTAACCTTTAAAGCTTTGAAGGTTCTAGGACCACAATATCTGAGGAATCAGGATGTTTGCTCCAGTCCTCTTCTCTGGGCCTTTTGCCTTCTGATAGTTGGTGGTAACCACAGAAAGTCCTCTTTGGTAGTGGAACCACATCTCTGAAACGCCTTCTCTCAGTTCTGCCTCACATCTTCATTGCCATGACTTAATCACCATGGGAAGACTCCCCCCCCCCCCAGTTTGACTTACATTTGGTTCGATCTCTCTGCTACGTGTCTGTGTTGTAGGTCTTTTTTCTGGCTGGTAACTAGCTATTACTTTGATTTATTGTAATTTTAATTGGTTGATTCCAATGTCATTGCTTTTAACTGTTTGTAATTGTTTGTGATGTGCTTGGAATCGACATTCTTCCAGAAAAGCTGTGGGGAAAGACTTTTAATAAATAAACTGCTAAACTGAACCCCTGAAACTGCTGGTTCCAAGAAAAGGAATTCTCCTTTTCTCTGTTAGTCCAATGACACAGATACTTTGATGCCATAAATCATAAGGCTTTGATCAATATTGATTACTATGCCTGTGATACAATTTATTTTTATATAGGCTACATGTTCTCCCTAGCCATCTTTCTAATGTTAGGACAGAATTATTATCTAGCTAGAAGTAGCACAGAATAGCAGCAAGTAAATCTTTGGTCCCTGCCCCCTCCCTACTGATAGGGGTAAATGGGAAAGTTCTGAGGTGGAGAGAGAGAATTTAAGAAGTATATATTGAAAGAATGTGAAAGGAAGAAGTAGATGGCATTGTTTTATTTTGAAAATAAAGGATCACTATGGTAGTGAAACTGGATCTGGCTATGCTTGGAACTGTCCTCCAATTGTCTCTTGCTGAGCAAATCACTGGGAATAGCTCCAAGCACAACATGTGGAATAATTCAGTTCAGAATTTATTGCAAGAGTGAAAAAAAAAACCCACCCCCAAACCAAATAATGAAACTTCCACTTTGGAAAACCCCCAGTTTGTGCCAAAGATTCTTCCTTATTTCACCCCAGTGTAGTACAATAGTGCAGTTGTCAGTGATTGTGCTGGTTTTTCTAAGCAAAAGGTTGAGTTCATTTTCAGGTGATACGAAATATTTTGGTGCGGCATCTTGCCTATCAGTGGGAAATACTGAGCAATATAGTAGACCCTCACCATTCACAGGGGATCCAGTCCTGAGATCATCCCAAATGGTGACATCCATAAATACCAGGACGCATATGTCTGCTGCCTCCCAGTAGCAAACCAACCAAGTTTCCTGCAGAACTGAATGTAGTATGATTATGGTGTTTGCATGGTAGGAGTAAAAAGTGACTGGAGACAGCATCACATTATAGAACTACAGATCACAAATAATTGAATTTTTTAGGGTCTGCTATATACTTTTTGTGTTATGCTGATGGCCATGTAATACAAGGGCAGTGCAATCCTAAAGGCTGCTGATGCTGCCACGGCCAGCTACTGGTGTAACTGTGGTGTTGCTAGTCTGTTCCCTGAAGGATTTGGCTAGTGGCTGTCCTTCAGGAAACAGAGTGGGTTCCTGAGGGCACAAAAACATCAGCATCCCCAGCAAACCTGCCATAGCATCCCAACCAGGTATGTTGTTGCAATGGCTGGGCCATGACAGACAGGGCAGGCAGAACCAATCAGGGGCCGGCAGGCCCACGGGCCTAACTCTGCACATGTCACAACCAAGGGGCAGAAAGGGGCAGGACCAGGAATCACTGTTTCTGGGACACCCCCCCTCCTTTAAAGAAACTGAACCGTGTTATCAGGCTATGGGCAGCTGACAGGCCCCAGCAATTTCCCTCCCATGGAGACCCCAAGCAGGTCCATATGGTGCTACGGCTGCCATGACGTCCTGACCTAGAAAGGGGCATAGGGACACATATGGTGCATGAGGTGCCCTATCCCTCAGATGTCCAATTGGGAAAGCTGCCCCTCTTCCATTCTTGGTGAGGGCTGCCTCTCCAGTGACTATATTGTCAGAAACCCCTTGTGCTTGCAGGCAGTATCAGGGCACCCAATCCACTCCGGCTGCAGCAACTTAGATCCCTCAGAACAGGAAACTGCAACCAGGTGACACTGGGGGCTTATTTTCTTCCACACAAGGCTTAAGTAATGAGGAGTTTCAAAGGAGGGTGCTGTCATCAGCAGTGACATCATCATCATCATCGGTTGAATCAAAGCACCTCCATTTATTTTTTTAAATAGGGTTTTTTAAAATCTGAAAATTCCTCATGGGGGGGGGGGAGTGGTTTAACAGTCCAGTAATTGAAAAGTGGGCTGGAGGCTGGTGGGACAAAGAAACCCAATAGAAACATTATGTACCAGGAAAAATCAGCTTCCAGAAAAATATTGAAGTAAAAGTAATCTCAGAATAGCCGGAAAAAGCCAGGGGTGGGGGGACAAGCAAAAGGCAGTGAATACTAAAGGCACAAAAATGCATGCAGATATCAGGAGGGAAACGGAAGCAGTGTGGGGGCATAACCAGTGAGAAAAATTCATGTGGAAGAGAGCTGAGTGTGTGTGACTGGCTCCGATGACCCAGCAATCTTCCATTCAAGAGTGGGGATCCAAACCT
Organism: Gekko japonicus; assembly: GCF_001447785.1. Classification (NCBI taxonomy): domain Eukaryota; kingdom Metazoa; phylum Chordata; class Lepidosauria; order Squamata; family Gekkonidae; genus Gekko; species Gekko japonicus. Next base: position 155,305 of record NW_015160216.1, read on the forward strand.
GGGTTGCCCGGACTCCACTATGACATTAAATCACTCTACCACAATGGTTCTTATATTCCACTAGGAGTAAGGCCCGTTGTGGAAAGAAATACAACAAGCTCTAGAAGGAAGCTCTAGGTGAGTGTCCCGACTGTGGCTGGTGGGGTGGCAGAGTGAAGAGGGAAACAGAGGGAGGCAAGCCATGTTTATTTCCTTCTGCTTAGCTATAAGGCAGGGCTGTCTCAAGTCATTTTGCTGCTCCAAGTGGGTAGTATGGGAGGACAGCCTCATGGTAACAGGTATGGTTCTCTCCAGCCCTGACTTATGTGGATTTGGGGTTATGCAGTGACAGCTAAGGTAGAAAAGCACCTCCTCCTATGCCATCTCTCCTGAGTTCCAAGGGTCTGGAAAGTGGTTCCACAGCCAGTTACAGGGTTGCCAACTCTGGGTTGGGAAATACCTGTAGATTTGAGGGGTAGAGCCTGGGGAGATCTCCAGGTGCTGCCTGATCTTGGAGATCTCCAGGTGCTACCTGGAGGCTGGCAATACTAAAGGGAGGGCCAGACCTGTAGCTTTGAGGGGTAGAGCTTGTGGAGGACAGGGTTTGGGGTGTGGAGGGACTTCAGCAGGGTATGATTCCATAGAGTCCATTGCCCAAAGCAGCCATTTTCTCTAGGAGAACTGATCTTGGAGATCTCCAGGTGCTACCTGGAGGCTGGCAATACTAAAGGGAGGGCCAGACCTGTAGCTTTGAGGGGTAGAGCTTGTGGAGGACAGGGTTTGGGGTGTGGAGGGACTTCAGCAGGGTATGATTCCATAGAGTCCATTGCCCAAAGCAGCCATTTTCTCTAGGAGAACTGATCTTGGAGATCTCCAGGTGCTACCTGGAGGCTGGCAATACTAAAGGGAGGGCCAGACCTGTAGCTTTGAGGGGTAGAGCTTGTGGAGGACAGGGTTTGGGGTGTGGAGGGACTTCAGCAGGGTATGATTCCATAGAGTCCATTGCCCAAAGCAGCCATTTTCTCCAGGAGAACTGATCTTGATGATCTCCAGGTGCTGCCTGGAGACTGGCAATACTAAGGGGACGCCCAGACCTGTAGATCTGAGGGGTAGAGCCTGGGGAGGGCAGGGTTTGGGGTGAGGAGGGACTTCAGGAGTGTATAATGCCATAGAATCCACTGCCAAAAGCAGCCATTGTAATAGCTGGGAAATTTTCTGTAGGGGAAATGATGTGCTGTGGCTGGGGAACACGGTGATTTATGGGAGATCTCCAGGCCCCACAGGGAAACTGGCAACCCAGTGACCATTTAAGGTTAGATTGGGATGTGTATTTTGGCAACTCCAGTGACTGTTTAAGGGAAAATTGGGATATATATTTTACCTCAGGACACATTCAATGACTCGCAACAACAAAGTGTTTAGAATGTTAGAGGCAAAGGCCAATCAGGCTGCATATGCAAAGGACCTCTGTGTTCTGACTGGATATTGGGGGGAGAGGAACAGCAAACTGTTTAGCATATTGGAGGCGAGACTCAGGCAATGCAGCCAGTGGATAGGGACAGCTTCTGAGTGACAGATCAGGGAGCCAACTGATTTGGGAGCATGTGGAATGTTCAGGAGAGTCCATGACCAAAACAGAATTATATATAAGGAGAGATAAGCATATTTTTAAATATACCGCATGTTAATTTTATGTAGGGAGGAGTTTTGTTTCTCATTCCAGATTATGTCAGAAACTATAAGGTAGTCATGATACAAAGTAGCATTGCACAGAGCAATTGCAATAGAAATAGATATGCTATCTGATTTAAAAAAAACCCACACACATCATTTCCCTAGCTATACATGATTGAACAACTTGGAAGATTGGAGATCTCTACAAGTTTGTATTCTATTACAGTCTTCTGGCAAAATGCTCTGACATCATATTACAAATCAGAAACAAATGTGCTTTTATTGACACAAACTAATTATGCATTCATGCCTTTATTGTCACTTGGTACATGAGCAGAGTAATTTTCATTTTTTTTAATTCTCCTGCTGTTCCTCTGAAGAACTCATTGGTTTATAAATTTTACTGAATTGGCAACATTTTACAGAGCCACCCCAACTATAGAAATGCCCATGTGTCTTCAAATTATTTTTTTAGGTCTCTGGAGGTTTTTGTATGTTTCTTAATAAACAATGATGTTGAAATTCATATTTACCTGGCTTGGTTATGAGCATACCCCTTGTAAAACTAACCTGCAATCTGAGATGAGTAGTTTGACCCAAATAATCTTTTCCACCTTTTCTCAACAACTAATTGGACTCTGCAACAGCAGCATCCCATATACCAGGCATCCTAGGACATAGTTTTCTTAGCACACCCAAGTAATTGGTCTGGGCACCAAGCATCATGGACTCCAAAAATACTGTTATTACAGAGTTGAAGACTGTCTATAAATCTTGTGGTATCTACTCCTAATCTATCTTGAATCTGTTTTATCTCACGTTCTTTTGGTAGTTAGGGGATGGGATTGCAGTTGTGTAGGATCAACGGAATCTGGTACCAATATTTTTTTCACCAAGTCCTCATATTAGACACTGTAGCCGAGAGAGGTATTTTTCAGACTGTGATACCAGACATGGCTTCTATATCAACATGTCTCTTTCCTGAGTGTCATCAGTAAATTTCAGAACAAAAGAGATGGCTCTTGTGCTTTTAGAAAAGCTTTTAAGGATCCATTTAACACCAGCAGTACACTGTAGGTCTGGTTCTAGTTACAAGCAAGCAGCCATGCCCCCAGCCTGGCCCCGACAAGAATAGCTAGGGCATCTGGTACAAATTGTCTCTGGCTGTCCCCCTTTCTCTGAATTTCTGCCATCAGTGAATTGGCACCATTCTTCACTGAGCATCAGAGTATGAACAGCATCATAAGACTTTGTCCACGCAACCACAGATGCGTCTTAAGAAAACAGCCAATATTGCTTTGGGTTCTCCTTGCCTTGAAGGAAGTTCTGGGTAATCTTTGCAGGGTCATTTCTCTTTGGAGTAGGAAGTAGTCTACTTCTCAGGTGTCTGTAACAATGTGGTTATTTATATATGTAGAGATGGACTGGGTATTACATGGATTCAAAAGAAGTACATCCGCTGCTAGTGCTGCAGTGCACATATAATGATGCATCCCTGAAAACCATAGTTTGCAAATTGGCCATAGATATATATGCTTCTTCTTCCTGCCCTTTTCCTTCCCTTATTAGCCTTAAGAATTTAGCATTACATCTGCATTGAGTGTCACTGAGTTCTCATCTTAACCAGAGTTTGAAGTGGGGTTCCATTGTAAACCTCAATGAAGAGGGAATTTGTTTGGTTTAAGTATAGTTTACATCTGACCAGATACAATTCTAAACTTTGGTTAAGGCTGACAAAGAAAACAAATGGAGACAGAAGAAGGTGGGGGAGTGAATGCTAGTGTTGTGTCTTCCTGTTTTTCAGCAGCTGTAGTCCTTTATGGGAGAATATTTATGCCAGCAGTACTGAATTCCTGAAGCTTTACAGCTATTTTACAGAGCAGCGGGTTGGATCCAGTGATATTGCTAATGCACTCTCCCTCTGCAGACCTCTAGCTCCCCTGTCATACTACTCCTATCCCCCAAGAGCAGCATTTCCGGGAGTATTTCAGGTTACAACAGGATGGGGGAGGTGGCAAAAGTCCTTTTCAGTTGATGGAAGTTCCTTGTGTCAGTAGAAATTACCACTGGATCCAACCCTTTCATGGCATGCATGCAAGTTATAAGAACATAAGAACATGAGAAGCCAATGCTGGATCAGGCCCATGGCTATTTTGGGGCAGGAACGTACAGGAACGGAGTTCCAGCTGGCTTCAGAGTTGGCCACGCCCACTACAGCCAAAACCTCTGTATGTGTGGCTACAGAGGGAAGGCCTGGAGAGTGACCCCCCCAGCAGCTCCAAGGCGGGTGGGCCAGGGGGGCCCCTAGAAGGATCTGTCCAAGGGCTGGCTTACCTGGGCTCCTTGCAGGACAGATCCTTCCAAGGGAAGGCATGCGGTGTGGCCTATTATGCTAATGAACTGTGCTGTCAGGGTGTGGCCTAATATGTTAATGCATTTCTGCTGTTGGGTGTGGCCTGTTATGCTAATGAGTTCCTGCTGGGCTTTTTCTACAAAAAAAGCCCTGATCAGGCCAATGGCCCATCCAGTCCAACACTGTCACACAGTGGCCAGAAATACCAGGTGCCATCAGGAGGTCCACCAGTGGGGCCAGGACACTAGAAGCCCTCCCATTGTTCCCTCCCAACACCAAACAGTGCATCACTTGCCCCAGACTGAGAGTTCAAGTGAAGGACTCAGGAGTAATCTACCTCCAAAGACAGTTTTGGAAATAGATTTGTGTTTTGCTGTTACTATGCAGATATTCAGTTGAATCTCCCACATAGGTTTTTGATTGTAAATAAATAGTTCCCTATTAAGCACAGAAGTATCTGTATTGTTCTCATAACATCTGCAAACTTTGGCATGCAAGGAGCCAGCTTTACACCTGCACCTGACCAGACACTTCACAACATTTGTTGAGACCTGTTGGCAGAGTGTAGATGTGCAGTAAAGCAAAGCACAAGCTGTTTAAAGAATAAAGTAGGTTTATTAAGAAAAGAACAAACTTTGTAAAAAAAAGAGTAGAGAGAAAGAACAAGAACTGTCTATCTGGCTAGGAGAGGAGTCTGCAGACTAACAGTTCTCTGCAGGAGCAGGAAGGAGACCTAACTGAGCCAATCAGGAGACAGAAAGGAGACTATTTGAAAATTGCAGGAAGTCCCTAATCTCACTATGATAACTAGTTGTCCCTTCTGCTGTCCCCTGCAGGATGTTCTTGTCATCTTCTCTATCTATCCACAATAGACCTTGCATATTCCAACAAGATCTTCCTAAACCCATCTGCTTATCTGCACACCTCTTGAAAATGTTTTGTCCAAAACTGTTATAGCAATTTTTAGTTAAACCTCATAAGTTAACCCTATGTGTTTGTAACCTTCCACATGGATTCCAAGTACCTTGAGAACAAAGAGAACAAAGAAATCCAGTGTTTAGCAATCAAAGGATGACACATACAACTTCCAAGAAAAGGTTATATTCCTATCATTATGATCTGGCCTATTCTAGTACAATAGAAAAATTGTTTTTGTTCTTTGAAGCTCACATGAGATTAATTATTTTATCTATGCTTTTCTAAACTTGCAGAATATAACACATCTGGATTTAGGACATGCATATGTTTCTTATATGTGATCCACATATTTGTAGAGCCATTAAAATAACTCCACAATTTCTTTATGATGGTATATATTTTGAGGGAGCTTTTACATAACAAAAAATTATTTATGTGTATGTTATATATGTGTATATAACATGACCTGGATAGCCCAGGATAGCCCAATATCATCAAATCTCAGAAGCTAAGTAAGGACGGCCCTGGCTAGTATTTGGATGGGAGACCTCCAAAGAACACCAGGGTCATGACATGGAGGCAGGCAATGGCAAACTGCCTCTGAATGTCTCTTGCCCTGAAAACTCTGTGGGGTCGCCATAAGTCAGCAGTGACTTGACAGCACTTTCCACCACCATCTCTCCCTTATTATAATTGAATAGCAACGTTCTATATTGAACGTTCTAAATTTGGCCCCTTTAGTGTTTGGCCGGAAGAACTGTCAGTCAGAAGACGCTGGCTGGGTTGACTGGCTGCTTTGTGCAGTCCCGCCCAGCATTTCAAGGTCTTTTGCATATGGAAGCTGATTGGACTTCACTCCATTCCACACCTCAAACTCCCCCCCCCCGGCAAGGCAGTTGGAATTTTCAGTTGCATAGACAGATACAATGCCATACTCCCCACCCTACTGTATTCTGAGGTAAAATATGTCCTCACTCAGAACACATCACTTCCCCTTCAAAAGAAACAAACCCAATAACACAATCATGCCACACCACAAAGACAACAGATCACACCACAAGCAGAATACCACAAGGCAAAAAAATGATAGGAAAAGGTGCCAGCAGTCACCCCATTACTGCCACAGAGAGCGCTTCAGAGGATGGTGTGCAGGTCCCAGGTTCATGTTTTAAAAGCAGCCTGGGGAATTATGGACCATTCACACACTTTCAACCTTAACATACCTCATAGAGTAGTTGTGTGGATCATATGAGGGAGAGGAGAATGATGTCAGCTGCTTTGGTTCCCACTGCAGGGAAAGACTGCCCTTTCTGAGGCTGGGCGAGGGGAATGTAAACCTGAAGACAGACAAGCAGATAACGGTAGGCTGATGGTTGCCTGGAAAGGACATAGGGTTGCCAACTCCAGGTTGGAAACTTCCAGGATATTTTGGGGATGAAGCCTGCTGAAGGTGGGGTCAGAGGAGGAGGAGGAAGAGGGGGACCTCAGACAGATACAATGCCATACTCCCCACCCTCCAAACAAGCTGTTGCCAGTCTCCAGGTGACAGCTGGAGAGCTCTTAAAGCTCTGGTGCTAATTCAAAGTGTTGCAATTTTGTGTTTTGGAAAATCTTTAGGAATTGTTTGGTGCATTTACGATGGGGCACCCACCCAGAGCCTCTGGCATTTTCTCACTCTGCTGGCATCAAAACCAATGTAAGGCAAAATACAGATATGGAGACACTTCAATCCTCCTTTGCATCAATTTGTCTTTGTTGGCAATGGCAACCCTAGGCCTGCAAACACTCTCAGGGTGACTTCATGCCTCCAGACTGGCATGGCATCACTAGCCCTGGCTGCCTATGGAAGCTGCCTGGGTGATTTCGGAGCAGCCACAGACTTTCTGCCAAACCTACCTTACAGTGTTGTTGTGCAGATCGCAAAGCCGAAGAGAATGAAGTAAGCTGCTTTGCTCCCCCGATAATGAGAAAGACAGATTTTTGCCTAGAAAGAGGCTGCTGAGAGGGGAGGAGATAAAGTTGCCAGCTTCAGGTATGGTAATTCCTGGAGATTTGAGGAGTGGAGCCCGGAGAGGGGGACCTCAGACAGGTACAGTGCCATAGACTCCACCCTCCAAAGAGGGGTGGGACCTCAGACAGGTACAATGCCATAGACTCCACCCACCAAACCAATCAGTCCCACATAGGGAACCATTGTTGCCAATCTCCAGGTGAGGGCTTGAGAGCACTCAGAATTACAACTGCTCTGCAGAAGGGAGGGCAGAAGTCAGCTGAAGTCAAAGGGGCAGATAATGGTAGGTTGATGGTTAGCTGGGAAGGAGATGGGGTTGCCAACTCCACCCTCCAAACCAGCCATTTTGTCCTGGGTAACAATTGCTGCCAATCTCCAGGTGAGGGCTACAGATCACTCACAATTACAACTGCTCTTCAGGTAGCAGAGATCAGTTCCTCTGGAGAAAACAGTGGACTCTGTCATTATACCCTGCTGAGGTCACCACAGCAAATTGACACTGTTTGCCCAAAGCCAGAGCACTCCCCCAGAGCCTCTTTCTAGATCTCGTTGTATTGTTTTCACAACGGGCTTTACTGCTAGTGTGTATATAAAACACAAGACATTTGATGAATATCTGGGATTCTTTTCGGTTAACTGATACACTGGTATAGCCATACTTTGAGAATTAATTGCTAACCATAATAAATAGTATAATGATTTCACCTGTTTGTTCTAAATTCCTATGTTTTTTGTTGTTGGAATCTTTGTTTTCTAAATAAACAGAAAAATAATAAATTAATAGCTGATCATGTTTCAAAAGTAGTCCCATTTTGCTTATTAAAAATGTGTTTACTACCCCCTAGAGTTGCTTTTCAAGTAGATATCTAACTTTACAACCAACTATAATTGTGGGTAGTTATTTATAGCTGGATATTCAACTACTCTGTGAATCTGGAATTGCAGAGAGTTTTATTTACATTTAATAGCCAAACTCCAATGAAATTCAGGACCAAATTAAATTATGTTTTTTAAAGAGTTGGGTCCAGGTTCCCCATATTCATAGACCCTATTCATGTTCCTCACAGCTCCACAGCCAGCTGTGGGGAACAGCTTCCCCCTTAAGCCAAATAAATATCTGAAGGGTCCATTGACTAACCATCAATTAACCATTTGACCAGGAAAGTAGGGGCATTCCTATAGCTTGTGTATGCTGTAATAGGTACAAAGTCTCAAAACCCCCACAGAGTCAGAGTGTGTAACTGGTTTACTGGACAGAAGGAGGTAGACAGGGAGGTACAGAGAAATGGCACGGGAAGGAAAAGGAAGGTATTGGTCATAGGTGACTCCCTGCTGAGGGGTATGGAACATCATGTGTCCAGGCCTGATGCCTGGCCCGAGAGTTGTGTTGCTTGCCGAGGTGAAAATTAAAGATATTATAGACAGGATCCCAAATTCATCAAACTTACAGAGCATTCCCCATTTGTGATGGTCCACGTGGGAATCAATGACATGGCTGTGAATACCATTGAAAACATTAAGGCTATGAAGCTCTCGGGAGGAAGCTGAAGGGAATGGGGGCACAGGTGGTATTCTCTTCGATCCTTCCTGTCATTGGAAGGGGAATACGATGGGAACAGATGATAATGAAGATGACCCACTGATTGCATTGGTGGTGCTGGCAGGAGCGATTTGGATTCTGGGACCACAGGCTAGGTTTTCTGGATGACAACCTACTAGCATGCAATGGACTTCACCTGTCAAGGTCAGGAAAGAATGTGTTTGGCAGAAACCTGGGGAGATTCATTAAGGCCCCGGTCACACCGGCTGGATAACGCGTGGGGAGGCATGGCTAATTTCTCTGGTGCAATTAGAGCTGCGATCCGACGTGGCAAACCACGGGTCCTGTCCTCCCCGCCTGCGCATTAACGAAGGGCCGGAGGGAAACATAGAGTGCCGGCGCGATCACACTGCAGGACTCTGGAGGCAGACCATGGCAAACGGTTTGCCATTACATCTGAGGTACTGTTTTTTATTGCACTTCTTTGGTGGCATGCCACGGGTTGGCCACGGGTGCGCTCCACTTGCCAGATGTTGCGGTGTGATCGCGCCCTGATAATCCGCCCACCACCCGTGGCTCTCCCATGGCAAATTCGCTGTATGACCGGGACCTAAGAGAGCTTTCCCACAAGGGGAAGCAGACAACCAACTTAGGGATTTAAATAAAGGAGAGCAAACAACAGAGGCCCACACTTGCCAGGAATGCTCTAGGCTGATCCTGCATTGAGCAGGGGGTTGGACTAGATGGCCTGTATGGCCCTTTCCAACCCTGTGATTCTATGGTTCTATGCCTTCTCAGCCATAAAAAGCTCACTCGGTGACCTTCAGCCAGTCATTATCTCTCATCTTAACCTACCACACCAGGGTTTTGTGAGGATAAATGGGGGAATGATGTGCAAGGCAATTTGGGTCCCAACTGGGGAGAGAAGTAGGGTCTATATATCCAAATCCTGTCCTTACATATAAAAGTATTTTCGCATGGCAACATTTCTATGCCCGCCAAAATCAGTTGGCTCTGTGATATGTCAATCACAAGGTGTCTCTATCCACTGGCTGCGTTGCCTGAGTTCTCTCCCACCCACTGCAGCCTAGGCCACTCTTCTCTGATTGGGCCAGTGTTTCAAGGTCATTTACATATGGAAGCTGATTGGACTTCACTCCCTTCTGCACCTCAAACTCCCCCCCCCCATTTGCATATGCGACCTGGTGTATTCTGAGGTAAAATATGTCCTCACCCACACCCACAACACATCACTTCCCCTTCAAAAGAAATAAACTCAATAACACAACCATGCCACATCACAAAAAAGACAGATCACACCACAAGCATAATACCACAAGGCAAAAAATGATAGGAAAATGTGCCAGCACTCACCCCATTACTGCCACAGATATGTACCTGAGAGTGCTTCAGAGGATGGTGTGCAGGTCCCAGGTTCATGTTATAAAAGCTGCCTGGGGGATTATGGACCATTCACAGACTTTCGACCTTAACATACCTCACAGGGTTGTTGTGCGGCTCATACGGGGGAGAGGAGAATGATGTCAGCTGCTTTGGTTCCCACTACAGGGAAAGACTGCCATTTCCCAAGGCAGAGGCTGCAGGGGGGGCTGGGGATGTGTTGCGTTCTGGCAGGGGACTCTGTGAGTGTAGAAAATGAATGTGGACAGAGTAGTGTTTTGGAAAATCTTTAGGAATTGTCCATTTACCATGGGGCACCCATCCAGAGCCTCTGGCATTTTCTCACCCTGCTGGCATCAAAACCAATTTAAGGCAAAATAGAGATATGGAGACTTTCCCATCCTCCTTTGCATCAATCTGTCTTTGTTGGCAACCTAGGCCTGCCAGCACTCTCAGGGTGACTTCATGCCTCCTGACTGGCATTACTTCACTAGCCCTGGCTGCTTGCTCCTCCTCAGTAGGAGTCTCCCTATGGAAGCTGCCTGGGTAATTTTGGACCAGCCCCAGACTTTCTGCCTAACCTACCTTGCAGGGTTGCTGTACAGATCACAAAGTGAAAGAGGAGAATGAAGTAATCTGCTTTGCTCCCCACTAATGAGAAAGACAGAACTTTGCCTAGGAAGAGGCTGCTGAGAGGGGAGCAGATAAAGTTGCCAACTTTAGGTATGGAAATTCCTGGAGATTTGAGGAATGGAGCCCGGACAGGGTGGGGTTTGAGAAGGAGTGGGACCTCAGACAGGTACAATGCCATAGACTCCACCCTCCAAACCAGCCATTTCCTCTTGGGGAACCATTGTTGCCAATCTTCAGGTGAGGGTTGGAGATCACTCGGAATTACAACTGCTGTCCAGGAGGGAGGGGGGAGAAGATGGAAAACTGAAGTCAGAGAAGCAGATAAAGGTAGGTTGATGGTTGGCTGGGAAAGAGATAGGGTTGCCAATTCCAGGTTGGGAAATTCCTGGAGATTTGAGGGGTGGAGCCTGGAGAGGGTGGGGTTTGAGGAGGAGTGGGACCTCAGACAGGTACAATGCCATAGACTCCACCCTCCAAACCAGCCATTTCTCCTGGATAACCACTGTTGCCAATCTCCAGGGAAGGGCTGGAGATCACTCAGAATTACAACTGCTTTTCAGATGGCAGAGATCAGTTCCCCTGAAGAAAGTGGTAAGCTCTGTGTCATTATACCCTGCTGAGGTCACCACAGCAAATTGACACTGAGTGCCAAAGTCCAGGGCACCTGCCCAGGGTCTATTTCTAGAGCTCGTTGTATGTATTTCCACAATGGGCCTTCTTCCTAGTAAATAAATAAAACAATTGATGGTGTACATTAGTATTGTAAAACACCTAAAGCAAACTTCTCCCTCATATGGTGAATATGTAAAAGGACTAAGAGATTTTGGGAAATGGTGGCTGTCCTTTTAGAATGGGGACTAAAAATAAAAATATCTGTTTCACTGGAGACTATGTTTTACAGTTATGTTCTTATGATTCCAAAAGGATTGCAGACTATCATTTTAAATCTGCAAATAGCAGCCAGACTTGGATTTTCCAGATTGTGGAAACAATAAACTTTCCCCAAGAAATACTATAGGAAGAAAGGAAGGAAGGAAGGAAGGAAGGAAGGAAGGAAGGAAGGAAGGAAGGAAGGAAGGAAGGAAGGAGGGAAGGAGGGAGGGAAGGAAGAAAGAAGCATGGAAAGAAGCATAGAAAGCAGCATAGAAAGAAGCATAGAAAGAAGCATAGAAAGAAGCATAGAAAGAAGCATAGAAAGTGTTGTTAATGCGGCCAAAACAGCAATAGCATTGTACTGGAAGGAGAAAGAGGCGCCCTCAGTAGAAATATGGTACAAGAAACTTTGGACTCATTACTTAATGGATGCAGTCTCCAACAAACTAAATTACATGTCACAAAACCCAATAAAGTCTAATTTCATAGAAAAATGGTACCCAGTGCTGGATTATCTGTCACAAAAACAATTTATCTCATCTGATTGGTCTCAATACCACAAATGGATATAAGATTAATGTAATGACTAGTTCCGCAAAATCTCATACTTATTTACTTATTTCTTCTCCACTAGCTCTAATATTTCACATTAAATCTTCCAAATGGTCGAATGATATGAAGTAATTGTTATTGTAAGTTGATAATAGAAGTTTCCTTTTCTTTCTTCTCTTTCTTACCGCTCCAATAGTTCAGATTGCTTCCTAATGTTTCTATCAAGTTTATGCCAAGTCTGTTATCTTTCTACTGAAAACATATTCGGAAGTGTGATGAGTAATGTATTGTAATTCTTTGAACATGTTATAACGTTGTACATACTCAGGAACTATTTACAGGATGTGAATGTAATTGGAAGATTAATTGTTCACTGTTTGAAGTGTTAGAATTGTTAAAAATTGAAAAAAATAAAAAAAATTTTTTAAAAAAATTATGGTGTTCAGCCTTAATCAGACTGAATATGATATAGCAGAGATAAAACAAAGTAAGGTTTACTGGAAGTCAAATATTAAGAGAAAACTGGTATAAGATGTTCTTTCGATCATATATAACCCCTAAAGATAGTAAAAATATGTACAAGAACTATATAGCGACCTGCTGGATGTGCAAATAGCACCTTTTACTACATATGGTGATCTTGTAAAAAGGTAAGAAAATGTTGGAAAGATACACATGTGGAGAGTCAGAAGATTTTAAAAATCAGCTTTGAAATGAAACCAGAGACTATGCTATTGGGAATTCTGCCAGACGATATTGAAAGAACACTTCATGAATTGCTTAGTAACATGTTGACTGCAGCCAGAACAATAGGGGCAGCCAAATGGAAAGCTGAACAATGCCCAAACAATGAAAACTGGAGAGATAAAATGGCAGAATATGCAATCATGGCCAAATTAACAAACTATATAAATAAAAGACCGGTCAGAGAATTTGAAACAAAATGGGGAAGTTACTATGCTTATTATAAGTAAAGATGTAAAGTGAATGATTTGTATAATGTTTTTTATTTTTATTTTTTCATCAGTGTAATGATAACTTCAGCACTAATATAACTGCATGAATATAGATCAAGGTGGTCAGCTGTGTTGGTCTGAAGCAGTAGAACAAATTTAGAGTCCAGTGGCACCTTTAAGACCAACAAAGTTTTATTCAAGGTATGAGCTTCCATGTGAGTGCCTCCCTAGACCGGGTGCAACTGGTAGAGGTGAGATCAGAGCCTTGGCCATTTTACAGAATGCAGAGAGCATTTGGGCTTTTGTCCCTGTTATGTATTGCGTCTAAGTCAGCCCTCAAGGGGTGCCTGGAACTGGTTGAGCTTGCTTGTTATTGTTCAGTCGCACAGTCGAGTCCGACTCTTCGCGACCCCATGGACAAGATCACACAGGCCTTCCTGTCTTCCGCCGTCCTCTGATGTTTGCTCAACGTTATGCTCATTGCATCTGTGACACTGTCTAACCATCTCAACCTTTGCTGTCCCCGTCTTCTTTGACCTTCAATCTTTCCCAGCATCAGGGTCTTCTCCAGTGAGTGCTCCCTTCTCATTTGGTGGCCAAAGTATTTGAGCTTCAGTTTCATTATCTGGCCTTCCAGGGAACAGTCAGGGCTGATTTCTTTTAGGATTGACTGATTTGATCTTCTTGCAGTCCAAGGGACTCTCAAGAGTCTTCTCCAGCACCATAGTTTAAAAGAATCTATTCTTCGGTGCTCAGCCTTCCTTATAGTCCAACTCTCGCAGTCATACATGACTACTGGGAATACCATTGCTTTGACCATGCGGACTTTTGTTGGCAGGGTGATGTCTCTACTTTTCATCATGCTGTTTAGGTTCGCCATCGCTTTCCTCCCAAGGAGCAGGCGTCTTTTAATTTCATGGCTTCTGTCACAGTCTGCGGTGATCTGGGATCCCAGGAACGTGAAGTCTGTCACTACTTCCACGATTTCCCCTCTATTTGCCAAGGAGTGATGGGGCCGGATGCCATAATCTTAGTTTTTTTGATTTTGAGCTTCAAGCCCACTTTTGCGCTCTCCTCTTTTACCCTGAGCAAGAGGCTCTTAAGGTCCTCTTCACTTTCTGCCATTAGAGTGGTATTGTCTGCATATCTGAGGTTGTTGATCTTTTTCCCAGCAATCTTAATTCCCGCTTGTGATTCATCCAGGCCAGCATTTCGCATGATGTACTCTGCATATATATTAAATAAGCAAGGTGACAATATACATCCTTGTCGTACTCCTTTTCCTATGCTAAACCAATCGGTTGTTCCGTATCCGGTTCTAACTGTTGCTTCATGACCCTTATACAGGTTTCTCAAGAGACATGTGAGGTGGTCTGGTACTCCCATCTCTTTAAGGACCTGCCATAGTTTGTTGTGATCCACACAGTCAAAGGCTTTAGCTTTTTTGAGCTTGCTACACTAGAACAATAGCTGACCTGGATCCTGGAGTAGACCAACAGATAATTAGTGTAATGTAAATAGCCTATCCTTGGGAGTGTGTGGTTGTGGTGTGTGGTGTTTGCATGCTTTATAAGCAAGGCTCAAACCTTGCTCCTAGTCCTTGTTGTGTTCCTGAAATCACTAAATAAACTAGAGCTGATCACTGCAATGCATTCAGAACCCAATATTTAACAGTCCCAGTACATAAGAACATAAGAGAACATAAGAGACGCCAATGTTGGATCAGGCCAAAGGCCCATCCAGTCCAACACTCTGTGTCACACAGTGGCCAGAAATACCAGTGCCATCAGGAGGTCCAGCAGTGGGGCCAGGACATTAGAAGCCCTCCCACTGTTGACCCCCCCCCAAGCACCAAGAAGACAGAGCATCACTTGCCCCAGAGCCCCTAGCTATACCTTGTGGCTAATAGCCACTGATGGGCCTCTGCTCCATATGCTTATCTAATTCCCTTTTGAAGCCGTCCATGCTTGTAGCACCCACCACTTCCTGTGGCAGTGAATTCCATGTGTTAATCACTCTTTGGGTGAAGAAGTACTTCCTTTTATCCGTTCTAACCCGACCGCTCTGCAGTTTCATGGAGTGCCCACGAGTTCTTGTATTTCATGTGCAAACATGAAAGTCATTGGGGAAGCTCTTGAGAAAAAGCCCTCTTCTCCCCTGAAGTTTCTTCCCCGTTCAAAGCAGGCACCATACCACACAGTACTTTCATTTCAGTTGCAAGCACAACAAAGGACTCTTTATTTACTTTATATGACAGTGGGCTGGTCACCTGAACCACTCTCGCTGGAACTCAGGTGGGACCCCTGCCGTAGTTACAGGCGTAGTTATGGTCGTAGACTGTGTCTTCAGGGAAGAAGCCCCTTGGGGCTCCCTGGTCTTTTGGGCGAGCGCTGTGGTTTGGTGTCTGGTCTGGATGGAGGCAGTCCAAACAAGTCGTCAGGTGGCAGCCCATGAGCAGTTCAGCTGGGCTGTGGCTGGTGGTGGAGTGAGGGGTGATGTGCTGGTCGAATAGGAAAGCTGTGAGCTTTTTGTCCTAGTCGCCCAGGTCCATGTGGCGCAGCACCTCCTTCGTTGTTCTGACCATGCGTTCCGCCTGGCCGTTGGTTGCGGGGTGGAAGGGTGCAAAGCAGATGTGCCTAATCCCATAGTACTCTACAAATTCCAGAAACTCAGAGGAAGTAAAGGCGGTACCATTGTCAGTGACTAGTGAGTCTGGTATTCCGAGTGAGCTGAAAATCTGCTCCAGCCATTTCGTGTAGGCATCGGCCAGAATGAAAAAGATCTGGCCCTGGAAGGGCCCGGCGAAGTCCAGGTGGAGTCTTGCCCACGGCTTGTGGGATGACTCCCAAGGTCGCACCAGAGCTTTCGAGGGCTCAGGCTGATTCCTGGCACTTCTGGCACCGCTTAACAGTATCCTCTATCTCGCCGTCTAGCCCCGTCCACCATACATAGCTCCAGGCCAGGGCTTTCATTGTCATGATCCCAGGGTGGTGTTCATGCAAAGCAGTGAGTACGTGGCTTTGCAGAGGTGGTGGTATCACCACCCAACTTCCCCACAGTAAACACCCTTTGTGGGAAGACAGCTCAGCCCAGCAGTCGGCGAACGCCGAGAACTCAGGACCCATCTGGCCTGCAGGCCACCCCCTCCCCACACAGTCGAGGACCTGGGAGAGAATGCGATCCTGGGCCGAGTGGCGCGCCACCCCCCCCCCACATACTTAGACCGGGCAATCGGGCAGGTCTTCCAGCAAGGCGATGTGGTGGGCTGGCACAGGGTCAGGGTTGGAGGAGGGCAGCGGGAGGCAGCTTAAGGCATCAGCATGCCCCATCGCATTACCGGGGCAGTGGACCAGCGCATATTGGTACCCCACAAGGAAGATAGACCAGCGGAGCACCTGGGGCGACAAGATCTGGGAGGTTTGGCAGTCTGGAGTGAGCAAACCCAGCAGGGGCTTGTGGTCCGTGACGACTGTGAATGCCTGGCCATACAGGAAATCATGAAAATTTTCACGCCGGCAACGATCGCAAGGGCCTCCTTATCAATTTGTGCGTAGTTATGCTCCGTGGCCAACAGGGTGCGAGAATAGTAAGCTACGAGAACCTAGCGGCCGTCGGCCAGCTGGTGATCCAGGACCACCCCCACCCCATAGGGAGATGTGTCACATGCCAACACCATGGGTAGGGACTCATCAAAGTGGGCGAGGATGGCGTTGGAGACCAACAGGTCCTTGACTGCCCGGAAGGTGGCATTGTGAGCAGGACCCCAGACCTAAGGAGACCTAAGGAGCCCAAACCACACCAGTCCCAACAGGCTAGTGAGTTTCCCTTCCACCACTAGCAATTCTAAAAGCCTGTCAAAGTCTCTGAATTTTACCCTGAATCTGCCCCAGCCCTTGATGGCCACAGGGTTTTTCTGGAAGTTCTGCAGAGACAAACCCCATAGCTTTTCTAGGAGGAGTCCCCCCCCCATGGCAGAGTTTCTGTAGAGTCTCTGCCGAAATAATGGAAACCGAGGAGACCGTGTCTAATTCCATGCGACAGGGGTACTCTTCGATTAATACCATTACATGCATCTTATTAGGGGCATCGGGGGCAGATTCAGTACCTTGTGCTGATAATGGTTGATTGTCAATGTGTGCCGATCCAGGTCCTCCTGGTGAGCGGACGTTGCTTTCCGATTTCCGTGGGATCAGCAGGCGTGGGCGATGTGGCCCTGCTTTCCACACGTACGGCAGACAGTATCACAGAAGCAGCACATTTTGCACTCGTGTGAGTCCCCACAGCTGACGCAGGATGCTTGGGTGGCTTGTGTTCCTTGAGGAGCAGTGGCCCCAGCCTGGGTTGGTGAATTTGTAGGATCTCATCTTCATCCGAGTTGTTGGACGCTGCAGCGGGTAACATGTGGTGCTATGAAGATGGCGGACGGTCCCGGTGTGAGCCCTCATCTGGAGGGCTCCATCTATCTTGAAGTTGGTGGTTCCTACCAGTTTGTGATGGAGTTTCGCATCCCACATACCCCAGACGAATTTTGCCAGGATGTTCTCTTCCACCTTCGTGAATCCACAATCCATCACGTGTCGGCAGAAGTTGGCCATGAAAGTGGCGGCCGTCCAGCTGGGCTTTTGGAGGCACGCTTGGAAGTCCATGTGCTTGGCCATCATTGTGGGCTTTGGCATGTAGTACCTTGTTAAGGCCATGATGATCTCGTTGTAGGTATTTTCCAGGAGCGTCTTGGGCACCAGGAGGCTTTTGGTGAGACAAATGGTGGCCACCCCACATGTGCTGAGAAGTAACGCCTGTTTCTTGCTGGCATCGGTGACCTCGTGGTAGGTGAAGAAGCAATTGAGCTGGTCTACCCACAATTCCCAGAACTCGGTGTGTGTGAGGTAGAAGACCTCGAGGTGTCCTGGAGTGAGATCCATAACCCTTGAGTGAAGCGGGGAGTGGTGTTCAGGGGAGCAGGGTGTGTTGCAGTGCTGCTCGGAAGCGATGTGGGGCGCAGCAGCTTCCACTGGATCGATGCTCGGTGCTGTGCTGGGTGAAGAGTCAGATTTGCTCATCGGAATCCCACCTTCATCGCCAGTATAAAATACTGAGGCTGATGAATTGTAGAGTGATTACAGCTCATACTTTATTAGTTACATTCCAATCCTGAGATGATTTAGCCAGCTCGCAGGCTGACTTATATTCCTGAATCACACCACACCCACACCCATGATAGGATATTTACAGTGCACCCCTAGACCCATAGGTCCCTTCTAGGATTCTAGCCTCCCAATAGGTGCGCACTAGGATCCGTTCTTGCTATTGTCTCTGGAGACGAAGCTCAGGCCCTTCGCCTGACCACATGTTGACTGGACCGCGTGCGCAGACTTCCCTGGGTACACAACTCCAGGAGAATACAGAAGGAGTGAGTGGAGGAGTGGCCTCCAAGGGGGCCAGAAAAGGGGCAGGAAGGATATTATATACTGGACTTGAGGCAGCTCTTTGCAAAAGGATTTGTTTATTCAGCTCAGAACACAGCAGCAACATACAGAATGACCCAACTATATACAATTTGAACCAAGGAAAACCACACCCTTGAACAATAATATTCAATCAATAATGAGTGCTTGGAGCCAATAGGAATTGTTCCCTTCGAATGTCAACTACTGTCCTGATTGGTCTGTCTCCCAACACCGACCAATCCTGTTGCAGATTTCAGGATACCATGAGTCAATGGAGCTTGTGGCTGAAGCTCAGGCATTCTGCACTTACAAGTAACACAATACACAACAGAGGAAATCCAAGGAAATGTTTCCGCATTTGAACTACTCCAGCGTGGAAGTGGGGGGGGGGAATCCACTGCAAAACAGCATTCAGAATATCAGGGGAAATAGCGGAGGGAGACTGAACTGAGAGCTGAGCAATACAGAATTTTGAAATAACCCAGTGGAAATGCAGAGTGAAACTTGTAGGCAATGCAAAATTTAAAATATAGTGAGTTGAAAGTGGGAGGCAATGCAGAATGAAAAAAATACCACGAGGCGGAACAGCTGTGAGTCTGGGGAATAACCCAATACAGAAGGGGCCATTAATTTATGGGAGTATCCTTTGAGCCAGCTGAAGTACACTGACCACTTGTCTTGAATTGGCAGGGCTGGTAGGGAGAATCCAATCTTTGCCATGAATGAAGACCACAGCATACCAGTGAATTTACTGGCATCCTCCATGACCTGGAGATTTCTGGGCAGGCCAACTATTTTTACTTTTATTAGCATCTTGTTCTATAGACATTCATACACAGGTGATAATGGTAATCTACAGGCCACGAAAAATTACTTAGTAATTTCAGCAGCCCAAGCAGCTGCTGTTAGAAGTACACAGGTAGGCCTAACTGCATTTTTTTTCCTTGAGAGTTTGCAACTTTCTATCATGGCCTGATGCAAAATTTGGGGAACTCCAAGCATTACAAGTTCTTTCTTTAAACTTCAAAATCAGATTTTAGATTCATGGAATCTGGCAGTAATACTAGATGTGATATAATAAGCTTCAGGTCTAAATGCTCACCTCCATTTGGTAACATTCATCATTACCTAGCAAACTATTTTTATTGTGTTAGATGTAGGGTTACTGGGTAACATTACAGATGTGTTGCACACATTTATGCAAAGAACTTACATTCTTTTATGGTTTCTGAAGTCACAGAAGTCACAGAAACTGAATATGAAACTTTGGAAATGAAATACATAGTGAGACAAGTTATTTTAATTATGTTGGAACTACACCACATTTTATGCTTGTAATCTGGAAAGGATCGTTGGTATTTCATTAACATTGGCTTGGGTTAAAATGATCCATAATGTGTGGCTTTAATGTTCTTTCTTTTCTGAAGTCTCAATGCAAGATCTGTATACTATGGCTGTCTGTTCAGTTCCTATGAGTCAGTCAATTTTGAGTGAATACATTGTGAAAACTACTAATTATAATTTAACTGCTTCCATTGTTTTAAAAAATTTGTTTAAAGTACAAAATAAATTTTTGACGAATGGGATTATCTTGAAAATCCTGTTTTTTGATGTGAAATCAGCTTTTGCTTCAAACACCTACATTTAAATTTTACTCTTACATAGCTGCCTTTGAACTTTGTATATTAGAGCATTGTTCTTTAAGTATATATGGTGTTACAGCATGTTTTACGGTTATGCCATATACCAGCAAATCTCATATTTTTTTTCTCCATCCAGTCTCTTCAGAAAATCCCAGATATAGGGATGGATGTGTGAAGAAATGCTGATGTTTGCTTTTCTGAATATTAAAGCTTTTAATAATTGTATATACTATATGCCTAGAATGCTGGCCCGTAGCTACAGTGGGGCATTTTGGGCCTCCACTCCCTTAATTACAGGCCCCACCCACAAGTTTTCATCAAGGAAAACCTTTTTTTAACTGAGCTGCAGCGTGCCAAGCCCAGGTCCTAGGCTGTGACTAGCTGGCTGGCACTCCTACCTCCTCTTGTGACTCACCAGTCACTGTGGCTGCGCCCTGCTTGGGCACACCCATGCAGAGCCAAACCCAGGCCCCAACTAGCCAGCCGACAGTCTTCTCACTTCCTGTGTGTGGTGTATTAGAAAAGACTTACATGAATCATCGCATTGACTCTCCATGATAAGCTCGAGCAAGAGGAAGGCTCCTCCGAGCCAACTTGCTATTGGTCGCTCCACAACAGCAACCAATCAGAACTATACCAATTCCCTGCGAGGGAAGGACTTTCATTGGACGTTATCCGCACAATCTCATTGGTTGAGTATTGTAAATAGGCGTGGCTACGTTAGCCCGGGAATGTTTAAAAGGAGCCTAGCTCCCAATGTTAAGTTGTTCTGGTTATGACTTCTTTCAAGCGCTTGTTCGTACCTACAATAAAGCTGATCACTTTTGTTGAAATCACTCTCCGGATCTGGATCTTTGTTAGCGGTGATCTAACACTGTGACTCGTGAGTAGTACTTTCCCCCCCCCACCCATGCACACCTGTAGTGCCCTTGGCAGAAACAGGGGCCCAGGCTGGGAATGGAAGAAGTGGCTACTCCTGTGGACCTCTCCTTGCCCCACCGCCCATCCGTTCGCTTGCTGACCAAACATATTCACCCTCTGGCTGCCTTGCTGAGCTCTGGGGAAGAGAAGCTGAGGTAGAGGTCACCTGTTCCCTGCATGGCAGCTGAGGGCAGAGGAAGTCGAGTCGGGAGAAACATTTTTAAAAACCCAGCACCCCAACCCTTCCTTCCCTTGCAGGGGAGAGGTGGCTGCCCTTGGCTCCTCCACTGGAGGCACTACTCCTTCGTTCCCCCATTTGTGTCCCATGGCAGTGCCAGGAGGGTTTGTGTGTGTGGGGGGGAGGGCAGCCCCACTTTCAAGACTCAAAGGTGAGTGAGTGAGGGATTCCTCTCTTGTTCTGTCATTGCCATGCCTGTTAACTCTCGCCAGCACGCTTGCAAACAGGATGCAGGGCTGGGGGGAGGGAGAGCCACAGGCAGTGCTGCTTTTGCTTTGCTCCATTTTAAAAGGCCGAGAAGGGGAATAGAAGGTAATTAGATTAACTGTCCTTTAATCAACTTTAATTAGGTTTAGCTGCCCCCTAAAAATTTTTTGATGCCCCTCAAAGTAAAAAATCCTGGCTATGGGCCTGCTAGAATGGAATGCTGAACTGGGGCATAATGTTCTTCCAGAGCAAAGAAACAAGCTCTTTAATCTGTACTTGCATTCACACTAGATCTGAGACTGCCCCTAATATGAAAATAATTTCAGACTGATTGATCTCCTTTCCAAGTGATCAAACTAAGCTATTCCGATACTTCTGCTTGTTGGTTACATGTGGAGTTACCAGCTAATCTGACACACGTGTATTGGAACTAAAATAATTCATGATTTTTGCAAAGATGTCAAGCAAAAGAGTAACCTTACTCTAGAGACAATTTGTGAATCTTCCTGTGTTCCTTTGCTATTTGGTTACATTCCAGCTCTATGGGCCCTAAATAAGATTCAGGTGGCTTGTATTTGAGATTCCCATTGCTAAGAAATTAGTTTTAAGGACTCAGAAATCAACTCTCCATCTACGACTAATAACTGGGTAGTAGAACTCTTAGAACTGTCATTTCAAGAGCCTGTTACATTTATACAAATGAATTCCTTATAAAAATTTAATGGCATCTGGGATGCTTTCCTGGAGTGTTTTGACGACCATGTTGCATCATATTGCAACTGCTATCTTACTTTTTGGGGGTAGATTTTGTTACGGATCTATGTAGCAATCTTCTTTTTTTGTCTACCAGACTTTTGCTGAAAAAGAAAGTTACAGCAACTGGATGGGGGGAAAACCCTGGAAAGTTTCACTGGGAAATACCACCACAATTTGGCCTACAGTGATGCTTTACTTAATGAATTAACTAAAATTAATTTCTATTATTAACTGTGTGTATCTTAAGTGCTGTCAGGTTACATCCAATTTATGGCGACCCTATGAATGAACAACCTCTAGAATGTCCTGTCATTGACCACTTTGCTCAGGTCTTGCAAACTGAAGGCTATGGCTTCCTTGACTAAGCCAATCCATCTCATGTTGGGTCTTCCTGTTTTCCTGCTGTCTTCATCTTTTCCTAGCATTATTGTCTTTTCCATTATTTACTACTTTTTATGTTGCTTTCAGCCTTTTAAAGGATTTGTGTTCCATCTAGCTTCAGAGAGACTTTTGACCATCTATTAGTTTTATGTTTTCAATTGGATGGCATTTTTTTCTCCTTGTTCTCAACATACAAGAGTGCAACTTGATAGTAACCACACTCTGTGCCCATTGAAGTCAGCAACACATTCTACACAGGATTCTGACACAGAGGTCTTAAGATTATGGCCTGAGATATATTTCCTCTCATCCCCTTTAACCTCCAGCCTCATAAAGAGTTCTGGAGAATTTGAAAGCTTGCACAGTATTGTGTTGGGTTTTTTGCTCTCAATAAAAGGTCTTAAATGGATTTTGAAACTGGAATGGTGGGTATGAATACTTTAATTAATAAAGAAATACCTTTTGCTTTAGGATGTTATTATAGACCAATGTGACCCCTATTTACATTAACTGACCAAACAGGGAGAAATCCCTAAGGACTGGAGAGTAGCAGTTATTAGCCCATTTTATAAAAAAGGTAACAAGAAGACCCAAATAATTACAGGCCAATTAGTCTGCTAAGCATAGTGAGTAAACTGTATGGGAGGCACCTCCTATGGAAATTCAGGGATTGGCTGGAAAATGACTCTTGTCTGGCAGAGGAGCAGGCCAGCTTTAGAGAGGGGCATGTTACCTTAGATCAATGTATGATATTGGATCATCTGGTTGCCAAATATTCCTCCAACTCAAATGTGTCTCTCCAAAACACTCGCTATTTCTGGAAAAATGGTTTCCAATTTTAGAGTACTTATCAAAGCAGCAATTTATATCCTCTCAGTGGTCCCAGTTTCACACATGGATTTGAGATTTGTTTGTTTCTTACTTGGTTATTTCTTTTCATTTAATAATTTTTAAAAAATTATTATTATTTAATATATGTTTCTCTACTTCAGCTTTTTCCTTTTTTGGTGATGCAGGTTTCAAAGAGCGTTTACCTTTATGACTCATTATAACTTAACAGGGAAAGTCCAATACAGGATAGTATTTTTGTTAAAAGTTATGATAATATGTTGGTTACAGTTTTAGTTGCTCTTCATTTGTAGGAATGTATTTTGGTATAATACGTCATCAATATTAGCCATGTTGTTGGCTGTAAGCACTTTAATATAATTGGAGTTATGTTTTCATTGTTAATGCAAAAGGAAAATAAAAAACTATAAATATAAAAAATGTGTCACTTTTTGCTGCCTTTTTGGGCCTGAAGTCAGCGTTTGACTCTGTCTCTAGAATCACTAGACAAATTAAGATCTTCAAATACTGACAGAAGGTTACTATTTCTTATTCAGGGTCTTCACGACAACACATTTATAAGGGTTAGGTACTCTCCCCAAGGTCACCTGACAAATCCTATTAGAGTTGAGAAAGGAGTCAAACGAGCATGTCTTTTGGCATCACTTCTCTTTAACTTTTACATCAATGACGTGGTAGCCTACATAAACAGGCCTGAGTTTCATCCCCCAAAGCTAGGCAACAGACACATAGGGGTGCTCTTATATGCAGACGATGCCGTATTACTTGCAAGGATACCCATAGGTCTCAGGAGAGCTATGAGTTCTTTTGCCCAATATTGCCAGAATAATAACTTAGAGGTTAACTACTAAAAAACTAAAGTAATGGCCTTTACAAAAAGATGCCCCAAAACTTTCCATTGGCACTTAAACTCTGTTCCCATTGAACAAGTTACCTGTTTTAAATATCTGGGTGTCAACTTCCAGGCGAATGGTTCAAGAATTGTAAATATAAATTCAGTGGCCATAAACGCCAAAAGGAGCATGGAGGCAATACAAAAATTTTACTGGCACAAAGGGGGTAAATGTCTTGTAGCTGCCCTTAGACTATTTAAGGCCAAATCTCTCTGTCAACTTACCTTTGGAGCCCCCATAATAGTACATCTAAGTACAAGAAACTGGACACAGTGCAATCAAAATTTCTGAGATCTGTTCTACAGGTAAAAAGGTAAAGGTAAAGGTTCCCTTGCTCGAAAGCCAGTCGAGTCCAACTCTAGGGTTGCGGTGCTCATCTCCGTTTCAAAGCCAAAGAGCCAGCGCTGTCCAAAGACGTTTCCATGGTCATGTGGCCGACATGACTAAACACCAAGGTGCACGGAACGCTGTTATCTTCCCACCGAAGTGGTACCTATTTATCTTCTTGCAATTTCTTGCTTTCGAACTGCTAGGTTGGCAGGAGCTGGAACTAGAGACAGGAGCTCACTCCGTCATGTGGCAACTCGGGTCTTGAACTGCTGAACTACTGACCTTCCACAGCTTGCAGTTCAGCATCTTAACCACTTGAGCCACTGCAGTTTACCTAATGGCATTCCAAACATGCTTATTCAAATTGAAACTGGAATTATTACTGTGGAGGAAGGTTATGGATCACGGTGATTCATTACTGGCTGAAATTAGTTTTTCTACCTAAAGGGCTTATGTGTTTAATACTACAAGATATCTTTGTACCCCCCTGGCTTAAGGCTATAGAAGAGAAACTCCCTTATTTTAACCTCACAAAACAATACCTATGTTCTCTTGTATATGACAAAGCTACAGACTTGATAAAACAGAGGATTTTGGATATTGATAGGCAGAACAATATTGGCAGAATAGAGAAATGGAATAGACTTCTGGACCCTATTAACAGCATAAGTTCTATGGCCTATCTTCACCAACTGTCAAACCATGAATATAGGAGAACATTTACTCTTATGCGCTGGGATGCTCTTCCTCTAGCAATTACAGAGGGAAAGTATAAGAAAATCCCACTTGAGGAACGCATATGCCCCTGCTGTAATGAAGGCATCGAAAATTTAGAACATATTTTTGACTGTGAGGTTTATAATAATCTCCGTAAATCGCTTCCGCTCCCCAAGTCCTTACCTCCCACTAGTAGGGAAAGTAGGCAAAGAGTTCGTATTATGAAAAATCTCCTTGCGGACAGACACTCAGAGGTAACACTTCTAGTGGCTAGATACGGATGGCTAGCTTTAAGAATTAGAAAATCTATAATAATGCAGGAAGTTAAATGTCAATCACCCTACTGTTAACTGCCTGTTTCTTCAGAATTTTAAATTTTGTTGTTGTTTTAAGCTTCTTTTACTTTTATTTACAGGGGTTCTTACTATTTATTAATTTTGTTGTGTTTCAAATGTTATTGCTGGCTTTGGTTGTAAATAAAACTAAAACTAAAGACCAACTTGGCTACCTACTTTTTGTCATCCAATTTTCATCTTGAAGTTTGCCTAGCTGATGCATAATCCTCCCAAATATCTTTTCCTCTCTCTTATTTTTCCCAGTCTCTCTTTCTCCCTCTTTTATCTCCTATTATTTCTTTTGATGCACTTGACACACAAGGATAAAATTTAATTTTAGAATGTTCTTTTTTCTGCATAATTCTGCACCACTCAGATAATGCATTTACTTTTTGAATTTCAATGGCCATTTTTAAATCATTTCTCTCTTATTACTTCAACAAACTACCTGAAGCAAGACATTTTGTGTGAGATATTAGTTAACTATCAGTGTTTTTGATATAATTTCTGTTGATTCTGTGGCACCAAACATAATATTTTGCAAAAGAAAAGTGAATATCACTTATTATATTGATATAAATTTATGTCTTAAACAATATGAATAGGTTAAGCAGAAATCAACTTTAATTTATCTTCATCCTCTTAATCAACAAAATTTTTGTTAAATTTCTAATTTTTTGAGTTGTCTGTATACTATATTTTTATACTGTCTTTCTTCCAAGGAGCTCTGACTACTATATGTGGCTCCTTGCCACCTTTTTATCCTTATAATACTGTGTGATAGGTTCGATTGACAAAGTGGTACAAGATCACCCAGCTTCATGGATCTCTGAACCTGGATCTCTGAGATCTTAGCCCAATGCTCCAGTCACTACACCATGCTAGCTGTCATTCATGGACAAATAGTTATCAATATTTGAGGGAGAACAAATGCAGTCCAGAGGTCTACCTTACCTCGACCTTACTTCTGTGCTGCACCACTGCAGAAGATAAAATGAAAATGGGAACACTTTTGTGTAGTTATAACTAGAGATGTGAAGGTCCGGAAAAAAACCCAGAAAAATTCAGAAAAAACTCAGGTTTTTTCCATTTTTTCCCTGAAGCTTTTTTCCCCCCGAAAAATTGAAAAAAGAAAAGAAAAAAATGGAACATTGTATTTTAACATGATGAATAAAATATTTTAAGACAAGGTGTGCAAATATTTTCAAAATCATTTCTAAAATATATATATATGGTATCAGATTGATCTAATTTCTGTGCACTGAGGACAAGCAAGTCCTGGGTTACAAGCTGAACTCTCCAATGCAAGAACAAGATGCATTTCTTCCTTTAGGTGGTGCTATTGTCAGAAGAAAATTAAAAAGTTTCAGTTTTGTTTTTGCATGTGGGTGGGTATTCTGTTTGTAATAATTGTTTATTTATTATTTATTTATTAATTCAACTTGATATACCGCCCTAACCCCCGTAGGGGTCTCTGGGCGGTTTACATGAAGGGTGCTAGTCACAATTTTAACCCTAACTAAGGCCACATTTTCCACGGGGAATGGGACAGCCTACCGGCACCCCAGGTAGAGGTAGATGTCTCTTTATTCCGGTCTGGCTGGCTTGCTTCCCGGCGGTATCGAGCTGTTGTTCTTCTGGCGCATTTTTGCGATCCGGCGCGCCGGCGACATCCTCCTCAGGTCCCAGCTATGTCCCTTTTGGCTCCGCTGCGCCCTCGGGTGATGTCACCACGCGCCTCCTGCAGTACGACAGTCACCTGCTGTTCCCACTGCCAGCCACCAGGGATCTCTCCTTCCGGCCTGCTGCTCACCGCTCGCTGCCGCCGCGTCGCCGTGCTGCCTTGCTTCCAACGCGGTACTCCGCCATCGCCGCCGTCTCCGTCGCTATTGCCGTCTACTCAGAGGTCATTTCGGGGGGGATCGCGGGGGATCGCAGTTCCCCCGGGTGAGGTCAGGGGGGCGGGGCACATGACGAAGCCCCGCCCCCTGCTTCCAGCCGCCCCGCTTCCAGCCCTCATTCAGCCAGGAGGAGGCAGGAGAAGAGGGAGGGTAAGTTGCTTCCTCCCTGCCTCTCCCCACCCCTGCCTGCCTGGGGCCAGGGAGGGCCTTCGCGGGGCTTCCTTGCACTCCCGCCGGCCTTGTAGGTCCGCCGCCGGGCCCCTCATGGGGCTCGGCAGTGGAGCTGCAAGGCCGGCAGTGGTGGCCAGGACCGTTGGGGGCGGGGTGTGTGGCCTTATGACACACTTCCGGTGATGTCAGGGGGTGTGGCATATGCTAATGAGTTATGCTAATGAGTTCCCCTAGCTCTTTTTCTACGAAATGACCCCTGCTTCTACTAGGATAGTGGTGAAAGAGATGTCAGTTCAATCTACTGGTTGTCTGTGGTTATTAGCAAACTGTTTAGAAAAGCTTCTCCAAAGTTCTCCCAAAAGAGGAACATTGATTTATCAGGAATTAGGTACCAGAAAACATATTTATCAGGAATTAGGTACCAGTTCATATATGACTAACACTGTAGTATTATTTTCAAATTATTGCTGCTATTATATCATAGTTCATTTAACTGGTATGTGGTCTGCTCTGTCTCAAAAGCTTTGGGCAGGTAAAAACAGAACATCTACAAAATTTTGTAACACTTCTTGTAGGACTGACAGCTTAACTACACAATACACTTTCCTCACATACATCCCTGGGATGTAGGGCTGCCAGCTTCAGGTGGGAAATTCCTGGAGGTTTGAGGATGGAGCTTGTTGTGGGTGGTATTTGGGGAAGGGGTGGGGCCTCAGCAGGCTAATCTGCCATAGAATCCACCCTCCAGAGAAGCCATTTCCTCCAAGGAAACTGATCTGTGTAGTCTGCAGACCAGTTGTAATTTTGGGAGCCCTCCAGACCCTTTCTGAAAGTTGGCTACTCTATTGCATTGACTTGGAAAACATGTTCCGTGGCTTCCATGCTTCCCAGGGCGGCACAGGTCTAATTTGAATCAGTATTGTGCAGTGCAAGGAGAGTAGCCTTAAACATTATCCACATGCTGCTTTCCTGGAGGAACTTTACATGAAATTTTCCTAGCACTGTGTGGTGGTTAGACTGCCAGAATAGGCTCTGGGAGATGTTTCAAATCCCCACTGGGAGACGTTTCAAATGCCATAAAAGCTTGCTGGGTGACCCTGAGCCTGTTGCTGTCTCAGCCTAATCTATCTCACAGATTTATCCTTGTGAGGATAAAATTGAGGAGGGGAGAATGATGTAAACTGCTTTGGGGCTCCAGTAGGGAGCAAATCATGGTAAAAATACAAACAAATAGATAAAATTTTGCAGCTTTCAAAACTTCTGGTGAAAAATGAGTTCAATGGATATTTGGTGCAGCCTTATTGAATATAGATAAAGGGATGGATAAAGAAAAAGATATTTATACTTCACAATTTAAGTCAATTCACTGAACAGAAGATCATAGAGTTTTGAGATTCTTTTTAAAAGTAAGGATTGATTTGACAATCATCTACATAGGTATTATTTTGTTTAAACTCTGGTTAGTTTGCTTGATGCCAACCTATTATGCTTTGTAATTTAATTTAATGGAATAATAGTTGTATAAGAAGTTGTCCCCTGACATAATACTGAGGCAAAAGGCAATATAACTCACTTCACTGCCTCATAAATCCAGAATGGTCTGAGGTGATGTAAGATATCTGTCCCCAAATCCTCAGTATCTATGGACAACCCACAGAAATTTAAAGTTGTGTGAACTGATGTGAAAGAATAATTCACTTGACTCTAATTCCCTAATTAAACACGAAGCCTCCTACACTGCCTTTCCCATCCCCCACCCCAACTCATCATGAAGGAACATACCTCAGGATTCTGTTGGATTTAGAAAGATGTGAAATAGCTTGAAATTACATTGTTTCTTGGGGAACGTTTGAGATAAATGTGTACAGGGGTTGAGCAATCAACATGTAAGTAAAAACAAATAAAAATGGATTTTGTTTTCATTTCCTTTTGAACATTTATCAGGAAACATAACAACACAATGAGCACAAACATATTCCCTGAAGATCTTGTAGAAGTGAAGTAATCTGAATTACACTTTTCCCCCATCGTATGTGCAAGTCTTGGCTGTCACAAACAATTATTCCTTTTATATCTGATTATAATCAACACATGTTCTTAATTTAGCTGGGCCTTTAGCATTAAAAACATTTGAGAAGTTGATACTGTTCCTTTTAACAAAATAGTCCTTAGAGTAATCTTATTGTACATTCTTTGTTGTTGTTGTTCAGTCACACAGTCGAGTCAGACTCTTTGCGACCCCATGGACCACATCACATCACATCACACCACATTCTATCCATCCCATTTTGCCCAGTCCTGGATAGTACAAGCTAGCTTGATCTTGTCAGATCTCAGAAGCTAAACAGGGCCATCCCTGGTTAATATTTGGATGGGGGACCACCAAAGACGTCCAGGATCACAAGAAGAAGAAGAAGAAGAAGAAGAAGAAGAAGAAGAAGAAGAAGAAGAAGAAGAAGAAGAAGAAGAAGAAGAAGAAGAAGAAGAGGAGGAGACTGGATTTA
>NW_015160216.1:186701-205847 GCF_001447785.1 Gekko japonicus
AAATTACAGGCCAGTCAGTCTGACGTCGATACCGGGTAAATTGGTGGAAACCATTATTAAGGAAAGAATTAGTAGGCACATAGATGAACAAAACCTATTGAGGCAGACTCAGCATGGGTTCTGTAAGGGAAGATCTTGTCTCACTAACCTGTTAGTGTTTTTTGAGGGGGTGAACAAACATGTGGACAAGGGGGATCCAATAGATATTGTTTACCTTGACTTCCAGAAAGCTTTTGATAAAGTTCCTCATCAAAGGCTCCTAAGTAAGCTCAAAAATCATGGGATAAAAGGACAAGTCCTTTTATGGATCAAAAACTGGCTAATTAATAGAAAACAGAGAGTGAGTATAAATGGGCAATTTTCTCAGTGGAGGGTGGTAAGCAGTGAGGTACCGCAGGGATCAGTACTTGGTCCACTGCTTTTTAACTTGTTCATTAATGATTTGGAGTTGGGAGTAAGCAGTGAAGTGGCTAAATTTGCAGATGATATGAAGTTGTTCAGGGTGGTGAAAACCAGTGAGGATTGTGAGGCACTCCAAAGGGATCTGTCAAGGATGGGCAAGTGGGCATCAACATTACAAATGGGGTTCAATGTGGCCAAGTGCAAGGTGATGCACATTGGAGCCAAAAATCCTAAATATAAATACACATTGGAGTTGTAGTAGATAACTCACTGAATATGTCAAGACAGTGTGTGACTGCAATAAAGAAGGCCAATGCTATGCTGGGGATTATTAGTAAGGGTATTGAAAACAGATCAGCCAATATCATAATGCCCCTATATAAATCAATGGTGCGACCTCATTTGGAATACTGTGTGCAGTTCTGGTCACCACACCTTAAAAAGGGAAGGGAGAGGGGGGAAAGAATGGATCCCAGGTGCTTCTGCCTGTCAGAGGGGCTGGTGCACACTTCTGGTGATGTCAGGGTGTGTGGCATATGCTAATAAGTTATGCTAATGAGCTCCTGCAGCTCTTTTTCTACGAAATGACCCCTGACTGTAAGAAATATGATGATTATATTTGAACACAAATGATGGGATGCAATGAAAAATGTATGTAATATGGTTTTCCCACATCCCTGAATTGGGAGTTATTTGAATTAGAAACATTTGAAGAACTTGACCAGCTAGTTAATGCATTCCTTTCCTGAGTTTATAAACTATTTGTTACTATTTCTGTATTGTTTTGCTCATGTTGAGTAAATTGAGTAAAGGTGGCTGAGTTGTGGAAGAGCCAAATTCTTTTTGAAGCAATAGAGTTTTCACATTTTCTTTGTACAGATGGGTAGTAGGAAGAAGTGCAAGTCAGACTGAGAGGATGATATGACCATTCCAGTTTATAATGGTGGAAGAGCTCAGAAGATGCTAAAATTGCAACTGCAGCACCAATGAGTTATTCTTAGGTAGCATGAATTATTCTTAGATAACATAACATTAGATATGAGTTGAAAAATACCCTTTCCTATTAATAGTCGATAGTATAGTAAAAATGTATGACTTTGCAGAATTTGTGTAATCAAGTATAGGAAAAATATGACTGTCAAATTTGTACAAGTGCAGTCACAATGTACTTTATACCATTTAATGACTGAAACAATTTTAACAGAATTCATGAGCATCTGTAGTAATTTTTATAAAACATCACTAGATTAAACAGATAACTTTCTTTTAAGGTTTTTGTTCCCCATAGGGTGATACCTCTGCAAGTATACATATGGGCATTATGGACCCAGTCCAGTTATAGTTCGTCATTCCTCACTGAAAGCAATTATACAAACCAGTCACAATTAGCTTGAGTTCAATTGCTTTCAATGGGCCTTAGCAATGCTAAGCAGGTCTACTGAGAAGCCTACTCAAGTCTATTAAATGGGGCTTACTCCCAGGAAATGTTCTTAGGATCATACTGGAAGTCACTACCTGTAGCTGGATTCAGGTCTGAATGGTTAGAGTGAACTTTCTATTGCTCTGAGTTATGCAACTATAATCTATTCATGATCGCTCAGAAGTCCATTTGGGCATGATAGACAACTCTACATAAATATGTATTTGTCCCAAGAAGAAAATAAAGTATCTCCAATTTGTTTATGTGTGTGTATGTAAAACTTGCTTTCTAGCTGTAGTGTATAATCTTTCTATGTAGCTGCTTGTCTTGCAGGCATATCGCACTTTCCAATCCCTCAAAAAGGCAATGTTCTAAGGCAAATGCAATAATTCCCTTTATTTGTTGCTAGTGTGACTGCTATATAAGAAATGGTTGTGTAGACATTCTGAGCAATTACTGTATTTTGTTTGTGATATAGGTAGAGACATATCCCCCCCAAATATTAATTCATGTGCATATTATAGGAACATGCCCCATAAGCACCATATTTTCAAGAATATATTTATTGTTAATTACTATGCTATAATGTCTGTGATGGTAATACATTATTGCAAAGTTCAGTGTTTTCAATATTATAAACCTTAATTTGATATTTGAAAAACACTTTTCCTGTGGGAGACTGTTTTTCCTCAGTTATTTGTTTTACCTTTGGTTTAATAGCTCTTCTGATTTTATTCTTGGAGTAGCTATTTGCTTGAAATGCGTGGTCTAGATGATTTAGTTCATCGTGTTTTTGCCATATATCAAAGTAATCACTGATCAGATGTGAAAACTTATGAAAAAAACACAACCTACAAACAATACTCAGACCCACCAGAAAAATACAACAGATGCTACAATTGGCAAAAGACAGAAGAGACCCCTTCACTTCTGCAGGAATATACTGCATACCCTGCAGTTGTGGACAGGTTTACATTGGAACCACACAGCGTAGCATCCAGACAAGAATAAAAGAACATGAAAGACACTGCAGACTTGGCCAACCGGAAAAATCAGCAGCAGCTGAACATAGCCTAACTCAAACAGGACACAGAAATTCTACAACAACTAATCTCTCCTAAAGATTTCAAGTAAATGTTATACAGCATAGCTGACAAGATAGATCTCTGTGCCTAGGTGGACTGAATGCATATGTGGAGGAAGCAGTGTTGCAGATCCTGCCCTCACCATTCAGCTTATTACACACATTAAGCATACTGTTTGGGAGCCTTCCTGGGAATGCCTTAAATTCCATGATATAAAAAAGCAGGATATAAATGTAATTAATTAATATGCCTGCCTACCCTTGGTCAACAGTCACATAAATAGATAGGGCCAGCACCCCTTAAAGATAATGTCAAATGGGTTAGATCGCAAGATGTAAGAATATATTAGTACTGTTTTTATGTTAATGATCCCCAGCGATATAGTAGCATGTTTTCCATATACCACTACTTGGAGTAAAGAAGACAAATGACTGTATGGGAAAGAATATTTTTACTTTAAAATTTCTTTTGGATTAGAGTTACTTTTGTTTTGATTCAGGCAAAGAACACAAAGCTATTAAGTATGTGTAGTGTGAAACATTTGTGATGGTCTCATGAGAAAAAAAGGATGGGAACAAAAACTGAAAGATGGTAATGAGTCATGACTAACTGCAAAAGAAATTTTGAGACTATCTGCTGCATATTTTTGGAATAAAGTAACTTTTTTCCTTGGATGAAAGTCTAGATTTTTTTGTTTGAAGAGCAAGTGGCATCTACATAGTTTCTTTTAAAATTCTGCATACAGTTATTGGCCTTGCTAAAAAATATGTACATAGCATTGTCTCCATGTGAAACCTTACCTTGGTTCTACCTCAGTGAAATGCATTAAGCTGAAATGCCTGCAGAAGACATTTTAAAGGCATGTCGATTCACAAGAGGGGAGCACATATGAATAATTTATTTTTTGTCCCAGTACTCATACATCATGTCTGCTTAGCCAATTTCTTTGTGGAAAGACGTTTGTTCCAACAGTCCTATCATCACAGAAAATGAGAGTCCTTATACAGTGGAAATTCAGCCCCCGCAAAAAAACCCTGGCTCTTTCTTTATATAGCTGGGATCTCCTTACAGCTTCAAAAGCCACAAACTAAACTTCATTATTATTTAGTCTAATTTTTTTGCTGTTGTCCTGAAATTATGAGATCTCTGATGATATAGCTAATGTTAATGTGCTATGTGACTCATTGCAGAATATAAGTTATACTTTTGTGATGTTGTTATCTCTTGATGGCATCAATCACATTGCAGAGCACAACCTGTCTGCTCATGTCAGAGTAGAAATGTGGCCCACCGTAAAAGCAGATCCTTTTGCCTACATGGTAGAGATGTGCTATGCAAGACAATTCTCAGCCAGGGGCACGAGGAGACCAGAGGTTGTCACTTAGCATTTCATAATAAGGAGTAGGCATTGTGTTAAGGCCTCTGAAACCTTTCACGCAAAGGAGTACTCGTGTCTCCTGTTCTGTCAAGAGATGTGAGACATCAGTTAGCAGAGGGCTACATCAGCAATGGAGAAGGTGAATATGACAGTCTACAGGCCTCGTGATGCCAGCCCTATTGACCTGAAAAATTATTCATTAATTTTCACATATTTATATCTGTCCATACTTCCTTGGAGTCAGGGTAGCTAACAATGTAACAACAAATTGCAAGGACATAAAATATAAGCAACCTTTAACTAAATAAACACAATAGGAGGGGGAACCCACAGAGGTTAAAATAACACACTTTCAACCAAATGCCTTCTGAAATAGAACTTGTCTTGCTCACCTTCTTAAATATGGTCCATGAATGTGTACCCACTCTGGTACCACAGAGAAAGCTTGTGTCCTAGTTGCTGACATACAATGGGTGCGTTCAAACGGGGCATTTATACCAGTATAAACTGCTGCAGTTCCAACTGGTGCAATTTGATCCGGAAGAAACGCGATCACACTCACCTCCTGACTGTGCAGCACATCGTGATATGCCCGCTCACACTACCAACGCGCAGCAGTGTGCGTCGCCGGTTTTTAATTTTTTAATATATTTTGCACATGCGCATAGGCAGCCATCCACAGAGTTAAGATCTTCGTGCAGGCACAGAATACCCCATCCTGAAAAGCGTGCCCTGAAGCGAAGACTTCCCTTTAAACTTTTACAGCGAAAAGGGCCTCCGTGAGGTCCCGGACTCATCCGCAGCCTAAAACGAAGCATCTTTTTTTAAAAAAACAAAACAAAACAAAACAAAAACAAATGCCGGGGTGAAGCTTTGCCCAAGCACACATCAAGGAGGCTTAAAAAAAATGGCGGCCAAAAAGCAGAAGCCTCGGGACGTAGTAGGAGAATACAACGGTTAAAGGCTGTTTGCAACGGTTAGGGACGGAAGGCAGATGTTCACCATGTGATCTCCCGTAAGTACACCAATTCCAACCGGCATCTCTACCGGCATAAATGCCCCATCTGAATGCACCCAATCAGTCTTAAGAGAGGGCACTACAAGCAGAAGGCTCTCTAAGAAATGCTGTTAAAAACAATATACTTTTATACAATATACAATATACTTTTAAGCCATTTTTTCCCTGCTAAAGAGAGAATTGGGAGCCATCATTGTGTAGTGGATTGAGTTTTGGACTTGGATCAGGGAGACATGTGTTGAATTCCTACTTTGGCTAGGAAGCTTATTAGGTGACCCTGGTCCAGCCTAACGTACCTCACAGTGTTGTTGGGAGAAAATTACAGTATCCATGTAAACCCACTGAACTCATTAGAGGAAGGGTGAGTTTTGAATGTTAGGAATGTAAGTGGGAGTAGCAACTGGAGGGAGAGGGAGGAGGTGGAACCCTGGCCTCTCTGATCATTTTCTAGGTGAAGATAGGCAGAATCCAGTGAAAATCATAGAATTTAAGGGGATCATAGAAGGGAGCACTCACTGAAGAAGACCCTGATGCTGGGAAAGATTGAAGGTCAAAGAAGACGGGGACGGCAAAGGATGAGATGGTTAGACAGTGTCATCGATGCAACGAACATGAAATTGAGCCAACTTCAGAGGACGGCGGAAGACAGGAGGGCCTGGCGGGAGCTGGTCCATGGGGTCGCGAAGAGTCGGACTCGACTGTGCGACTGAACAACAACAAAAAGAGTTTCACACTGACATGGTGGTGGTGTTTCCAGGTTTGTACTGTAATTGACATTCAGCCATTGGTGTGATAACTCCTTCCCCATTCCCTCCCCCCCCCATTGCTCTATCAGTGGAGTTAGCAGGTGAGGGTGTGGATTTTCCCACCATAGTGGGATATCTGCTAAGTCAAGGTGGGGTACAGCAGGCTGTGAACTGTGTAGTTATAGTGAAAGGTGATGGATAGGATCACTCCCAATATTTTATCACATTTTCATCCTACCCTTCTTCCAAGGAACTCAAGATGGCATACAGGGTTCCCCCTCCTCTATCTTATTCTTACATGAGAGGTTAGGCTGAGAAAGAATGACTGGTCCAGAGCAATGCTCCCTCTAAACTGTGGAGTCTTGTGAGCAAAATTCTACTTTGTGAGCTACTGGCATTAAAATTGTGAGCAAGTGATTTGGCTACTGCATAAGTTAGTTTGCTCTGTAGCCATCCTTCCTGAGCTAAGACAAAAATGTGTGAGCCGGAGGCTAAAAGCTGTGAGCTAGCTCACACTAACTCAGCTTAGAGAGAACATTGGTCCAGAGTCACCTGGTAAGATTTATACCTGAATGGGAACTGGAACCCTGGCCTCTCTGATCATTTTCTAACCAGGGTTACTTGGAAGAAAAGCAAAGATACCCTCCTATTCTTGGAATTTCTGCTGATCAGATACAGCACTGACCACTATTGGTGGCAGAGAATCCAAGGCACACCAGCATGCTTAATCTCTTCCTGGTAAACTTGCTTGTTATCTTCCTAGCCAGTTAGTGATTAAGAATGCAGACTCTAATCTGGGAGAACCAGGTCTGATTCCCCACTGCTCCACATACAGCTGCTGGTGTGACCATGGGTCAGTCATAAGTTCACTCAAAGCTGTTCTCTCAAGAGCAGTCATCAAAATAGTTCTCTCAGCCCCACCTATCTCACAGGGTGTCTGTTGTGGGGAGGGGAAGGGAAGGAGATTATAAACTGCTCTGAGACTCCGAGTGAAGGGTGGGATATAAATCCAACTCTTCTTCTATCTGAGATGAAAGCATTAACAAATCCTGTCCTGAACATATAGTCAGGGTGGAAAAGACCTCCTCTGCTTCACACCCAGGTTTTTGTGGCAGTTGCCAAGAAAAGACACACAGCCACTGGTAGACAGTGCAACAAACAACATGACTGATTTGCAATAGTTAACCACAAAACAATCACATAATATGAAATTAGTCTCCCTGGATTTGGGAAAATGGAAAACGACAACCCTATATTATGTAATTTATTTGCATTAAGGAAAACAGTTCTAGCTGCTTGCTTACTAGGACAGGAAGGGAAACTGTGGCAGGAGCAGCATGGAGGCAGCAGTGTGCTGAGGTGACTCATCAAACATGCATAGTTGGGGGATCCACACCCAGATTTCCAGCTGTGGTACTGGGAAGGGTTTCCCTTTAACTCTGCTCAGATGCACCACATGATTTTATTGCATGTCTCCAGAGACACTGAATTTATCTCTAAAACCTGCTTTCCAAAGCCACAAGTTTCCAGCAATAACTTGAACAATTAAAAAAAACCCACCATAATCTCAAGGCCAATTACATAATCAGCTCACCCTGTTACTTTCCAAACCCCGTGAGCCATCAGTGTCACGCTCCCTAAGAAACAACTGTGCACACCTCACTGAGACATACAATTTCAATTCATGTTCACAAATATAATAATTTTCCCCCATGCCCTAATTTTATAGCTTTGCAAAATGAAGAGAGGACCATCTTTTGGCTTCAGTGCAGCTAATTAAATAAAGATGATTGCACAGCGGACGTCCCTAGACCAAAGACTGCAGGTCAGACCTACTTGAATGATGGATGTTGAAATCAGAGCCAAATCTGACATTATGGCAGACCCATCTCACACTCTGCCAAATGCATATAACACAGGGGAAGGAGTGACTTAAAGGGCATGGTGGGAGGTGACTACTCCCCTGCCCATGCTTTCTTTCCCTTTGACACTCAGCCCCTCTTCTTTTGGCAGGGGTGAATTCCAGGCTCAGACTTCCAGACTCATTGGAAGGAAAACATCTGGAGTGAAGCGCTGGGAAGGACAGTGTTCAGCTCCCCCCTTCCCTCACCCATACTATGTTTCAAATGGTTTCCTTCACCCTTGCACTATACAAATTCTGAAATAAGCCACTATCCATGGGCCTTACACTATAATTTCCAGCTGTGTGTTCACTCCTCAGTGTACTGCCCATGTGCATGTGTGTGAGAGGAAAAAACCAGGGCAGGAAAGAAAAAAGAAGCACTTTGAACTGGACTTCTTTCACATGGTTGTTCCTCCCAAATGGACAGTGATATAACTCCACATTTAAAAAGAGCATGCTTGTTCTGTTTATTCTGCATTAGAGGTAATTTCGGGGGGGATCGCAGTTCCCCCGGGTGAGGTACGGGGGGCGGGGCACATGATGAAGCCCCGCCCCCTGCTTCCGGCCGCCCCGCTTCCAGCCCTCATTCAGCCAGGAGGAGGCAGGAGAAGAGGGAGGGTAAGTTGCTTCGTCCCTGCCTCTCCCCACCCCTGCCTGCCTGGGGCCAGGGAGGGCCTTCGCGGGGCTTCCTTGCACTCCTGCCGGCCTTGCAGGTCCACCGCCGGGCCCCTCATGGGGCTCGGCAGTGGAGCTGCAAGGCCGGCGGCGGCCAGGACCGTTGGGGGTGGGGTGTGTGGCCTTATGACACACTTCCGGTGATGTCAGGGGGTGTGGCCTTATGACACACTTCCGGTGATGTCAGGGGGTGTGGCCTTATGACACACTTCCGGTGATGTCAGGGTGTGTGGCATATGCTAATGAGTTATGCTAATGAGTTCCCCTAGCTCTTTTTCTACGAAACGACCCCTGTTCTGCATCATCCTTATTCAGAGCTCAATACGTGCTGCCCTGGGCTTTCTTCTCTGAGCTCGCTTAAAGGTGGAATTGTAGGTTGTCAGAAAGCAGTAAGTCTATGAGGACTCTCTGCCTACAACCAATATGGGAATATGCATTTCCGTTCACCCCTTTAGCCCTTTGATGGACACTTTTTCTTTTCATTTGGGGAAGGTGGGGCTTGCCAGGCCATGGGGCAGCACAACTGCAGCAGACATAAGTTGGCCAAGAAATAACCTTGGACAGCTGCAAGAATATGCAATAAGAGATGTGGTCACTATTGGAGAAACTGGTGCTAATTTTTAAAGATGAGTATTCCATGCCCTGCTTAACTTGTAATGTTTTTAGATAAGCATATATTACCAAGACACTTTAGGTCCACTACAATGGCTTCATAAGGAAGAATAAAAATGGGATTAAAATGGTCATAGTTCAATGGTAGAGCATGCATTTGGCATTTTAGAGAATGCCCAGTAGAGAATGCCTGTCAGGGTAGTAAATAACTGAGCAAGATGTATTGATGTTCTAATGGCATAAGGCAGATTCAGACATTCATATGGCAGGAGATCATAAAATTGTACAGATCAGTTTAAAACCAGCTAGGTTGAAATCCTTCTACTTGTGTTCATGTATCTTGCCTAAAGAATAACTTCTTTGTACTTTTCGAATGAAACTGGGAAAGCATGTCAATTGCAGTAGAAAACAAATAATCTAATATCTGTTCTGTAACCAGTGTGGTACAGAGATTAGATTGATCAGGTTTTTCTGACTTGGGCTTCTTGTAGCACGCTGTTGTTTGTGGAATGGTGTAGTGTTGCTAGATCTGGACAGCAGTTCCCTGCAGGAAAAGAACTGATACTTGGTTTATCAACGGTTGCTCACAAGCAGGAATCTGACCCCAAGGAAGGGCTGCTCATGGCATGTTGCCATTCATCGTGTCAATATTTCTTACAGTAGCAAGTTGATGAAAGTCACGTTGTCATGCTCTGCAGGAGCTCTGTGTAAATATCTCACTATGATTTAGTGTTCTATACCGCAGCCTTAATCAGTTTGACTCCAGCTGGACAATGCATTTGGATGTTTTAAGAAATTCATGTTGGATACTGTTGGAAGGTGTCTTCAATTTTTTTCATTTATGTGCTGAGAGAAGGCAGTAATTTTTAAAATAAGTGTGTGAAAAGAATATCAGTCAATCATTACCCTTCAGTACATATTTTTAATTTAGACCTGTATTAAATTAAGATCCTAAGAAATCTAATCATAATCACCTGCTTTGAATACTTTGGATGCAAAACTTTATGCCATGTGTTCTCTGGGAAAGATTTTAAGAAATTACCACATTACCACAGATAATCTGGGATCTCAGAAAATAAATTCTGAATTTATAGTTCAAGACTTCCGGACTTCCGGTTTTGGTGGCTTGCTGGTGGGTATGCTCCATCGTAGCTCCGATGAGAGCGGCCCACAATCACACCAGACGGGAGGGGTCCTGGACCATTCCAGGGCCCCCAGAGCCCTTGGAGGGGGCTCATAGCCTGGGGCGCAAGAGAAGCCTCTCCTGAGGCGACGGCTGAAGGATCGAGGCTTCCTTTTGCCCCGATAGGTCCCACTGGTGCGAGACCAGCCATGGGTTTAAAGAAGCACACTGGGACAAGCGAGCAGGAGATCTGGCGTTAAGAGACTTTCCCCATTTTTGGGTGCAAGCCGAGGAGAAAAGCATGACTACCTGGCAAACTGCATAAGCGCTTAGTTGCAAACCCACAAAACCACAGTGCAGCCCCAAATACAGCAAAGGGGGGGAGGCTACCCTACTATGGAAAGAGCAGCCAAAAAAGAAAGAAAGCGAGGGGCAAAACGGCGGCTTTGATGGGAGAACATTAATTCAACTGACTGGTGTGCAGACTAGTAGAAATTGTGTACTTTAAAAAACTTTCAGAAGCAGTAAAAACTTTAACCTTTAATGTAAACAGTGTCTCATCAGGGTGAAAAAATGGCGCCCAGGGTGAAAGCTTCTTCAGGAACTGAGACCGGAAGTAACCACAGACATCTCCAAGATGATTACTGCAGCATTGTGCCCGCTACTGGATCAGATGACTAACTTGACTTTGAATCTCTACAAAAAGAACTGAAAGAAACCAATGCAAGAACAGAGAAGACAACTAAAAAGCTGAAGAAGGTTGATGAGAAGACAAATGTATTGAACCAGAGAATGGAGGCAGTGGAAGAAGAGAGGATCTCTGAGTTGGAATGGTCAGCATATGTCCTGAGATTTCAAGGTATTCCAGAACAAAAAAATGAGAACCTAAAACAGATTCTAAGCAAAACCCTAGCTCCCGTGGCAAGTTGTAAAGTGAAACTTTTACAAAGCAACTTGGATATGGTATACCGAACCTATCCAGAATTTATCAAGAAAAATAACCTGCCTGGTGAAGTATTTCTGAAATTCTCTAAAAGGTCAACAAGGGATATGATATTGAAAGCGACTAATGGAATAACCTTAAAAATCCAAGGAGAAGAAGCAAAAGTTTTAAAAGATGTTCGATTTGAGGTGAGAAAGAGGAGGAAACAATATAAAAAATTGACTTTATTTCTACAGAAAAATTCCATGCCCTACAGATGGATAATTTTGGAAGGACTTATCTTCAACTTCAAAGAGAAAAAAGATTGACTCTGTCCTCAAAGCAAAAGCATTTTTGGAACAGCATCAAAGTCCAGCGAAAGAAAAA
Organism: Gekko japonicus; assembly: GCF_001447785.1. NCBI lineage: Eukaryota > Metazoa > Chordata > Lepidosauria > Squamata > Gekkonidae > Gekko > Gekko japonicus. Next base: position 198,373 of record NW_015160216.1, read on the forward strand.
GAAAAGGGGAAATTAGAGTACAATATTGTTACAGAAGATGTTAGCGAACATGGTTCCAGAAGGAGTGATAGCTCTTCAAGTAGCTCCTTAAAGGAAGTTTTTTGACTCTGAATCAGAATTAGGAGCCGCGGCTCCTAAATTATTTAAGATTAAGTTGCCCTTTGATAAGAACAAATGTGGAGGGGGGAAAACAGTTAAATAACCTGATTCTGAAAGTCTGTTTTTTCTTCTTTGTTTATTTTCTAAGATGCACACACTGCAGCTAATTTTGTTTGTACTGTTTAAGGTAGAAATACTAACTTTGAATCTCCAATTATGTAAAAGCTAAATAATGAGGAAACATTAAGTAACCGAATTTTAGAACATTTTTTTAATCCCTGCTTACTATGTATTTTACTTTAGAATATTCCTTTTTCCTATACCCTGTAGTGTGTAGAGATAAAAAGCAATAAAAATGTAAAAAAGGACTTCCAGCTGCATTCAGATCTAATGAAAAGATACAGTTATTGTTGTTACAAGAACAAATGTAGGAAGTCATAGTACACTTCCTTCAGTCCAAATAGTGAAGCCGCCCTAGTATGTAACAAGCCATAGGTGGTTGTTAAATTTGAACTACAGATTAAGATTTGCTTACTACAAACCAGGATTCCAAACTGTGTTCAATCTTGGTTTAGAATTCTAGCCAAAAAATCATACTTTGGGATGTAAGTACAGTTCCTGTAAACCTACTTTCCTGTAAGGCAAATGTGGGAGGAGGTAAGGGATGAAATGTGCCAGCCTGGGGATTTCCACAGCTTTGTCATTTCCTTTGAATGCAACTGTAGTCTTATCTCACTGTACCAAGGAATTGTGTGAGCATTTGCTACAAGTCTTCTTTCAAGAACAAATTAAGGGAAATGTTTTACATGCAGTGTTGAAAGCCAGTGGAATATATCACAGCAGCAGGAGGTCATGGAAAGCTCTGTTGGATGGGGTTGGACACATTTTAATTGTGAGAGCAGTGCCAAGACTCAACAAACATGTTTTGGAACATAAGAAAACTGCCACAGAGACAAAGAATTAACATAGACATTTGTCCACTAATTTATGTTGTTAAAAATGGTTGGCATCCACTTTTCAGGCTATATAAGCATTTTAGAATCTTAAAAGGTGTGCATGTGTCAAAAAACATGGCAAGGGCCTGAGGCAAACATTGGAACTGCTGAGAAGGAACTGAAAAAAACAAGTAATCAAAAAGGAAAAAACGCTAACCTCTACCTCTTTTTTTAGTATAGAAAGTTTGATTAGATGACCTGAAGGTCTTTTCTATCTTTATACGGGAAGATTATGTAAGAACTGGCAGGTCTATATGGAGATCTCTGGAGAAAGGTCTTCTCAGATTTCGGGAATAATGAAGAAAATGACTGTGAGTAAGAAAACTACATAAAACTAATTTCTCATGACAATATTATGAGAATAACACTGGTTAAATAAAGAGCTTTAGCTGCCAAAAGAGTTGGTAATCCACCAGGACTATCAAACTAAGTATGTGACAAATATCAGGATCAGATGACAAGGCATGCAAGAGCAAAGCAGCTTAAACTGATGTAGAAAGTTGGATTTGTGTCAAGTCTCAAGGCCTGTAGAATTATTCATCATAACCGCTACATCTTTTATTTTAAGCTCAGTATCAAGTCTACTAGAGCTTTCAGCAATCTAGGCTTGATGGACCCATTTTGTACATTATCTTTGTCCTTGCTTGACTGAAACCTCACCTTTTCTGTCTTTGTCACCTTGTACCACCATGTTCTGTTTCTTTCCTTCCCTCAGCAATGTATGTGATACTGGGGTCTGATAGTGGCTTGGACAATGGCAATAACTCATCAGGAGAATGCTGTGTTGTAGACACTATGTCAGCCCGTTCCACTAGAGATGAGCAGAAACCACATTTTTGCAGTTTGGTTCGATTTGTGGCTGAACTATGAACAGATACGCCTGTTCACAAACTGTTTCACCAAAAAATCCATGGCCCTAGGTGTGGAGACTATTATTTCAGTTGTCTGTTGAAGAAGCACGAGAAGCCAGGCAGCACAAAAAGAGCTAGGCTACACAAAAAGAGCCAGTTTGGTGTAGTGGTTAAGTGTGCACTGCAGACTCTAATCTGGGAGAACCGGGTTTGATTCCTCACTCCTCCACTTGTACCTGCTGGATGACCTTGGGCAAGCCATAGTTCTGGCACAGCTGTTCTTGAAGAGGAGTTTCTGTCAGAGCTCTCTCAGCCCCACCTACCTCACAGGGTGTCTGTTGTGGGGAGGGGGAGGGAAAGGAGTTTGTAAGCCGCTCTGAGACACCTTTGGGTAGTGAAGGGCGGGGGAAAATCCAATCTCTTCTTCTTCTTCTTCTTCTTAGTTTAGAGTCTTGGTCCCAGAGCCCTCAAATCCTTCATCTTTTAAATCATTACTCTTATTTAGGAAGGAGCTCTTCCTCCCTTAAGTCAGCTCTTCCTTCTTTTCACAACAGCATTAAAAGCTAGGAATGTACATCCAGAAATTACCTAATCAAATTACAAATTGAATCCCCCTCATTTTGATATACCAAATCTGCTTACTAAAAATAATGGCAGTTACTCTCTGCAACTCTTTGGAGGTGACTCTTTTTCTTGATGCTTTACTGTCTGCTTTCACAGTTGAATGATTTGATGGTAATGAGATTCTCAGTGATGGCAAAGAAGAGCAAATAATCAGAGCAGAGAATTTTCCAACCAGAAACGTTATCACTTGTTCCCGCAAAAGAGAATCATTCCGGTGGAAATTTCTGTGCATAGTGTGGCAATCATCCCTAAAAGTCCCACCTCTTCACCAGGGCTCTGAACCAATCCTTGTGATTTAGGCCTCATGCAAATCCAAGTGATTGTCAGCCAATCAGAGCCCATGTAATTCCACTAGATGGGAGGGGTGAGCCACGGAGGGGGTGAGCCAGCCTCAGTTTTAAAAGGGTGAAGAAACCCTTTATGCTTTGGGTAGGGATTTCGTGGCTTAGTATCAGCTTAGCCAGGCTTTTATTTTCGTTTCCTGTTAGTGTTTGTGGTTTTGTCTTAGGGAAAAGCTTATTTTAGTGGTATAAATAAGCATCCTGTTAAGGGCCCATCATTCCTATCTGGTATGTACATATTCTGTGGTAAGGTGTTCTGTGAGCAAAAAGAAGAGCCTTGAACTTGCTGACGTAGCACCTGCCCAGAGAAAGGGGAATCAAATCTCCCCTCAGAAGTTATTTACTTTGAGAGCCAGCTTTACTTTATACAGTTAAGTTACCCACACATCATATTTACTTATTAAATACTTTATTTTGTGTTAAATAAACCTTTATTGTTCATTTCTATCTGTGTCTTGTCTGTCAAGTAAAAAATCTAAGAAGAAGGGGTCTCTACTTCACCTATAAGAATCACAGAGTTGGAAGGGGCCATACAGGCTACCTAGTCCAACCCCCTACTCAATACAGGATCAGCCTAGAGCAGCCCTGACAAGTGTTTGTCCAGCTGCTACTTAAAGACTGCCAGTGAGGGGGAGCTCACCACCTCCCTAGGTAAATGATTTCACTGTTGAACAACTCTTACTGCAAAAAAAGTTTTTCCTAATATCCAGATGGTACCTTCCCACCCTTAATTTAAACCCATTATTGTGAGTCCTATCCTCTGCTGCCAACAAGAACAGCTCCATGCCCTCCTCTAAGTGACAGCCCTTCAAATACTTAAAGAGAGAAATCATTTCCTCCCTCAACCACCTCTTCAAGACTGAACATGCCCAAGTCCCTCAGCCTTTCCTCATAGGGCTTGGTCTCCAAGCCCCCGATTATCTTTGTCACCCTCCTCTGCACCTACTCCATTCTGTCCACATCCTTTTTGAAGTGAGGTCTCCAGAACTGCAGACAATACTCCAGGTGTGGCCTGACCAATCCAGTGTACAGCTGGACTATGACATCTTGCGGTTTGGATGTTATGCCTCTGTTGATGCACCCCAAGATTGCATTAGCCTTTTTTGTTACCGCATCACACTGGCTGCTCATATTTAACTTGCGGTCTACCCATACCCCAAGATTTTGTTCACACACACTGCTACCCATAAGTGTATCCCCCATCCAATATATGCCTGTCCCTCATTTTTGTTACCCAGATGTAAAAGTTCTTATCCTTATTAACACTTATCCTTGTTAAGCCCCACCCACCTCACAGGGTGTCTGTTGTGGGGAGGGGAAGGGAAAGGAGTTTGTGAGCCGCTCTGAGACTCCAAGTGAAGGGTGGGGTATAAATCCAATCTCTTCTTCTTCTTCTTAACATCTACCATTTTCCCAGTGTGTTCAGATCTCATTGAATTCTGTCTCTATCTTCTGGTGTGTTTGCTGCTCCTCCCAATTTGATGTCATCTGCAAATTTAATGAGTAGCCCCTCCACACCCTCATCTAGATCATTTATAAAAATATTGAAAAGTACCAGGCCTAGAACCGAGCCGTGTGGCACCCCACTGCATACCTCCCTCCATTTAGGTGAGATGCCATTGACAACTACTCTGAGTGCAGTTCTCCAACCAGTTCCCTATCCACCTAACTATCCTAGAGTCCAGTCCACAGTCCTCTAGTTTACCTATCAGAACATTATGGGGAACCCTGTCAAAAGCTTTACTGAAATCCAGGTAAACAACATCAACAGCATTCCCTTGATCCAGTAAGTTTGTCACTCGACCAAAGAAGGAAACACGTCTGGCAGGACGTGTTGAGGACAAATCCATGCTCACTTCCCCAGATCACCAAGTTGTCATTTAGATGTTTGCAGAATAAAATCTGCTCCAGTATCTTCCCTGGGACAGAGGTCAGACTGACTGGCCTGTAGTTTCCGAGTCATCCCTCCTCCCTTTTTTGAAAATTGGGATAACATCTGCCTTCCTCTAGTCTTGTGGCACATCTCCTGTCCTCCAAGAGGTCTGGAAGATTATGGACAAAGGCTCTGCAAGCTCTCTAGAAAGTTCTTTGAGCACTTTTGGGTGCATACCATCTGGCCCGGGGGATTTGTACTCATTCAGTGCAGCCAGGTGCTTCTCAACTATCTCTCTGCCCATGTCAACCAGCAGCCCTGACACCATACTTTGCCTACTACCATCTCTAGATGAGCCTGTTCTCTTCCTTGGGGGGGTGGGGATGAGGCAAAAAAGGCACTGAGCATTTCTGTTCTTTCTCTTTCTTCTGTTATAGTTTCTCCATTTTCATTAAATCTTTAATTCAAAGCTTGCGTCCTCCTTTTTATTTCATTGTGGGCAGTCAGTGTATAAAGAATCTATAGGAGAGGACAGAATGGAGGACTGGGTATTCTTCAGTCCAGAAGACAGAGCCTCCCCCCTCCCCCGGCCATCACACCATAGCTGCCACAATAGCATTTTCACTTTCTGTCAGTTGTTGCATGCTTTCAGTAGTTTGGAGAGGGATTTCTTGATTCTGTATAAATAGAACTAGGTTCTGCTTGTTTGCTATTTCTTTCTCTGCTCTGATGCCTACAGTGGTCTTTTTCCTCTTACAGATATAATTTAAGCTTTAGAAGAGCAATTTAAATAACTGAAGAGGTGTATTAGAAAGGGTTAAACCCCTTCCCCAGTGACTCTTCCCACATTTTTATTGCAATCATGTGGGGCTGCTAATTAGCTATTTTTTAAAAAATGAGCTGTCCTAATTACAAATCACAATCACATCCTATCACAAATATTTGGTTTAGCCCCAATTCAGCTGTACTAGGAATTGTTATGTGACACTTTTTCCAAACAGGTGCAACCAAAATTAGTGCAAAAGTGATGGGGGTAGTGGAAAGTGCCATAGCGGCAGTCAACTTATGGCAACTTAATAGGGTTTTCAAGGCAAGAGAGACACAGAGTTGGTTTGCCTCTGCGTAGCAACCTTCGTCTTCCTTGGTGGTCTCCCATACAAGTACTAACCTGGGCCGACCCTACTTATCTTCCAGTATTTAACAATATCAGGCTAGCTTGGGCCATACAGGTCACAACAGTGCAGATGTGAGCAAGCCAGAAATCTCATATATTTGCATGGTTGTTATGCCCTATATAGAGACCCTTGACACATCTGTCATCAGTTATACTGTTGCTCTTCTTAGCCCAGAATACTGTGTTTGCCTTGTAGAAGCTTGCATTGAAATGAGTTATGAAGGAGCTAGTACTTTCTCTAGTAATTATGTACACAGTGTTATGGGGGCCAGTCTCTATAAGTACTGGTTGTAACTGAGTAGCATAGAATAAAAAGGTTAAAAAAGTGTAGATTCCATTGCAGACAGCTAAACAAAAATAAAGGCTTTTTGGTAACAGATCTGAAGGAGTGTTCTTTGGTGTTTATATTTCCTTGAGGCCTTTCAACACAACCTATGACAGATTTATGGCACAGATAAGATATGTAATAAATGTCATATACTACAGTAAGTCCAGTGTGAACACAACACATGGTATTTGTAAAATACATAGAACAGGAAGTATAGTCAAGCCCATTTCAGTGGGGCACTGGCAGCCAGCTGGTATACATAATCGCTAACAAATACGAAAAGCAAACTTAAGTTGGCCAAAATTTTTCAAAACAAACTGAATCTACAATGTGCTAAAACTATTCTGCTGTCCAGAATAGACTGAATGCTATGTTTACGCACATGTGAAGAGTACTGTGTAATATACTTGTTTTTGTACAATTATTTGTTGCAGTGTCCCTTTAGGGAGGTTCTGCACCTTCTGGGGGACAACATCTGACACCAGTACAGAGAACAAAGAGAACAGGAAGTTCAAAAGTGCACCAGAGTAATTAGAGTCAAACATAGGTTGACTCAAGAGAATCTCTTAGGGGCAAAACAGCCAATCTCTTCAGGAAAAAACTGCAAAACGAGGCCATCAAAACATGGGTTGTGGGTTGCAACTTAACCTCAGGTAGGTTTCAGCAGTGCTGCTACTACCTTTTCATGGACAGATGGGAGAGACTGGCAATTTTTTTATTTTTTCCCATTTCCTCCAATTAATTATTTTTCCCTATTGTACACATACATTATCGGGCAGTGTAATGTATTCAGATGCTGCCCTGAATGCATGAGGATGAAGTGTGAATCATCCCATAGAGAAGCTATGCTAAGCTTCAGACGTCGGCTAGGATTCGCGCCGAAAGTATTGTGTCCAATCACATTTGAACTGTCTGTGGTGGGAACACTTGTGATTGGGCAATTATGCGAACAACCTGATAGGTTGAGAATTGTATAGTAGGTGTGGCTACATTAGGCCGGAATGTTTAAATACCGAGCAGCTGCAATGGAAAGCTGTTCGGGCTATGAGGAGTTGTACCGTGTTAGAGAAGTTGATCGTCGAGCTGAAATCACTCTCTGACTAATTTGTTAAGTGCGGACTTAACAATTGGCAACGAGGATGGGATTCTAGTGCGGGTAGGCAGCCCCGCTGGTCCCAACCCTACGACGG
>NW_015160216.1:206256-206430 GCF_001447785.1 Gekko japonicus
CTACATAAAGCTGCCAGACCATGCAACTTTACCAACGTAGAGGAGGCCCTACGAGACCGGCTGGTGTGTGGTATGCGGGACGAACGGCTGCAACAGTGCCTGTTCGCAAAGGCAAAATTGACCTGGGCCGACGCCTACTCCGAAGCCATCGCGGCGGAGACAGCGGACAAGTCG
>NW_015160216.1:208777-208934 GCF_001447785.1 Gekko japonicus
CGGGTCCGTCATAAATGTGCTGCGGCGCCTATTTGCTACCCATGGAATACCCGACGTATTGGTGAGTGACAACGGAACTCAGTTTACCTCTGAGGAGTTCCAAAGGTTTATGTCTGATAACGGCATCAGGCATATGACAGCAGCCCCGTTCCACCCG
>NW_015160216.1:209324-242250 GCF_001447785.1 Gekko japonicus
GTATGTGGTACGTCTTGCTGATGGTCGCAAGTGGTGTAGGCACATAGACCAGTTGAGGCAGTGGTGGACAACTGACCGTCCCAACGCGCTGCCAGCTGAGTCCCCAGACCCCGAGGACTTCCCACGACCTCTAGAGGAGGCGAGTACTGCAGAGCCTGAGGGCCACAGTACTGGGCAAGAGGCAGGGCAGACCCCTACTCTTGGACCCACTGGAACGGACGGGAATGTTCCTGACTCTGCGGTCCCAGAGTCAAACGGAGTGCCACTGACAGAAAAGTACCCTGAGCCTAGTCCACCGAGAAGGTCTCAGAGAAATCGCCGTGCACCTGCCTACCTAAGCAATTATGACTGTTCATGACTGTATTTGCTTAGGGGGGAGGGATTTGTAATGTATTCAGATGCTGCCCTGAATGCATGAGGATGAAGTGTGAATCATCCCATAGAGAAGCTATGCTAAGCTTCAGACGTCGGCTAGGATTCGCGCCGAAAGTATTGTGTCCAATCACATTTGAACTGTCTGTGGTGGGAACACTTGTGATTGGGCAATTATGAGAACAACCTGATAGGTTGAGAATTGTATAGTAGGTGTGGCTACATTAGGCCGGAATGTTTAAATATTGAGCAGCTGCAATGGAAAGCTGTTCGGGCTATGAGGAGTTGTACCGTGTTAGAGAAGTTGGTCGTCGAGCTGAATAAACCTGAGTTTTGCTGAAATCACTCTCTGACTAATTTGTTAAGTGCGGACTTAACAGGCAGCTAGAAATATGACACTGCCCTACAACTAGAAACATAACACTGCCCTGCTTGGAGCCATTTAAACGAAACAGCTGAGTGGCAGTCCTCGCCATTCAGCTGTTTCGAAATCCCTGCTTTCTGACACCGCAAAAAGCCACAGGGATCAAAAAGCAGGGATTTAGACTTTAAATGACTCATGAAACAATATGAATTTTTGGTTCATGAACCAGTGTATTGGTTTGTGGTTCAGCCACGAACTGAACTGCAAAAAAGTGGTTTGTGCCCATCCCTACTGTTGAGCAGTTATGAACAAGGAACTGATTTTTGACATGCTGTTTGTTTATTGACCTGTTTGTGGCTGCTTAGCATGTTTCTTTCACCATACTCCTTCCCTATATGGCAGTACTATCAGTTTTTCATGTGTCTACCTTCTCACATAACACCTGCCTTGATGTGCTTCTGCTGAACTCTGCAGTTTAAATGGGTTACTCAACCCCCACCTTAGGGCTAGTGCCCTAATGCACACTACTGTTCTATCTGTCTGTACCATGAATTATTAGTGACCTTGAAATCCCTTTAAAAAAAAAAAGTCTTAATCTCTAGTCCTTTTCACCAAAAATCTAAGGGGAATCTCTTTTTTTAAATGAAAGCTGGAAATTCAGAGAAACTAGTAGCTCCTGGCAATAAATCAGTAGAATGCTAGGTACATTAGCAACTGCCAATTTTTTTAAAAAGCCCCACAAAGAAATTTGGTGGCAGAGGAGAAATGGTGGTCTGAGGGAGGTGAGGCAAGGAAAGTATCGGGGAAAACAGCCATGTGGAAGCAGCCAGAGTGGTACCCTGAGACCCAATTTGGCCATTCTTTTTTATATAAAAATAGTTTTAATTAAGATCTCATCTATTAGTCAGAGAATACAAAACATTAGACATAAGTATCAACATAAATATTACTAATACAAGTATAGTGGTACCCTGAGACCCTGGAGTACATGTATGTGGCCATTCACACATGCACTCCCAGCTCTGGGCCTCTTGGGACCTGAGCCATTGTAAACACAGATTGCAAGCTGCTGTGGTATTTTCCCATAAAATAATGAGACCATTGTTTTAAAAGGGTTGACTTTTTATTAACTACAAAGGGATAGATTAAAGGCAAGACAGAAAGGAACTTGGCAATCAAAACATTTGTCAACTCAAATTACTTCAAATATGTACTTTGGTAAGTGCTAATTTAACAATTGCTAAAATGTTTGATTATTAAGATGTCCTATTATGTCTCATTCATGGCTAGCAAGAAAGGGAGGGCTGCACTAAGCATGGAGCAAAAAAACAGGGGAGGAAGGCTTATGCTAGGGACCTGGACAAATGGAGGGGCTGGGAGGTAACAGGTGTTGTAAAATAGTCAAAAGTGTTTAATACTCAGACTATCAATGGATCTTGCTCTATTGGAAAGAAGAGATTTCTTTGCTTTTAAAAACCTTTATTTCTAAGGGTAAAAGGTACACGGGATAACTACAAATAAACATAACACTAACAGCTACATTTTCTAAGCTGTCTATAGTCTAACCTAACACAGAGATAATGGAGAATCTGCCCTTCTTCTCGATCCCTAGAAAGGAAGCCACCTGGAGCAAACAACCAATCACTTATCACAACAGAAGTTACTTTTCCCGGGCTAATTCGCCATAGGCTCAATGCCAGGTATCCCTTCCAGGTCAGTCTAAACAATAGCAATACTAGGCAAACAAGTTAACCCTATAATGACTGAATTGTCAGACCTTGAAAAACCCGAGTGCTCCAACAACAGGAGCCAGAGAACCCGGGGATCAGAAGACGGGCTGTGGGAGGGACAAAGGAAGGCTCCATGGCAGAACCCAGGAGCAGTGTCAGAGCAATGGGGAGAACGAATGTGGTAGGATCATGGGTCATAATGAGAAAAAGAGGAAGAGATTAAGAAATGAGATTAAGAAAAAGGGAGAAGTTCAACAGTTTGAGACCCGAGTGCTGCATGATGGAGTGCTGCATGATGGAGTCTCTGGTCCCAGTTCCTGCCAACCTAGCAGTTCGAAAGCAAGAAATTGCTAGTAGATAAATAGGTACCACTTCGGTGGGAAAGTAACAGCGTTCCGTGCACCTTGGCATCTAGTCATATCGGCCACAGGACCACGGAAACAACTTTGGACAACACTGGCTCTTCGGCTTGGAAACAGAGATGAGCACCGCAATCCTAGAGTCAGATTCGACTGGCTTTTGAGCAAGGGAAACCTTTACCTTTACCTTACTAATTCAGAAGAGCACATTCTGTCTCCTTAATGGTGGAGGTAGTTTAGATGGGAAAACCTGACCTGAAGTGTATGGCTGAATCCAAGAAACCTTATATACATAATTTCCTTACCTTTTGGGTGGTAGCTGTCCTGTGATAGTGGAGTAAAATTAAATTATTTTATTTGTTCATTTCAGGATTCAAGAAATGTATTTCCTTTGCCAATATTGGTTTCAGACAAAGCTAATTGTGACCACAGATTGTGCTGATATCCTGATTAGCTCAAAAACAGTGTTTATAAAGGTGTTGGGGATCAAGTCCAGGATATGAGTTTCTGCCCTTATAATTAATTCAGGAAGGAAACAAGTTTGCTTTCTCTGGGGCATTGTTTTAAGAATCCCTTTAAGTCTTCTGTAATATTCTGTAATATTTGTCACAAACACTGACATTATCTCAGCAAGTCAGGATTGTCTGTTTATGACATGAGCTTTCTGGCAAAGTATACATGGAAACCTTATTTTGCATTTTAACAAATTATGGCAATTATTCACCTTGAGTATGATCAAGCTGCTTGATCAAGCTATTGATTTGGAGTGGAGACCAATGCTCCGTATAAGCTGTGGAGTCTTGTGAGCTACTAGCTACTAGCATTAAAGTTACTAGCTACTAGCATTAAAGTTGTGAGCTACTAGCATTAAAGTTGTGAGCGAGCGATTTGGCTGCTGCATAAATGGAGCCATCCTTCCTGAGCTAAGACAAAAATATGTGAGCTGGAGGCTAAAAAACTGTGAGCTAGCTCACACTAACTCAGCTTAGAGTCTAGTCTTGATGCTATAATGGCATGGATCCAGGTGGCCAGTCAGCCATATCAAGGTAGACTAATCTTACTGTGTGATGCTAATAGGAATACTGTGGGGTGTATTTCAGCAAGGCATTTGACAAAGCTTCCCATAACATTTTGATTAGAAAACTGGTTAAATGTGGATAGATGGATGGATTCACAGCTGACTGCATAATCATACTCAAATACTGCTTCTCAATAGCAGTTCATCTGTCTGGAGGGATGTGTCCTATGCCTGGCACTCTTCAGTATTTTTATCAGTCACTTGAATAAAGGTGTGGAGAGAATCATTATAAAAATGCAATTGGTGCAAAACTGGGAGGGGTGGTTTAAACCTGAGAAGATAGAAATACAATTCAAAATAACGAGTTGGAAAGCTAAACTGAAACTACAAAATGCCAGTTTGGTGTAGTGGTTAAGAGCGGCAAGACTCTAATCTGGAGAACTGGGCTTGGTTCCCCACTCCTCCACATGAAGCCCAGCTTGTTGACCCAAGCAGTCCAATGGTGGCATGATTGGCTGTCATCACTGGAGGATGTCAGACAGAAACTGGAAGTCCATCTGATGCTTAACTTTGGGTTTTCAGCATTGTGTAGGGAGTTGGAGTAGATGGCCCTAAGGCTTTTTCCATCTCTGTTGCTAGTGTTGCTCCTAAACATGTTTACTCAGAAGTAAGTTGCATTAAGGTCAATGGATCTTACTCCCTAGTGTTTAGGATTGCATCCTAAATTGTGAACAATTCATACTATTAAAATCAGTGGAGTTTAAGTACACCTACACATTGGATTATGGGCATTGACTGTATCCCATTGGCCTATGTTTATTGTTGTTCAATCCTTTATTGTCATCTTATATCTTACACTTCTTTTACCAATTCATATTATAATACCAATACATATTACCAATACATATTATAATACATATTGCTGTGTTTCCCTTCTGCCAGTTCTTTGCACCTGCTAGTTTTCCCCTTTATGTGTTGCAGGCAGGGATGGGCACAAATTGTGTAATAAGCCAAAACTCATGCTGAATTCTGGCCAGATCGGGGCTAAGGAGACAACATTCAGCACTCATATGGTCTCTGAAGAAATCTCTGAGCTTTGGGGCGGCTTGGAAACCAAACCCACCCAGAAACTCTAGTGCAAAAATGCTAGACAATGGTGGGGGTGGTGTTGTCAAGCCTTGGAAACACAAATAGGGACCCTCCAAAGCTTGACAGGCACTGCTGCCTGCCTATAACAGATTCCCATTTGTCACAATGGAACTCAGATCCATATAAGTGTAGGGTGAGCGCACATTTTCTTTGTTGGCATTGTGGTTTTGGATGGACAGGGTGTACTCATGAAAGAGCTTTGCTGCCGAGCATGGTGGGGAGATTGCTTAGCAAGCTTACTCTGTCGGGGGCTAGGGGGCTTTGCTTTCCTTAGGTTTCTCTGTATCACGATTCGGTTTCTGTTTCTTTCTTTCTTTGTTAGCAGTGAAGGGTGGAAAAATTGGGACTGGAGTCCTCCTTCACATAGCAAGCATTTTTGTTTAGCGGGATTTTCCTGAATGGTGTCTGCTTCCTTGGTGGTTTCCCTTTTTCATTTCATTTTATTTACACACACACACACTTTGGGTTACAGTAAGGTGAGGGATTGCTCTTTGGGTATTTCTTTTGGTCTGCTTCTGGGGGTGGACTTCAACTTAGTTCTCTGCCACTTTCTCCCCACACTCACACTGGGCTGCTCTTTGTTTTGGGGTGATCTGTGTTTGTCTTTACTGCCCACTGACTTTACTGCTCTCCATTTGAAACCCCACACACACACTGACCTGCTTCTCCTTGGGGGGAGATCTGTGTTTGTCAGCCTGTCTCCCTTGTTCCAGAGTTACTTCCCTTTACTCCCAGCTCTCCATTTGAAACTCCCCCACCAACCTGTCTCTCCTTGGGGGGTGATCTGTGTGTGTCAGCCTGTCTCCCTGCACTCAGCCTGCTTGGGGGACTTGTTCCAGTCTCGGGAAGTGACTTGGAGTGATATGAGTGCCCAGCTTATTTGAAACCGCCCCCTATCTATCTTCTCGTCTGGGGGCCATCAATCTGTGCCTGTCTGCCTGCTGCCCTGCCTGCCTGCCTGCCTGTTTCCCTCTCTGGCAACTGACCCACCTGGGCTGTGGTTGAATTGGATGCTTGCTTGGTCAGGTGTTCAGCACCATGAGAGGGGGTGGAAGGGGTCATACTTGTGGCCATTGGATAATACCATCAATTTCCCCTGTGCTGAGTGGTCATGGGCGATGAACACAGCATCCCCCCCCCAGTGGAGGATACCCCCAGCACATCATCAGAGTCTCTGTACCAGTGTTCCCTCTAAGCTGAGTTAGTGTGAGCTAGCTCACAGTTTTTTAGCCTCCGGCTCACACATTTTTGTCTTAGCTCAGGAAGGATGGTTCCAAAGCGAACTAGTTTATGCAACAGCCAAATCGGTTGCTCACAACTTTGATGCCAATAGCTCACAAAGTAGAATTTTTGCTCACAAGACTCCGCAGCTTAGAGGGAGCATTGCTGTAATGTACTCCGCCATGACCACGTGCGCGACCGTTGGGCCATGCGGTCAGGCCAAACAGCAGAGCTTCGCTTCCAGGAGAACAATAGTCCAGCGGATCCTAGCCCGCACCTATCAGAGGGCCAGGTCCGCGGCCGAGAGCCCATGGGACTCTCGGCCACTGTAAATAGCCTATAGGGCCTTAGTGGGTGTGTTTTAGGTGGTGGGGTTCTGAGCATATAAGCCGGCCTGCGAACCAGCTTACCTTTGTCTTGTTCCTGCTTAATAAAAGTACTTTGCTGAAATCACTCAACGTTCTCGGTACTTTTCAATTGCTCTGCACCCACTTCCCCTGCTCTGTCACATCCATGGTTCTCTCAACTGCTGCTCAAGAGTTTTTGGAGTTGACACCTAAGCTGCAGCATGAAACTCTGTTTGGAAGGGAGGATAGTGATGGCAATGACTTGGAGGGTGATGGTGGTGATGCATCCTGCCCTTTCACACCCCAAGATTCCCAACTCCCTTCTGCTCATGCTTCCATTGGTATGTCCCCATCTAGCATTCCCCGACCCAATGCCAGGAAGCAGCTGTGCATCCTACTTGCTCCAACCAGGGTTGTGGGGACACAGTTCCATTCCGCCACATGGAAATGCTTCCATTGGTATGTCCCCATCTAGCATTCCCCGACCCAATGCCAGGAAGCAGCTGTGCTTCCTACTTGCTCCAACCATGGTTGTGGGGACACAGTTCCATTCCGCCACATGGAAATACCTCTGTACCCTGGGGACTGACCCATGCATGCATGGTGGAATGCCAGTGTGCTGTACTCATGTCTGGAGGGGCAGGGAACCACAACACCTGGCCAGCACTGTTCTCTGGAGGCACCTGCAAAGGGCACACCCCAGTTTGTCGCTGCTGGAGGAAGGAGTGTCGGTCACTAGTGGGAGGCAGAAGAGGCCCACTCCCACTCAGCAGGGAGAGGTGGGGAAAGAGCAGGCCACTCAAAGAAGGGCTCCAGGCACTGTGGCTGGGATTACAAGGCAAGAGGTCATGCTCACAGGGACGCAGCCCGTGGCAGGAAAAAGAATCAAACAAAAGTGAGATACACAGTATGGAATATGCAAAAAAGCAACAACCATGAATAACCTGATCATTTCATCAGTGTACAATGCATGCAGTAAAATTTGAAAACTACATAAATTAATGCTTTGTATTACCTATGAATTTTATGAATTCTCTAAAATATAATAACAAGACAAATATGTAACAATTCAATTATATCCAGTCATTACAGACAACCAAGGGGAATACAAAGAAGCTCAAAGTTCCATCAGGTGCAAAAATGTTTCCAAAAATAATTATCAGATGATTTCTACTGCACTGGAGATCCAACAGGAGCTGATTCACCACTCTGTACTATATACTGCCTCAACCATAGTCCTTGGCTGCTGCAGTCCCAGCCATGGTCCCAGTCAACGGACAAGCTAGCTAAACAAGACATATTTCACCAACACTTTCTCGAAGATGGAGCCACATTCCAGTAGAAGCCAACACAATTCTGGAACTTACAACATATCTGTAAAATACTTCTACAAAGCAAATTGCTTAGACAATTCTTCAGACTAACTGATTGAGATAATTCCAATCAGTGGCAGGAAAAAGGGCAAGGGGGAGGGCTCAGGAAACCATCACTTGCCTCATCGGTGAGATGATTGCAATGGATGGCCAACCATTCTCCCTTGTGGAGGGTGTGGCTTTTTGCTAGCTGATGCACCATGTGGCTGCCTGGTACACCATCCCCTCCAGGAGGACCATGATCCAGTGAGTATTGTCCTCCATGCACCACTCTGCGGTGGAGCTGGTCAAGGTCAAGCTCTCCAAAGCACAAGGCTGAACCATCCACCTGAATGCAGACCTCTGGAGTGGCTGGCACCACAGCTACCTCTCCCTCATCTGCAACAGTGAAGGAAACAATTATCTCCTGCATAATTATCCACTGCAAGTTTGATGCCTCCCCTCTACTAGGTCACCTGGGGTCTGTCCTGTCTGTTGTATGGCCCAGAACTCACACTTGACAACGTTTTCCCAGGAAGCACATTCCTGGGGGTACCTTCTTTGGTGGGCTGTAACTTGGACCCCCAAGTCAGGGCATATAGGGGGCATCCTGGGAGGGCTGCCATGAGTTTGATGCCTCTAGGTTGCACAGGGCTCGTTCTATACACTCCTGAACCCATGCCTGACATCTTCCTGGAAAACACTTTCCTAGGGGCACCTTGTTTCGGTGTTCATAACTTGGACCAGAGGTCATTTCGGGGGGGAACGCGGGGGATCGCAGTTCCCCCGGGTGAGGTGTGGGGGTGGGGCACACGATGAAGCCCCGCCCCCTGCTTCCGGCTGCCCCACTTCCAGCCCTCATTCAGCCAGGAGGAGGCAGGAGAAGAGGGAGGGTAAGTTGCTTCCTCCCCGCCTCTCCCCACCCCTGCCTGTCTGGGGCCAGGGAGGGCCTTGGCGGGTCTTCCTCGCACTCCCGCCGGCCTTGCAGGTCCACCACCAGGCCCCTGATGTCAGGGGGTGTGGCATATGCTAATGAGTTATGCTAATGAGTTCCCCTAGCTCTTTTTCTACGAAACGACCCCTGACTTGGACTCTCCAAGTTCAATCCTAATGGAACTTGTAGGGCATGTAGGGGGACATCCCAGAGAGGACTGAAGCAAGTTTGATGCCTCTAACCTGCACAGGGTCAGTTGTATACACTGTAGAACCCACATGTGACATCTCCCCTTAAAACACTTTCCTGGGGGCATCTTGTTTGGGTGAAAGTAACCAGAACCCCCTAAGTCCAATCTGCATGTAACTTGTCGGGTATGTAGGAGGCATCCCAGGGGGGGTTACTGTGAGTTGGATGTCTCTAGCTTGCACAGGGTGTGTTCTATACACTCCAGAACCTGTTCCTGACATCTTCCTGTAAAGCACTTTCCTGGGGCACCTTGTTTGGCTGTCCATAACTTGAACGTCCCAAGTCCAATCCACATGTAACTTGTAGGGCATGTAGGAGACATCCCAGGGAGGTCTGACATGAGTTTGATGCCTCTAGCTCACACTGGGTTCGTTCTATACACTCCAGAACCCACGCCTGACATCTCCCTGAAAGGCACTTTCCTGGATTACCTTGTTTGGGCATCCGTAACTCGGACCCCCAAGCCCAAACTTCACCAAATTGTTGGGCCAGCAGAGGAGAGTCAGCTGGAGATTCCATGTGATTTTGGAGTCTGTAGGGCCCCAGGGGCTGCCTCTGCACCCTGCACTTCCTGAACCAGTTCAGTTCAGTAGAACAGCTGGGTTTGGGGTTTGCGTTCAGGTTCAGGACACGTCACAAACCCAAACCAGGATTTCCCAGTTTGTGACCATCCCTAGTTGCAGGAGCTTGTTTCAGCTCTGGTCTAGATAGTAATTACTTCCGTATAATTATTTCTAACAATTTTTTTTAATGCAGGAGGAGGAGAAGGGACTGCAGATTAAAATCTAAATACTTTAGAGATGGAGAGGTGGAGAGTGTTAGAGCAGCAACCAGAAATCTGTTTCAGGCAAGAGACTGGGAATACCATTTATATTTTAATTCTCTTCTCCTTTCCAGTGAGATGATGTGATGTCATATGGTCTCCTCCCACAGTGTAAACTAAGCTCCTGTCAAAGTTTTGCTGCCCCTGTGACAGAGAGAACAGTTCACTGTACTGCAGCTGCATTACCTTGTATGACACCCTTCAGCATCTTTAACCGTGCAAGTTTGGGCTTGAAAGCATGATTTCCAGGCTGGTCTTCCTACTCTTCTGTGGAAATATTTCACTAAACCTTGGAAATGCTCAGAAATTGCCAAGAGGCAAGTAGATATGTTTTTATTCTTTACTTTTGGGGAAATGTTTGGTCTTAATGAGGGAAACTTACTTTCTGTGTGTATGCAAGGATTAAGGATAATGTGACAGAGAAATGTGATAGAGAAATGTAACAGGATAAAAGAGTAAAGTCTCTATATCACACACACACACACACAGAGAGAGAGAGAGAGAGAGAGAGAGAGAGAGAGAGAGAGAGGTTTTAAAATCTTTGTACTGTATAAACAAATGATTAAAAATAGCTTTGGTGCTTCATGATTCCAACAAAGAAATCAGTATTTCAAACAAATGAAAATAAAGTTCTTGAACATTTACTTCCCATGCAAGTATGTGGGGTGACCTGTAAGTAATATGCACCCCAGCTTTTCAAAGCACGTTTTATTCATGCTTGGTCTATCTACAAAGTCTGTTTTGCAAAGAATTTATTCTGCATTACAACTTAAATTCATGTTTGGAAAGCTGTATGAGTCCCAAAAGCAGGGGACATCAGCAGACACTTGCCCTTGATCTCCTTCTCTGAGAGAAAGTATACAAAACCTGAAGTCACCTTCTTTCTCCACACCATCTGAGCTATGTTATAAGTACTTTGTTGCTGCACAAAGAACAGCTGTAATGTTAAATGGATAACACATTTATAAAGCTAATTCAAGCAGTACATTAGCATACCTTGGCATTAAAGCAGTACCTCACAACTCTTTGTGCACTGCATACTCTGCTATTGATTTTCTAGAAGTGCTTCTCTGTGGATGTTGTGTGCTTTGCAGAAGTGCATACTGTGTGCATATTATTTCAAACATTTATAGAAAAAAGCAGTGATTTTTAAAAAATTGTTCAGCTGCCAATGAAATGCTAAGTCACAGAACTATGTCCTTGATAGTTAAGGTCAAGATAACCAGCATGGGATGTGCTGACAGAAAAAAAGTATTTATCTTTGACCTGTAAAACACTCAATATGCTTTCATCTTGATGTTCACTGTGAAAATGTATATTATTGAATGTTTACCCCTTGTTTTAAAACAAACATTATGTTTCTTAGTCACCCTAATGATATTAATGGAGGAACTGCACAGTCTAAAATGTTGGCACTTCAGATAAGAAGATATTGTTTATGTGTAAAATAACACCTGAAATTCTGAATTCCCCAAAGATTAAAATAGTTAACATGGAGCAGCAGTTAGCTGTGTTACACTTTGGGGTGAAATGGTATATATTATTTGCCTTTGGAACATGGAACTCTTCCAACACTCAAACCTTGCAGATGGTTTTATTTGTCTTTCCTGTTCACTTTTGTGGGATGATAGCCATAACTATCTTTAACTATAGAATTCTGGCAAAGATAAATGTTTTAGCTTTTATGATGCAGTCAGTCTCCAGGAGTAGTCTTTTAAAACAAAGCAAAGCCACAACTCTAGTTCTCAAATTAAACTGCAACTGAAAAGCCTTTATATTATTTTTCTTGGGTTTCAAGTTATTCTCTCTCTAGCAGATGAATAAATATGTTCAGCTACTCCAATGTGGACAGCTCTACTTTGAGACTATTCTCACTGGACTCAACATAGCTATACATTACTTTCTGTCTTGCTTGTATTAGGATATTCCATCTAAGTGTTTGACAGAAAGTGCAGTCTAACAACTTCAAAATTTCTCATTTTGGTCCACTGTCTAGTCAACTGGCAAATAATCAGCATTTTGTGCAGTGTTGTTTACAAGCTTCACATGTCAAAGACAGTGTAAGAAGGACTCTAATTGAGGTGGATGCTTTAAAGTCACTCCATAGTTCCTGAGAAGTTCCAGTGCCAGATTTATTTTGGGGTAGACTTCAGTGTCTGAAGTTTCTCAGTCTTACTATGGCTGTAGAATCCCAGTACTCTGT
This sequence comes from Gekko japonicus, assembly GCF_001447785.1. Classification (NCBI taxonomy): domain Eukaryota; kingdom Metazoa; phylum Chordata; class Lepidosauria; order Squamata; family Gekkonidae; genus Gekko; species Gekko japonicus. Next base: position 221,446 of record NW_015160216.1, read on the forward strand.
TTTCCACTCCAGGAGGTGAAATCTACTTATTCCTGGCCTTATGTCATGAAATTGGATTTCCGTTCCTTGGTACAAGCAAAGAGAGAAAATCTGCTTCCTGCAGATGTGGGAAAGAGAGCCAACAATTTTGGATGCCAATTGCTTGCTGAGCCATTGGAGCTGTTCACACAAGTGTGCAATACTTGAAACATCAACATGTAGGTTTGGGCTTTTTTCAGAAGCTGATATGCTTCTACCTGCACAGGCACCTGTCTGAATATGATGATGAGAAACATCTGTTTTTTACAATAGCAATTTTGGAATTGTCATTTGAGAGTACTGCTTTCTGCAGTTCTTGGAAAGTTGGCTACATGTTTACAGAAGAGTTATGGAAACAGAATTGATAGTTAAAGTCAGTCTCTGCATTCAAAACAAAATATGATGGCAAGTTAGACCATTTTGTTTCCATGTGCCTGATTTTGTTAGCCTATCTGAATGCCACAGATATGGTTTATGACAGTGCTTACAATTAGATGTGTGCTAGATGTGGTGCTAGTACTGACATGTTCTGTTTTGTATCCTTCACCTTAAACATAAGGAAGTTCTCATCTTTTCTAACACTGTGCTAGTGTGGTGTAGTGGTTAAGAGCAGTGTTCTCTAATCTGGAGAACCGGTCTTTATTCCCCACTCATCCACATGAAGCCTGCTGGGTGATTTTGGGTGAGTCACAGTTCTCTCAGAGCTGTTCTCTCAAGAGCAGTTCTCTCAGAGCTCTCTCAGCCCCATCTACCTCACAGGGTGTCTGTTGTGGGGAGAGGAAGAGAATGTAATTGTAAGCCACTTTGAGACACCTTAGGGTAGAGAAAAGTGGGGTATAAAAGCCAATTCTTCTTCTACCCAGAATGAAACTTTGTCTAGTTTGGGGTAGTGGTTCAGAGTGGCAAACTCTAATCTGGAGATCTGGATTTGATTCCCCACTCCTCCACATGAAGCCAGCTGGGTGCCCTTGGATCAGTCACAGTTCTCTCAGAGCTGTTCTCTCAGAGCTGTTCTCCCCAACTGCTCAGGACTTTAAAGGTTAATATCATAACCTTGAACTTGATTCAGTACTCCACTGGAAGCCAATGCAGCTGGTGGAGATGGTAAGTCCTTTGTTCCAGTCTGGCCAGGTCCATTTGCATAACCAGCCACTGGAGTACCTGTGTTTGGGAGAGAAATTATTCATCTCCTGTACTTTTCCTTTTGCCAGTCATTTAACATCACTGAAGCTTCTGGATCATAGAATGCAGCTCCAGCTGGTAAAATATAGAGGCAGATTCAATGGCAGAGAGGATATTTCTGTAGAGTTTGGCATGATTCCTATATTAAAAGCTTGGTGATCTTTGGGTTCATGTGTGCCTTTTTCTTTTCCCCTTCCTCCTCCAATGTGCACTGTTCAATAATGAAAGATTTCTGCTTTAACATGAAACTGTAATTTTCCATTTTGGTTGAACAGCAAACTATTCTTTGTTCTCTTTTTTCCAAATGATGACTCAATCAGAGCTTGGAATCCTGGTTCAGATGGAAGAAAGCAAACCATAGTTTGTGGTGCAGATGTACTGGCAAACAATGGTATCTGAAAAAAGCTGAAGTCTTTACTTAGCAAGAGATAAAAAAGGCCAAGGCCAATGGTGCAAGTAAATGAAAAAATATATTTTATTATTCTGCTAAAAAAAATAGCTTCAGATTCTTTCAGTGTCCCTTTGACAAGAGGACAGGATCAGAAACCAGTGCCTCCCAGTCCCACCCCAGAAAACTGGAGTGTATGAGGTCAATGGACACTGTATGTTTGTTCATGCAACAGTACCTGTCATTATTATGGCAACTGATTTTTTTCAGAGGAGACTTGAGGCTATGGTTCAACTGGCCAGATACAGTCATCCCTGTAATAGCTACCACTGTGGGGGAACCTCTGTTTCCCAGCATTTGAAGTACTAGGTGCCATTGCAGGAGAAAAGTTTTGGTGGGAGAGCTTAATTAGATTACTACTAATTCTATTGGTGGTGCCCACCCTGGTCTAGATTGGGGACTGATTCCTCTCCTGCAACATGCAGAAAAGGGAGCAGCAGGCCAAACAGCTGCTGATGAGGTGCCCTGCCATGGGGACTCTAATTTGGGGCCAAAGGATCGAACAGAGCTTTGAGACCCCATCTGCAGCAACTCCGCCTGCTCCATACGTCCATCCTCCCCCCCCCACCTTGTTGTACAGGATCTTCCTGGTGAGGGAGCAAGGGAGCTGGAACATGTCATAAAAGAGCAGGGGGAGGGCCTTCCAAGGCTCCTGTTAATAAAAAGCAAGCCAGGGGGACAGAGGAGGAGAAGCGGACAGGGGAGCCAGGTAACAGCTCCTCCACAAAGGTGCTGCAGGGAGGGACAAACAGAGCTCAATGGGTGGAGAACCACCCACCTCGGCCCCCCTCCCCCCTGCCTGGAAGGGCAGCAGGGGAGAAGGAGGAGGAGGAGGAGGAGGAGGAGGAGGCCCACCCTTCACTTGAAGTCTCAGAGAGGCTTACAAACGCCTTTCCCTTCCCCTCCCCACAACAGAAACCCTGTGAGGTATGTGGGGCTGAGAGAGCTCTTTCCAGAACTGTCCTTGAGAGAACAGCTCTGACAAAACTATGGCTTGCCCAAGGTCATCCAGCAACTGCAAGTGGAGGAGTGGGGAATCAAACCCGGTTCTCCCAGATTAAAGTCCGTGCACTTAACCACTAAACCAAACTGGCTTCCCTTCCTGGCAAACCAGCTCCTGGCCAATGAGGAGGAAGAGACTAAATCCAGAAGGAGGAGGCTCGCTGGCTGGCTCCCCCTGCCCGGGACTGCACTCCTTCCCCTGCCACTCTTGCTCGCTTGCTCTGCCACTTCCCTCTTGAGCAGCCCCAGGATCTGGGGGAGGGGAGGGGGGAACTGGGAGATGAGGGGGCAGGGCAAATCCAAGAGGGAGCATTGCTCCAAGCTCCCCCCCCCCATGGCTATGGGCCTGTGCCATTGCCAGAACATTGAATCTTGCAAGCAGTAAGCACTACTATCGTGCTCAATTTGCTGTGGGAATGGAAGTTACATGAAAGTAGGAATCCCTGTGGAGGGTGTTTGTGATTGCACTGTATACACAAATAACACACCTGCCATACCTCTTCCATTTTATACCCCCTGCATTCATCTCAATAATTTTGAAAAATTCTTCTTTCTCCTATATGAAGATCCATTGTGCTTATTAGCAAGAATAACCCTACCACATTTTGTGAGAAGTCTGGTTTCACTATATTCTGCTAGTCCATAACAATGATATTCTCTTCAAGCAATCTTTCCTCTGAAAAGGCTTGTTTATGGGGATAGTATGGAAGAGATGGTCCAAATGTACTGAGATTTCACATCTTTGAACTGCTATCTATGATGGCCACATCCAGCTTATCTCTCTCTTGTTTGAGTCACATTTTCTTTCTCAAAGACAATATTCTTATTTTAGCTGTTCTGTGAATTATTCCTTAGTTAAATAAGCCTATAAGTAATAAGTATCCTATTTCTAGCATTTTTGTTGCATTTTTTTTTTACTTTAGCTGTCACACTACGACAGTGTATCTGGATTATCCAGGAACAAAGTAACTTTGCTTCAAAGATGCAGCAGTGTTTGTTTGTATTTTGTTATACACTTTGTAGATTTATACAGTTTTAATAAATCAAATAATACACTACCTACTGGGCAGGCAGGATTCCATTTAATAACTTATAGATATAAATATGCTATAAACTATCTTCCTGATAGCAAGAACATCCACGTTTTCATAGTGCTAATTTGCTAGTCCAAATGGTTCAAGGTCTCTTGTTGGGATGGGGAAATGTTAATTGGTTTTATATTTGTACTAAACACACCAAGTAACTTGCAATAATTAGGTCAAGTATACAGACAAAAAACCATAGGTCGAGTTCAGACTAGCAATTTGAATTGCTAGGGAGTTGTGGCAAAGAAGACCCGGAACAGACCAGGAACAGCTTGTTCGCGGTATTCCCGTTCACACTGCAGTGACTGAAGTGGAAGGATACCATGGAGGAAGTGCAACGGAGCATTTGTACTGTCGGCCCGCCTCTGGCAGGCTGTTAGCAGCTGTTTCAGTGCTCTGCTGCATGTGCTTATGCGCATGGGCGCATGGGCGCCTGCCACAGAAACAGCCAGTGTCTATTATCAATTACTGCGGGTTGTTCCCACCTTAGTGGTGCTTGCGTTCACACATCAGGGAACTGGAATCAACCTGCTCTACACACGGTTTGCTACCACTTTCACCTGGTACTTTTTAAACTTGGGAGGGAAGCGGCACAAGACAGCTTGAGTATGGCTGAGGGACGCCTGACAGATGTGCGTGTGTGAACTCGCCCCTTTAATCTGCTACTGAAAAGCTCCTGAAACATTTGACTGCCGGGCCAAACTGCCACTCTGAACTCGGCCTAAAGGTAAAAAATTAAATGCCACAAAATATTTACATTCTATCACCTGTGGGGGAGAGCGCTGCAAAACAAAGATTGTTCTGTTCTTAGTGGAAATAGAGATAAGAAGGAGCAAGGAAGTTACAGCTATGGAGAGGTGGGATATAAATGTTTTAAATATAGCCACTGGGTTGGGAATTCCACAGTATAAGTATCTCAGCAAGAAAGCCTGGTCATACACCTCAACAGGATTCAATTCTGAAAAAAAGGCAAACTGCAAACAGTCCCCTCTGGAGCCACTATTTGTCTTGTTGGGGAAGGCATACAGATTGTGTAGAGCCTCTTATACTTTCTCTAACAAGACAACTATCAACTCTGGAGGGGCCATCTGATGTAAGGAAAATAGTGAAGGGTCCCATCTGAATTTAGGCTTCCCATGTCTGCTATTTATGAAAGAAACATGTGCTGATGATCTGATCACAGATTTTCCAGGGTCATAGATATGTCCTTTGGCTCTAAGATGGCTTGGGTCATTTAAAGCTACCACTACTGTTCCTGAAATTCATGCTGAAAATGATCCCATTATTTCAGTATAGTCTCCATCGAAGCAGCCACCAGCATGAATGTTGTGACAATCAGAATGGGGGGGAAATGTTTTCTGTTACATATTTGTAGTAACTTGCCATGTTGAAGCTGCCACCATTAGTAGCTACTAAGCTGTGCTATACAATAAAAATAGTTATTAATCCAGTTTTTATCTTGCATTACCCTTGGGTGTTTAGAACAGAAAATCCAGTGCTTTAGCCGGCTGTTAAGTTCTTCAATAAACTACCAAGAAGACCAAACGAGTATGGCTAAATTCGCTATTAAAAGACCCATCTTCAGTTCTAACTGCTACACAGATATTTGCAACTATCTTTCTTGTTCAAGATCATGGAGGTAGGAGTGGCAGAAAGATAATGTGACTGAATTTTGACTGAATTTGGGGGAATTATAGAAGGAATATACCACTATATGTTTAAAACAAGGGGATGTTATTTTTCCCTTTCTATTAATTATAGCCATGCATGATCCAAATTTGGACTGAAGCCACACAGGGAGGAGAGAATAGGATTTAAACTTCCACCCCTGCCAGGGCTTCAAACCTTTGATAATAAAAGACATACTAGGGAAGGGGTAGTGGAGGGGAAAGGCAGTTGTAGTGGGATTACATGCTGACTGGAGGTACAACTGAAAAGCCTGTTTGACAGGTTCATCATAGTCACTGAGGCCATCTAGGCTTAGAGAATAACACTTGGAATGGCAGCCCCAACCTATGCCTGCCTAAACTTCTGAAAATTATCTTGCTTTTACTTCATCATACATGCCAGGTACCAAGGCTCTCCCAGTGACAAAAGCTAGCTAGAATATTCTAGAAATGGACCAACCTAGAAGGAAAGTTGACTTTGGCCCCGGTCACACGGCAGAGTTGCCGCGGGAGAGGCATGGATGGTGGGCGGATTATCCGGGCGCAATCACACCCCAACATCTGGGAAGTGGAGCGCACCTGTGGCTTACCGCCGACAATGCGCGTTTAAAAAGTAGTACCTCTAAAGTACTAGTAAACATTTGCCACGGGCTGCCTCCAGACTCCCATGGTGTGATCGTGCCAGCGCTCGGCATTCCCCTCCAGTCCGTCGTTTACCCGCCGGAGCCGAGGGAAGGACCCGTGGTGTGCCGCTGGCGCGTCTGATTGTGTAATCACAGATCAAACTGTGCTGGGGCAATTAGCCACATTTCCCCCGCGCGATATCCGGCCCGTGTGACCGGGGCCTTAGTAAGGAAGAAACAGAGACTTCCCTTAGGAAGGTATATGGCTGGCCTCTTCCATTTCCACTCTATCTGAATGGGTTTGTGGCAGAAGCATCCAGTGGGTCCCTTTGCATCATCCCCATGGTGGTATTTTGCATAGGAGTCTGTGTTTTAGAACATTACAACTCTGCACAGTCCTGTAAACTAGTGCTGGAGCATCCCCAGGTTTCAACATTTTGGTTTAACAATTTATTGTTTCACTAGAGAGCCCATCTCAGCCTTGGCTCTAGTTGCCGGCAAGTTCAGGCAAGATTTTACTGTATTGATTATGCTCAGTCTGCATTTGTGCTAAATCAGCATTCTCAACCAGGCTAAATGGATGAGAATGGATTAGGACAATGTATCCGTAGTGCCAAAATGCTATAGGAACGTTTTGTTGTTACATGTTTCCCCATTTACTGAAACATTATCATAAGCGATTTGAAATAAAAACAAATGTTCAAGTTTTTCCACAATGCCTCATATGCTTGTATAATCCTCAGGCAGTTCTAAGAAGGGTACCTCCCAGAACAGTATTAGACAATGGCAATACTAACCCATTTGACCTAACTGGTTTCTGCCTCTGAATTAGGCAATCTGCCTAAATAGATATATGACAGACTTAACTTTGTTTGACAGAAATGACAAGAGTTCATGGCCACCTGAATTAAACTTGGAAGAGTACGCAACCAATAGGGCTCAAAGAAAACATTTGTCCATTCATTGATAAAGTGTAGTACAACAGAAAACACTTGGCAGGAAATGAAGCTCAGTAAACACTACAGAATGAATGCAGTGAAGCTAAACAAGATATCTGCCCTATAGAAACAAGACTAAACAAGCTGAGACTGAGAACGCACTTTACACTGCTGCTGAATTTCTCCTCAGTCTGATTTTTGTAGTGCTGATGTAGGAAATATGATCTTTTTTGCTTTTGTAGATGGCATTACAAGATGTACTTACAGATATCTGTTCTGTCATGTATTGCGGATTCATGTGTGCGACAGAATGGGTAAAGAAAGTGAAGTGGAAGGCAAATTTGTTCTAACTGGACCCCATAGCCAGCAAAATGTAGGTCAACTATTTTGTAACCTTTCCCAAATGATTGTAGTCAGCCAGCATTTCAGAATTAACACCAGATGACCAGCATATTATTTTCCCTCTTTTCTTTTGTTTCCTATCATATCCAGGGTTTTTTCTGGCTTTTATGGTAAATATTATGGAAAGCTATATTAGTCAGGGGTTTTTCTGGCTTTTATAGTATGGTAAATATTATGGAAAGCTATATTAGTGTTCATAAATTTCTGCATCATATTAGCATCACTTAGTGGCAAGGTTAAGCATAATTGGAACTAACCTTGTCTTTGGTTTATCAGAAGGACCTAGGTGAGCTGAACCTTTTGGTTACAATCAATAAGCATAATGGCACAGAGACAGGCTTATGTGGTTTCTGCATTGCTGGTGTGTAAGTCTTTATCCCATTTCATTATGAAGATGTGCCTTTCTCCTTATATCTCTGTAACTGAAGGAGATAGAGACTTACTTTAAAATGTTTTAGGAAGGGAAGCTGTTACACATATTGGTATATTGCTATATTAATGTAACAGTATTCAATTGCAGATTTTATAAAATAAATAAATAAATAACCCTCCCAGTGGGGGTGGAACAGCTGCTGCAGGGACAGTGTTATGGGAAATTGATGCCATGTGAATAGGAGAATCCAAATTTTCCTACCCACAAGGCAGCCATCTAGGTGCTTAGACCTTTCTCAAAACTTCAACTCTAAGCAGGGTTGACTCTAAGCAGGTCAGAGAAAAGCTGTGGAAACTCCAGGAGCTCCACAAATGCACCATGATGCTGTGGGGAACCGGGGGGGGGGGGGGAGAGACAAAGTAGCATCACCAACAGCTTCCCATTGGCATGGAACCTGAGACAGTTAACCTGTGAGGAAATGGCTATGTCATTGTACTACTTGTGCCTTCCTGAAAGAACTAACTGGGAGGGAATCTGTAGCTCAGTGATAGAACTCATGCTTTCCGTTTTGTTGTTACCTGCTTCGGGTCCAGACTCCATAAGCAGAAAGGTAGGCCTATAAAGATTTTAAATAAATAAATGAATAGCCTTTGAAGTTTACGGTCCTTACCCATAGAGAAAACTGGACTTTGCCCCAGTCAGATGCTGAAAACTACACCTCCATGCCAGTTCCTGCAATCCCTGTGCCTCTCAGCTTTATATACATGCTACAGACACTTGTTATTTGGCTCCTTGAAAGAGTATGGTTTGCTTTATCCAGTTCTATATTTCTCATCTGTGCTGCATTAGGTAACACTTGCCCTCAACCTCAACATGTGTTTTCATTTATTTTTGTCTAACAATGCCACAAAAGTGGTTTATTATACTGTATTTGACTGTATTTGACTTCCTGAGCATAGATGTTGAAGATGGCAAAAAAGAAAAAAAACGCTTTTAAGAAGGCTTAGAAGAATTCACGGAGGATAGGTCTATCAGTGCATAGTGACCCTGGTATTCCTTGGTGGTCTCCCATCCAAATAGTGACCAGGGCCAATCCAGTTTAGCTTCTGAGATCTGACAAGATTGGGCTAGCCTGAGCTATCCAGATCATGGCCTCTGTTCATATGCGCTGGCTCTTGCCTGAAAACCCCATGAGGGGGTCACCAGAAGTTGACTGTGACTTGATGGCAAAATAGAGACTTTGAAAGCGGCACCACTTGTTTCCAAAGCATAGACCTTGTAGTAGTTCTGTGAGAATGAAGTCACAAAGTTATCTTGATGGTCTATATCTTTAAAGTGACCTTCTCGTTTACTTGAGGACAATCCACTTTTCATGTTTATTTTTCACATCCTTTGTGCATGCTAGTTTTTGCATGTGATGGTGAACTGTGAGTGTGTTTGCTAATGGTGAACTGAGAGTAATTGTTTTGTTGTGACAATATCCTCTCTCAGTTCTGAATCATTCATGGTGTGGACTCTTGTGTTCATGTACATCGGAACATAACTGTTGTTTTGAGTTCATCCTGCGGGACATTCTTTCTGGCTGATGATAACACTAGATGTTTCAGAGGAGTCACATGACGATGAAAGCTTGATTTATCCCCTCTTGTATGTGCTCCATGAAGTATTTATTTTAACTTGTCTTCTAGCAAATACGGAACTTGTGAAAATGACCAAGAGCAAAAACTTTTTTCCAGGAAATTTTAAGCAACCCAGCATTAAGCAAACTTCTTTTGTGCACATCTTGCACAGACGTCAGCCTTAATTTGCAGGGCATGTTTATCAACCGCCCTTTGTGTCTCTACAATTAAAAGTGATCCAGCAAATGTACTGCAAGACTACTGAAACAGAATTTCCAATTAGGTTGTATATAGGATAGTTTCAGGTGGGCAACAACAAAGAGCATCTGATGAGGGAAGCTTGGACTCTTGGAAGCTTATTTTCTGGAAATTTTGTTGGTCTTAAGGTTCTTCTTGGACTCAAATCGAGCTCTTTATACAGGACAGCTGTGCCCTGCTGCACTAAACTTATTTGGGCTCTGGAAAAGATGGCTGCCTTCATGCTTTGGAAAGAACCCTATTGCCTGTTAGTAAAGCCCTGACACCATGGCTCAGCAGAATTGTACCTAGCAGCAAGCAGGACACTGCCAGATGGCTTGCTCTATACCCCTCATCAGGCTGTAGCCACAGAGGTGTCAACCTGTGTTTGCTCTGCTGTAGTTAAAAAAGGATGTTGACATCAGGCTGTAATTTTGTAACAATGCTAGTTAGGTATCAACAAGACAACAAATAAAAGATGATTGCCTAATCTTCCAGAAACCGTACCTTATGTGTAGAGACTGGCAACAGAAATGGAAACTCTACTTATTTGTTGAGTTTGCTCAGGAAATTTCTCTTGTTAAGTATAGACCAATGCATTCTGTTGCTCATGTCGTTATATAAGGCTACACATTTTTTGAATAAAAGGAAATTGTATTCAGTACCAAAATACAAATAAAAAAACCTGTGAATTCCCAGAAATGTGTTTTATCCTTTTTGAAGCCATTTACATATGGTTTGGCAAGACTGGTTTATTCCATGTCTCATATCAAACCTAAACATGAACAACAAATGAATGAATGTTTGTTAAACCAAACTAACAGTGTCAGGGCTATTTCTGCACCGGAATGCACCAGAACAGCGTTCTAGCTTCCTTCCAGGTTGGCCCCAACCCCAGCTCCCAGCAGCCCTCAGTCGGGCTGGGGAGCAGGAAGCAGCATGTGCTGGCTGCCACTGCCACCCGCCAGGGTAAGTTGGGGTGGTGGGGGCTTGATGGGGTGGAATGGTCCGGCAAAGTCTATGTGGAGCCGAGGCCACGGGGTGCGGGTGGATTCCCATGAGTGGTGCGGTGCCCCTGGTGGGCTGGGTCGCATGGCTTGGCAGGCCTGGCACCTTTTCACCCACACTTCTACCTCCGCGTCAATGCCTGGCCACCAGACGTAGCTTCTGGCTAGTCCTTTCATCCACACGATGCCCAGGTGTGCTTTGTGCAGGGCCTGCAGCACTCTTTGAGGTTTAAGAAATGTTGCTGACTCACATCTGTTTGCCTCTTTTGCTTAAAGTGACTGCCCAAAACATCTGAGGTCTGCACCACCGCATCTGTTGAGAGGTTCCAAAATGTGAACCTTTCTATTTTCCAGCCTTTAAAATATGCTGTTTGTACCTGAAAGATGATAGATGACATTAGGCCAGCCACTGGCTCTCAGTCTCAGCCCACTATTTGCAATGTAGGGACATTAATACAGACTTCCATTACAAGATTACTGAGACAATAAATATGAAGCAACATAAACATTGCAGTGGGCTATATGTGTGTGTAAAGTGCTGTAAAGTTGCAACCAACTTATGGTGGCCCCAGCAAGGGGCTTTCAAGGCAAATGAGAAGTAAAGGTGGTTTGCCATTGCCTTCTTCTGCAGAATCGTCATTGGTGGTCTACCTTCCCAAGCATATAAAAATATTAATGTCAATAACAGAGAAGCTAAAATGATATCAAATCACAAAAACTTTAAACAAACGGTAAATATTAAAACCAGTACATCAAAATCCATCAGTTTGGGTTACATATATAAGTAAGTTTGGTACTTATATATATAACCAAAATTGATGGATTTTGATGGACTGTTTTTAATATTTACAATTTGATTACAGTTTTTGTGATTTAATATAACTTTAGCTTTTTTGTAACTGACATTGATATTTTTATATACAACAGGGTTTTTTTTCTTTTTTTCCAACCTCTTTGGTTATCTGGTTTGTTCTACGTTGACATTTTTCTCCCTCCCCCCTTTTTTGTTTGTTCTCCCGTCCAAGTACCAGCTCTGCTTCGCTTCCAAGATCTAATGAGACTGGACTATACCATGCCACCTTCCTAACAGGCTATATACACAATCTAAACACATTAAACCATATAATATAGAAGCTATATCTGTGACAACTTGTGGTATACAATGTCCCAGGTTCAATTCAAAATCAAGGATCTCTGGTGTTGGGGAAGACTTTTTCTGCCCAATACTCTATCTCAGACTGCTTTCATTTGGAACTAGTCAGTGGTAGTTTCAGAATAAAACCCAAACAATGAGTTGAGTCCCCTCGTCCATGTCAGTCTTCTCCTGTATATTCTTGTCTGTCCTCATTTATCCAAGATTGCAAACTCAGAGTAGAGTGGATATGATGGTTTACTTGTTGTATATCAACAGTGTTTTATAATTAATAATGTTATAATAACCTTGTCCTCTATTTGAAAGACTGCTTGAATATTGTCCAGTTTATATGATGTTGGCACACCAAAGATCTATAGCAAAGATGAAGGTAGCACTGGTGTGTTAATGTTGCTCAGGGAGTGAGCCCCTGGGGCCTGCTGAGAGGGGAGGGGCTTCCATTCTGGTCTGCCCCTCCTGTATTTCTTACAAATGGCTGCTGGGGCCGGAGTCTTCAGTTGGCTCCTTCTTCCCCACCCACCCTCCCTCTGTTTTTGTGCTTCATGATTGTATACTGTAATTGATTTTGTTGCATGTTCTTATTTCAGCTTTGATGGGCAGTTTGGGCATCAGGCTGGATCTAATTTGGGGTTGGGGCCACTCAGCAATATGCCCAGCTTGGGGACCTGGCTCTATCCCTCAGATGGCAAGGGAACCACACAGTGGCATGCCCCAAGTAGGATTTCTGGACTTGTCATCTCATGTAGCTCCCCCAGAAGGTGCGTTGGGGGTGGGGGATGGTTGCTGCCATCAGTCAGCAGGAAAGGAATGTTACCCAGTGCCTGGATACATTCCATGTGCTGTGCCAGCGCTCCTGCAACGGCATTATATAAAAGCTGTGATCTGTTTTTGCCCCAGTCAAGGTGGTATGATCTAGCTATTTTCCACTTTGCCCTCACCCCCTCCCTTGCCCCTAGGACTGCAACCGCATATCACTATTATCTTCAGTTACAGGGCAGTAGCTATTCAAGAGCCATTAATTCTTCCTGAAACTTTAGGTTTTGGTGTGTGGGTGGATCACATGGTAAAAATGTACATACAAAGACAAAAATGGTGGACTGCCATTGTCTTCTTACCTGCAGTTTATATAAAGGGAGCAGGTCATCATTTTTTCATTTTTTCTGATGACGCATGATAGGATAGATTTTCCAGCTGTTAAAATGATATGCATTTCAAGCCAACATTTATAGGACTCAAATGGATGCAGCATATGTCATTCATGTGTATGTATATTCAATTTAATATAGACAGAGAGAGCTTAAGTGAACTTCTTTGTGATTACTCTTTTGGAAATATGTTTTTCTTAAGGAAATAATAATAGCATGTGCTTAAGAAAATTTATGTCCATAAATATGTAATCATTTTGTCAATGTATTATAAGTTGGAAAGGGGAAAAAGAGAATAGACCACCACCTTCACATGAAGCATAGTGCCTTTTCATTTAATATATTTCCATTCCACAAACGATAAAAGAAAAGCAAATTATATTTTGCCAAAGACCCCAATTTTGCTAGATTTCAGCCAGCACATGACATTAAGAAATAAGTTCCTTCACATATAGTTCAAAGATGAAAATCCTTTATCAGCTGAGATGCAATATAAAGTAAGACATAATTTCTCAAGTGACTATATGACTGTCTTTGAAAGAGGGAGGCACAGAAAACAACTGCCGCCATGGCTGGAGAGTTACATGGCCTATATGCTGGCAGCTACGGAAACTTCCACGCAATCCTTCTGCCAGACAGCTTCACAAACATGACTGAAAGGTTTATTGCCATAGCTTCCACACTAGTGGATTCACACCAGAATTTCCATGCAATCAATGGACAGAAGACTCCACTACTGCTGTGAGCTTCTGCACTTTAGTCTTCCAGGTGTAGTTGGCTTCATGGCAGCAACTGCAAAGACCACTGATTCTGTGTCGTCTACTTGCAAATCAATCTTCCAAGGGAAAGGAAAGGGAGGGAGGACAATCTTCACTATCCCCACCGCCTAGAGTCTTAGACACACAATAGTTCTACCTCCGCGTTTTACATTAACAAAATGTTAGTCCTATCAGTTAAGAGGAAGACTCCATCAGATCAATTGATTCAGTGAACAGCTTGACTGAAGTCTAGTAGCACCTTAGAGACCAACAAGATTTTCAGGGTATGAACTTTCGAGACTCAAAGTTCCCTTCAAATAGGATGTGGACAGAATGGAGTGGGTGCAGAGGAGAGTGACAAGGATGATCTGGGGCCTGGAGAACAAGCTCTATGAGGAAAGGCTGAGGGACTTGGAAATGTTCAGTCTGGAGAAGAGGAGGCTGAGGGGGGACATGATTGCTTTCTTTTAAGTATTTGAAACGATGTCACTTAGAGGAGGGCAGGGAGCTGTTCCTGTTGGCAGCAGAAGGTAGGACTCACAAGAATGGGTTTAAATTAAGGGCCGGAAGGTACCAGCCGGATATTAGGAAAAACGTTTTTACAGCAAGAGTTGTTCAACAGTGTAATCAGCTGCCTAGGGAGGTGGTGAGCTCCCCCTCACTGGCAGTCTATAAGCAGCGGTTGGACAAACACTTGTCAGGGCTGCTCTAGGCTGATCCTGCCTTGAGCAGGGGCCTACTAGATGGCCTGTATGGCCCCTTCCAGCTCTGTGATTCTATGATTGATCAGGTAACTCGATAAAGAAAGTCATGGCCCTCAGCTTGCAAGATCTAAGCGAGCCTGTTAACCATAGGACATTTTGGAGGCCATTAATTCATAGGGTCACCATAAGTCAGAAGCAACTTGATGGCACATAAAACACACATTAATTTAAGAAGACACTTCTCAGTTGCAGAAATAGTTTCATAGAAACAACATGGCTGGAATATATAGTAAACATTATGTTTACATAATGTAAGTACATGTGGGAGACCCACAAGGAATTGCAGGGGGCATCTTGTCCCAAGCTATTTCCTCTTTCCGTTCCCTGAAAGCCACTATAACCTGTCCTCTATTCCAGTTCCCTACTGTCTCCCCTGTTCCAGTTGACAGAGATCAGCTCCCCTGGAGAAAATGGCTGCTTTGAAGGGTAGCCTCTATGGCATTTTACCATGCTGAGGCCCCTCCCCTCCCCAAAACCTGCCCTCTCCCAGACCCACCCCCAAAGTCTCCAGGTATTTTCCAACTCAGGGCTGGCAACCCTACCTTGTTCCTTTCTCCTGGCATCCCCCCTTCCCCTGCTTCCTTCTTTCCTTCCTACCCACCTACTCAGTAACCTTCCTTTTATCTGCCCCCCAACTTTAGCCTGGCGTGATCTGGTCCATGGGGTTGCGAAGAGTCGGACTCGACTGTGCGACTGAACAACAACAAACCTTTAGCTATATCATTTATTTAATTCATTTATACTTCGCCTTTCTCAATAAAGAGGACTAAAAGGCATTTACATCAGTCTTTCCTCCTTCATTTTACCCTTACAGCAACCCACTGAGGTTGGCTGGGCTGAGAATGTGTAACCAGCCCAAGGAACCTAGTGAGCTTCCACAGAGTATTAAGAGTAAGGATTCAAACCTGGGTCTTCCAGATGTTAGCCTGAAACTCTAACCACACATCAAACTGGCTTTTACAGGGTTGCTAGTGTTGAAGAGTAGCAATCAGTCAGTTCTGGGTGAGTTATTCATGTTGCATGGTAGCAAGTCATCTGGTGGTTGCTGCCAGTCCTGGCCCCTCTGACTCCTCCCTCAAAAGGCCAGAAAAGCCATGGAGATGGCCCTGTCCCCCTCCCGGCCACCTTTTACTGACAGAAACCAAGACTGACAGTACTGTTGTGGTTGCCTGGCATCCTTGACAATGGTCACTGGCAGGGCATTTGTTTTTCAGGTTTGTAGAAAGATCTGTCTTGTCTGTTCACAGCTCCAAATCTTTGGATTGGTATCCACAGATTTGGCCACGGTAAAAATTAGATATATTGATTTTAGCTTGCTGCTAATTTTTATATTTTCCATAAGCTCCTTATCCTTACCATTCTGGCCTCCCTTATTCATTCCTTTTCCCCAATACTGACAGGCTAATCTGATGGCTGTGTATATGATCTGAATACTGAGAAAAGTAAAATTATAGAATTTGGATTGTTGAGGAAACTTGTCCTTGTTCCAGTGAACGTGCAACCTGTGCTTGTAGTCAGAACAGAAGAGAATTCTGAAGCACTGTAACAGGCAATAAATTTTAATAGCTGTAACCACTTTGTTCCCCTTTGAAACTGCAGCTACTGTACATGGTTCCAACTGCTGGATTTATGCTGTCTCTTCAACTTGGATCCTGGTATAAAGGACAGGGAAAGTGTTGTAAGAAACGTGCATATGAAATTAAGCACCATTTATGACTGCAAGGAAATGAATGAATGAATTCTTAAGAATGGAGGAATTCTGGGAAAAGAAGACAACAGCACAATCTTCTGCAGAGTTACTGCAATCTAAACCCATTGAAATCAATGAGCTTAAACTAGAGTAGGACCCAATGTTCCCTCTAAGCTGTGAAGTCTTGTGAGCAAAAACTCTACTTTGTGAGCTACTGACATTAAAGTTGTGAGCAAGCAACTTGGCTACTGCATAAATTAGTTTGCTCTGGAGCTATCCTTCCTGAGCCAAGACAAAAATGTGTGAGCCGGAGGATAAAAACCTGTGAGCTAGCTCACACTAACTCAGCTTAGAGGGAACACTGGACTAGGACGGCACCATGAGAGTGACATGCCATAAAACAAAACAAAAAAGATACATTAACAAGACATATTGTATTTGTGCCTACATTCAGGAATAAGTAATCATCCCATCCAAGTACTAACCAGGCCTGACCCTGCTTAGCTTCCAAGATCAGACGAGATCAGGCGTGTTCAGGGTGGCATCACATCTTGTTTAATAAAATAAAATAAAAATAAATAAATAAATTAATGTGTTTGCAGAACAGAATAACTAGAAACTATGAATGTATTTGATCCTTGCCTTAATTTCAATTTTAGAATCCTTGTATTACCCCTTCCCTTTGTAGAGACTGTAGTATGGAAAAAAAATAAAAAATAAAAAGTAGTCATCATAAAGCTTTCCAGAGCAGCTTTCTAGTGGTAAAAACTCCCAGCTATCCCATTTTCTGTTAAATCCTCAATGTCAGCTTCTTGCCAGATGGTCATCTTTCTTTTTTGATTTTGGTATTTCACTTGCTGTGTCATGTTAGCCAATAGTATTAACTGAAATTGAACGAAAAGCCAGATCAAGGAGCAGCAGGGTAACGGTAAAGTAATTAAAGCTGCATTGGGAAAGGGATAGGGACTGTGATGTACACCACTCTTTTGCTGTATCTTGCTATATCTGAAGAAGTGAGCAGTGACTCATGAAAGCTCATACCCTGCCACAAAGCTTGTTAGTCTTTGAGGTGCTACTGGCCTCTTGCTCTTTTCTACTATCTAACTCTGTAAGTATATTCCAGGCTAGGCAGTTTCTACACCACTTAATGGATCATGTTTAAAAACTTGTGCTTTGTTTATCGCTGTTTGAGGTTTGTTTGTTTTCAGATTTCTGTAGTCCAAACCCTACTGTATTGTTCATTGAATGTCCCATCCTGCTGATTGTGCTTGACTTACACTATGTGATCGGCCTTGAGTCTCAGTGAGAAGGTGGACGACAACAACAACAACAACAACAACAACAAGTTGTTGCTCAAGTGTTGGAGGTGTTCAGCTCTTTGCTCTCTGTAAAATGCAAACTATAGATGTATGAGCAGTAACATGGCGGCATTATGGGGACTGATAAAATGAAGGTTTATAAAGGATTTTAAAAATAAAAACACTGGGTGAATAAATTTGATTTTCAAAGTGACAGAGCACCCATAACAGCTGTGACAGAAAGTTACCTAAATATATTGCATATATTATATTAACTATATTTTATAGTAATTTCTATATCTAAATGTATTTCTTTATTTATTTTATTGGATTTATAGCCCGCCCTCCCATGCGCAGCAAGGCTCAGGGTGGGTAACAACATTAAAAACAATACTGTAGATAAGTTGTTAAAAACAATTATCACAGCACTAAATTAGGGTAAAATCAGATGGTGATATAAGGCACAGAATAACATAATTTATCCAAAGTGAGGCTGTACAGCCTGTGTGCCGAAGGAAAAGCTGGTACAATGACAGGATAGAGATGGCGGCGAAGGGGCTGAGGAGGCCAACTCAGATGGAACTTTGCTGCCTCAACCGTGGGCCTGGCAAAGCATTTCTGTCTTGCAGGCCCTGTGGAACTGCATCAAATTCCACCCTAAATCTTTGTAAGTACTTCTTAGACAGAGCCTTCTCCAAAATTATACAATTTGAGCATGGCTCAAAAATACAAAATTAACTATAGTGATGAGCTTCCTAAGTCTCAATTCAGAATGGTCAGATCAAACCAGAACTAGGGTCCCATAGGTAAAGGTAAAGGTTCCCTTGCTCAAAAGCCAGTCGAATCCGACTCTAGGGTTGCGGTGCTCATCTCCGTTTCAAAGCCGAAGAGCCAGCGCTGTCCGAAGACGTGTCCCTAGTCATGTGGCCGGCATGACTAAACACCAAGGTGCATGGAACGCTGTTACCTTCCCACCAAAGTGGTACCTATTTATCTACTTGCAATTTCTTGCTTTCGAACTGCTAGGCTGGCAGGAGCTGGAACTAGAGACAGGAGCTCACTCCGTCTTGCGGCCCCCGGGGTCCCATACAGAATAGTTAAAAGGGAGAACACTTAAAAACTCTCCCCTTCCTGATCCTGTATGGGCCCTCCTTCTTTCCTAACTGACACTCAGCTGCTCTCAGTATTCCGTTATCCCTTGAGCATGTTCAGTCATCCACAGCCATTTTTAAAGGTCTGTTTTCTTTTGGTTTTTCTGCAAACTTGGGGAATACCCCTGAGTATGTAGAGACTCCAATTATGTCTGATTTTGTGACTTGTTTTTGCTGCTTTCATCATCATATGGGAGCTGCTAGTTTTATTAAAAAGAATGATCAGGGACTTCAGCTCTCATTGTGTTCTCAGTGATGTTGCTGGAAACACAACAGTGCCTGGAGGCCTCCTCAGCTCCCTCCACTGAGTAACATGATAAAGCATGAAAGCTTTTCCAGCACCTTCCCTTTTTTCTAAAACTGACCTGGCACTTTCAGGACATAATGCTACTGTGGCCTTTATACAGCAATACAGCACCAGGATCCCTAGGAACTGAAGTCATTTGATGCCGTGAACAATTCCATCCATTCTTTTTGGGGGGGTTTAATCAAATAAAGTTCTACTCAGATGTATTATCATAATTTTATGAGTAAAATTTTAATCCCTTTTTTAGTTTACTCAAGGAATATTAATCTGATGCAAATCTTTCTTAAGGACTGCAGTTGCCCAAGAAGGATTGCCTTCCCTTGGTTTTTTTGAGGTAATAATTAGCACGGGAACAGATCAGCTGCTGGGTCAAAAGTTTAACAATCACAGTCCTTTAGCTCAATCAGAGCTCTGCAGAAAGAAGGAGAAACTTGAAGTTTTTTCTTGTTGCTAGTCCATGCCATCTTGTTTTTTAAATGTTTTCAAATATTTATGTTTGAATGTTTCTAATATTGAATTTTTATGGTTCTGATTGGTTTTATAATGCATTGAATTATTTTGTTGTAAACTGCCCTGAGCCCCGCATAAGCGAGGAAGGGCGGTCAAGAAATCTAATGAAATAAATAAATAAATAATAACATTTTCTTATTAAATAAATATAACAATACAATAAAAATAAAATAAAAATAATAAAATTTTAATCTAGAAGGTGTATCTGCTAAGCCTCATTTAGGAATGGCCAGCAATGGTTTGTGGTCTCTTTCTGCCGATATTAGCCTGCAGTATAGAAAACATGATTTTTTTTGCATGCAAACACTATTGCTAGAGCCTGGGTTTTTTCCCCATGCATACTGACATTCAGTTTTTTTAAAGCTCTGGAAGCATATGCTATGGATCTCCAGTGGTCACCATATTGCTGTAATAGTGTTGCTCCTAGACCATACTGAGAGGAATCTGTTGACAGCTTGGTATGACATCTGCCATCATTGAAGTGCAAAACTAGTGATATCTAGAACAGCTGTTTAAGGTTTTCAAACTCTTCATTATGATTGGCACCCCAATGTCGTTAGCGCAATTTGCACTTACCAAAAATGAATTCGCAAGACAGTCTCCTTCAGTCAAACAGCTTTATTTGAATACAGCTTGCAGGCCGGGTGTCTCCCATCGCCCAATGGGCACTGGGAGAGCACACCTGAATGAGGTCTGGGAGCTGATATTTATCCTGTCGCGGCGTGGTAAAAAAAAAATAAGAAACACCCTCTCCACCTCCCAGAACTGAGAGTCAGGAGTTACAACTTCCAATCACGATCGCCTAATCACTTCTGTTTTTTATTAGACAAGCCCACTACTTTCCCAAAAAGGGCATAATTCCTTTATGCCAAACATGGTATTAACCTTCTTTATTCTTTCCTAACCTTTTCTTCATAACCCACAACAGCCCACCGCAAATATCTTGAGACACAGATATTCTCATAAAGGGATGGTCTTCTTGTAAAGAATGGACTTGTCTTCTCGTAAATCTGGACTTTCAGACCGCAAGATGTCCCATTTCATCAGGCCTGTCTTGGGCCATCATCTCTGCAACAGACTTGTTTATCAGAGTCAAATGTCAAGTTCCTCATTTTAGGCCGGTCAGCATATACACTAAGAATATATAAAAATATGCAAGATTAAACATAATAGTTCCTTTGCAAAGCTTCTGCCTATCTTTATGTTTCAACTGCCCAACTGTTAATCATTCCACTGGATAGCCAGGTATCTTAGGTGCTTTTCCTGTCACCCAGATTGCTGATTGTAGCCAGGTTCTTCGAGACTGCTACATTGACAGAGGTCCATCAGAAGTCCATCAGTAGCCACCAGCCACAAGATATACATAGGGGCTCTGGGGCAAGTGATGCTCTGTCTTCTTGGTGCTTGGGGGGGTCCAACAGTGGGAGG
>NW_015160216.1:248371-248542 GCF_001447785.1 Gekko japonicus
CTGGGAGAGCACACCTGAATGAGGTCTGGGAGCTGATATTTATCCTGTCGCGGCGTGGTAAAAAAAATAAGAAACACCCTCTCCACCTCCCAGAACTGAGAGTCAGGAGTTACAACTTCCAATCACGATCGCCTAATCACTTCTGTTTTTTATTAGACAAGCCCACTACTT
>NW_015160216.1:248639-248764 GCF_001447785.1 Gekko japonicus
AATATCTTGAGACACAGATATTCTTGTAAAGGGATGGTCTTCTTGTAAAGAATGGACTTGTCTTCTCGTAAATCTGGACTTTCAGACCGCAAGATGTCCCATTTCATCAGGCCTGTCTTGGGCCA
>NW_015160216.1:248987-259477 GCF_001447785.1 Gekko japonicus
TGTAGCCAGGTTCTTCGAGACTGCTACATTGACAGAGGTCCATCAGAAGTCCATCAGTAGCCACCAGCCACAAGATATACATAGGGGCTCTGGGGCAAGTGATGCTCTGTCTTCTTGGTGCTTGGGGGGGGTCCAACAGTGGGAGGGCTTCTAATTGTCCTGGCCCCACTGGTGGACCTCCAGATGGCACCTGGTATTTCTGGCCACTGTGTGACACAGAATGTTGGGCTGGATGGGCCTTTGGCCTGATCCAACATTGGCATCTCTTATGTTCTTATGTTCTTATGACAGTTGTCTAGCAATACACTCTTAATTTCAATACACAGCAAGCAGGCAAGTTTAGTATAAGTTTTAGAGTTAAAAAGATAATCTATGTGAAATAGTTCTGCCGCATGACACTTCTGCTTTCTGCTGAAAGCAATCTTTTGCAAGGGTCTTCCGCATCTACTAAGTGGAGAAGTTTGTGCAAGCTAGTTCTTGCTAGTGTCTGACTTCCCCATTTCCAACTCCCCTTTAGCTCAGCTTCTTTTTTTACCTCTCTTCTGCTGAATTGTGATGTAAGAGCGAGAGGCTTGCTTCCTCTTTTTAGTTTCCTTTTATTTTGGTCTTACAATCAGGCCTTTAATAATTGATCTCAAGCAACTTCTTTCATTGTCCTTTTAAAGAGTATCTGAGCAGAAATCTTTACTTTATTTCATTTATAACACCAAGTCCACTGGGCACTGATATGAACAGTGTGATCAGCTAAATTAGGGACAAATTTCCCAGCAAAGTTCACCATGCCCATACCATAAATTTTTGTTATCCCTCTTTGTTGGTGATGGTGTATTAGTAATAATTTGGTTTCTATGGGATCAATGTGAATTCCTTGTTCAGTTAACTTTTCTCCTAAGTAAGTTATTTCCTTATCTCTTAATCTACATTTTTGTCTGTTGTGTTTTAAACCCACTTCACAAGCCCTTTTCAGAGCTTTCTGTAGTCTCTGATTATATTCTTCTAATTTCCCTCCCTATATCAGGACATTGTCAATGTAAACTCTAGTACCTGCAGTTCCTTCAAATATTTGTTGTATAGTTCTATGATAGACTTCAGGAGCAGAACGCAATCCAAATGGCAATCTAGTAAAGCAATACTTTCCAAATGGGATACTGAAAGTGCACAATAGGTTGCTGTTTTGTTCTACGGGCACCTGCCAGAATCCTGCAGATGCATCCAAAGATGAGAAATGTTGCACCTGCATTTGACTAAAAATCTCATTTCTAGTCAGTACTGGAAAAATGTTCCTTTTCAGTGTAGATGAAGGGGGGCCATCTTTTTTTTCTACTATGATCAAAAAATTAACACATTCTGTGTATTCTTCAACTTTCTCTATAATATCTAACTCAATCAGTCTATCTAATTCTTCTTTCAGCTTATCTGTAAGAGTCAGAGGGACATTTCAAGGTGCATGCATGACAGGAAAATTAGGTTCAGTTCATTCTATTTTGTATCCTCCTGAGAGCTTTCCTATGCCAATAAATACATTCTAATAGTGATCTTCAGTGTTTGCATATGTGTTCTTCCACACTGTACAGATTTTTAATAAGGCCTAGAGTCTGACATGCTTTAAGTTCTTATATGGATATCCCATTACCTACAACAATTACAAACAATAGTCACCATGTTACTGTTTACCTAGGGTTACCATATTTTGAAAAGCAAAAAAGAGGACATGTTTCCCAACTGACTAGTTCAAAAAAGTGATCACTATCATAAATCTCATTTTAAATACCCGTATTATTTAAGCTGTGATAATTGCTACTAACTAGGAATATTCCTAACCTTCTAACCCCAAAAGAGGGAACTCAGGAACTCCTACAAGAAAATGACTCAGCCCTACTCCACCTTCAATTTTTCTTCTCACCTTGACATAGAGAGTACTCCATCTTTCTGTGTTATACTTCTGAGGATGCCAGTCACAGCTACTGGCGAAACATCAGGTCCTACAATGCCAAGACCACAGCCATACAGCCCGGAAAATCTACAACAGCTAATAACTACCTTCTGTTATCAGCTTTCTGTGTAGTTCTATTTGCTATCATAAAGAGGTGAAACTCTTGTTTAAATCTTTTCCACTTTCTGTGGCGTTTCTGGAAAGAGCAAGGGGTTTCTGGAGTTCTGAGCTGCTCTATCTTGGCCTTGTTTTGTTCTGTTTCCTATAGTGACTTCCAGTTTTTCTTGTTCCTCAGAGCAGGTCCTGCACTTTGCAACCAGCCACTTCTGGTACCATGTCATATTCTTCATCAAAACTTTCAGGGTGCTTTATACATAAAGTGAACTTTGGCCCTGGTCACACTGCAGCAAACGGGCGTGATCACACCACAACATCTGGGAAGCGGCGCGCACCCGTCCCCGATCCGTCCCGTCAGGCCGATAATGCGCGGCAAAAAAGAACCTACAAAAGAGCAGTACCTACCTGAAACGCCGCAGCAAGCGCAGCCGTGGGATCGCTGGCGTGCCTGTCTTCTGGAGCATTCTAGGCTCTCGGCAGAACTTTGCATGCGCACACATGCACAGCCGGCTGCCTCACTTTCCCTTCCGTGGCTTCCCCCCGGCATCTGATCGTGCTGGGGAGCAACTGCGTGGCGGCTCAGGGGATCTGTCTGACCCCCCCGCCATGTGTCTCTTTTGGTGCGGCTCTAAAAAGCCACACTTTGGCCGCGTCATTTCCCCCCGTGTGACCAGGGCCTTTATTAACTATTTACATATCTTAGAAATGAGTATTAGAAGGAGCAGACTAACTTGCCGCTTCAGCCATGGCTCTACTCATCTGCTCTGATCCTATAACATGTTAAGCACCACCCACTTAAAGAAATAGTTTCCAGACACATAGAAAGTGTTGGTGTTACTCAGCTCACACTACCACTCTGCTGGAGTTTGTTTATATAAGTTTGTTTATAAAAGGATTCTCATGAAGATTTTTTGGAAAAGCTGCTTTAGGTACATATGATTTAACTTAGCTGTTGACTGGAATTCAGGGCTGTGGGAAGTATAGTAGATTGTGGTAGATACCCAGCAAAAGGACTTAAAAATAAAAAAGCAATGATTAATTTTGCAGTTAAAAAAAGTTTACTTGAGAGAGTGAAACAGAAGAGCAATCCTATGCAGGGCTATTTAATAGGGATCACTCCCAAGGAAGTGTTATTGGGATTGCATTGCTAGTGTACTCTTGGTAATCAAATGATTACTAGAGTCTTGGAGTGAATCTATTAAGTAGTAAATACGTCTTTCTCTTGAAATCAACATATGTATTGGAGTATATACCTGTGGATATAGGGGCAAGAATTTGATCTATTTAATTCCACTGCTATGGAATCTGAAAACAAATCTGAAATAATAAACATTAGAAGGGATGAAAATCGGCTTTATTCTAAAAGGATTTCCATTCAGGTTTTTAATAATTTTAAGTAATTCCTGAAGGAAAAATTCTGTGTAAGCTTCAATAGGCCTAATTCTACACTGTGATTGTCCATAATCTCTTGTGCTAAGACTTTCCAGCACACAGCGCTAATTAGTTCAATATGCTCCAACTGTTCCAAGACAATGTATTTGTAGCTTTGGTTCTTTCATCCAATGTTTGCAGAAAAGTTTACATGCATATCATTTTTACCTAACAGTGAAGGGCAATCTTATATGCAGATGATCAAACTGCACTGTTTAATTTTTGTATTCTGTATGTGGTACAATGTTGTATGAAAAACTGGTGTTTAATCATAGAAAGAGGTGACTAGAAATGAGAAAAATACAGTTTATAGTAGAATGTGAGTGAGCATAAGGAGTTCTCCTGCTACAGACACAAATTAACTGATTCTTTTGTCATCTGTCCAAACTTCAGTATCTAAAGAAAACCCTGGTCTTCAGGGGAAAATGAAGGCTTTCCGCAGAATTATAACAAGTAAGACTGATTGATTGCTAGTCCTCCTGAGCACATCATGGTGACAACTAATTCAGTGCCAGGAGAAACTGGTAACCACACCCATCAGGGCTTTGAAATGTGCTCATAATTATCTGTGTCTTATTTATCTATATTCTAGATCTGAACAATGGCCCCCGGGTGCAATAAAAATGTGGACAATGGGGCCATAAATAGATGCAGGGGGGTTTCTACACACCTTGAAGAATCCTCAAGTTTGCAGAAAAATCCCAAAACTGGGGGGGGGGAGAGTTTGTTGGAGGGGCTTCTGATTGGCTGTGCAGATTTTTAAAAACATTGCTTTGGCAGTAGCTGCCACCACAGCACAAGGATCTTGCATAACTGAAGGTAAAATGTATGTATTTGAGAAAATATTTTAAACAATATATTCATTTTATGGTTGCACCCACCACCCTGTGTCAGAATTTCAAAGATGCCCTCAGCCAAAAAGTTTGGGGATCCCTCCACTATGGTAAAACCATAGAGTTTCTAGCAATTGCAACAGATATGTGACATCATCTCCAGGTTCCCCTCAAGATCTCTATCCCATCCAGTCTCCCACTGATTGCCAGGCTGACCTTGGCAACCCCAGCAATACCCAGTATAAGAACTCCCATAAAAATATAACAATGAAATCAGCCCATTGATAACTACAGATCCAACAGGTCAAGTAAGTCAATAAAAATAATTAAAAATAAATAAAATCGAGAAGATGAGGCCTAGAAAAATCAAACAAAGGCATAGGTAAATAAAATTATCCTCTTCTGGTGATGCAAAGACAATCAACTTTTTCTGAACTTCTAGGAGAACGTCTAGGGCAAGGGAGCATTCACAAAATAGGCAGTACCATTGGAAAAATCTTGTCTCCAGTGGCTACTCACTTCACTTCCATAAGGGGGGGGATAGCACTGAGAAGCAGATCTTAATTGGTGGACATGATTCTATGACGGTAGGCAATCCTTCAGCCATTTAATGCTTGAAAGCTAAGAACCAGCCCTTGGGATTGTGTCCAGAAGCAAATTGGCAGCTGGTACAACATCTGTAACTCCTGCTGTCTCCTGAGCATCCAGCATTCATTATTTGTGTTGGATTCTGACCATGCTTTTCTTCGGAAAACTGAAATTGCAACAGCTTCTCAATCTTGGATATCAGGTTTTGTTGCTTGTCATTTCCCTAGTTTTCTTTTATTTTGCTGTTGGCTCCCTGAGTTACTGGATTTTCAAGACCAGATATCTTGCTGTTTTAACATAGCTCATTGCCGTATCTCCTGTTGACAAAACCCCGCAAATGCCCTGACTATAGAGAAACTTGACAATATACTGCATCAAGACTGAAATCAAACTTTCTTCATATTTCTCCATGCTTTAAAAATGAAAAATATAAAATAATAGCCTGACAGAATACTTGGCAAGGAAGGTCTCAAGGGACTGGATTGTTCCATGAAGTCAAGGAATATAAAACACTTCTCTTATTCAAAAACCTAGATAAGGTTTGTATGATTTAAACAATGCTTAACTGAATCCTAACAGTGTGAACAGTATAGCTTGCCAAATGGAAAACACGCTGCTCTGGCAAGACTACATTCTGCCTTTCAGAATTCCTTCTTAAGTCTAGATGCTATTGAACGATTCTAAAGGCAAATATGAGGTTGGCCATCCTCCTCTGTCTTTTCACAGCTCATGACTGGTTTACCAGTGAGAATGCAAAAAAAAATGCATGATATGTCATTTTATTGGAACTAAAGCTAGTCATATTAAAATTAATCTAAAGGTTACTTCTTGGGGTGGGCACCAATTGGGAAAATGTGGTTTGGTTTGTGGTGTGCCTGGTTCATGAACCATGGACCATCACAAACTTTCAGGGACCAAATGAACTGGTTTGGTTTGTGACCTGGTAGAATGCCCCCTCGATGTGCTAGAGACACCAAGCTAGCAGGGGATCTCCTGCTGACTCTCCTCTACCTGCCTGCTCAGTTTGGTAAGGATTGGATTTACAGGGTCCAAGTTATGGCCCCCCAAAGAAGGTTCCCCCATCCTCCATTGTTTCCAATGGACTAAGGTAAACCAGAGAATCTTTCAGTAGAAACTGAAGGGGGGAGGCTAAACCAGAATCCCTGTGGGGGAGGCTTCTGCTCCAACTGGCACCACTTTCCCCGTGTAAATGCCTCTCCTGGAGTGCTAGCTTGTCTTCCTTGCACTTCACTCATTGCACAGAGAGGAGGCAACCTTCTCCAGTCCCACTGGGATCCACCAAGAGAAGAAGGAAGGATGCTGCAAGACAAGGAGAGTTCAGGCTTTGTAAACTGCAGTTTAATCAAATCAAAATAGTCCCCAGCTTTCTGTCATAAAAGCAGGAGATAGGCTGTGGCTTCAAGTTCATGATCTGGGTTCTTCTCCCTGCTCCCACCTTCACCTTCCTCCACTGTGAGGCACAGCTGCATGACGCTAAGCAGGTTTGACTCCAAAGTAGGGGCCATGGATTTCAGAATAAAAGGATTACTACCGGCCACCAAGTGAAAGACTCTGTGGATTCAGGAGCAACATAGTTTATGCAGCCCAGTAATAAAACTTCAGCTTGTAATATAGCGCTTGACATGCATGGCAACCTGTGGGGTAGGCCATAGCTCAGATGGGGACTGAGACTGAGAGCTAGGATGTACCTAGGTTGTAGTTGAATTTGCCCATTTTTATTGTTGGGGAGGTGCAGATCAAATTTTCTGGGTCAAGATTATGATGCTGAATTTCTACTTCTGTTTTTGAAACAGCCAAGTGCAATTTTGAGAGCAATCCTAAACAGATCTACTTGGAATCCTTCTTGGGTCTTATTTAGCAGGTCTTATTCCTAGGAAAGTGTTCTTCTGAACACCTGAACCTGTTTGCCTGTGGCGATACCATGATTTTCAGTATCTCTAACTGCCCAGTCAGTTGTGGGGGGATGCACACCCGCCGCCCAAAGTCTTTTGCGCTTCACAAACCTGACGTGAGTTAAGCCATTTGCATTCCAAATGTCAGTCATCTTGCTTTCACTGCACATTGCTTTAAATCTGAACAGCACAGAGCAGTACGAGCCGAGACCTTTAAACCCCTTATTGCTGAGTAGTCCTGTTAACACCCCCCCATACACTATGTAGATGGACACATTCCAGATTCAAGTTGCACTGCTTAATTCAGTGGAAGCAGAAATAGAATAAATCCGTCCCAAGCAAAGCAACCTGGTTTAGACAGAGTCAAGTCCAGTAGCCCCTTAGAGACCAACAAGAGCTTCAGGGTATAAGCTTTCAAGAGTCAAAGCCCCCCCCCTCAGCATTCCTGACTATTGTATCAAGGGGGGCATTCTTTTGCAGGCCCAGCAGAACAGGTACAATTAAAAAGTGCCCAGCAGAATCTAGTGCCGTTGTGGTAATGTCAGCTCAACAGGACTGATGTCTAGCACAAAAAGAATCACACTCCAAGCCAGTGGGTTGTGGGGTTTTTTTGCAAGCTCTGTGCAAGAAAATGGGAAGGGAACCCGAACCCTGGCAAAGGGAGGGGGGGGGGAATCTCTTGAAACTGAGAAGACTACTTTGGAACTGACAAGAGCAGCGAGGAAACTTGAGACACAGAGAGGAGAAAAAGAAAATAGTCCAAAGCTAGAGAATTCCATCACCACCCCTGTTGTTTTGAGGTTCCTGCCCCCTGTTGGTTTGAAGTTTGGTAAGCATTTAGATGGTGCGGAGACAGTCTGTCTGGAAATGTATCCATTTATGAACCACCACGAACTGCCACGAACAGCACCAAAGTTAATGGAAAGTTCATGCCAGTTGCCCATGCCACAAACTTGACTTCACAAACCACAAACCAGCCGCTGTAGTTTCAGTTAATTAATTTCAATTAATTCAGAATAACTGTCAGATCACAAGGGGTTTTGACCACTGCGATTAGGAAAACAGAAAACTGTTTTTTCCTAAACTCTTTCTCTTGTTTATATTACCAAATTATCAAACTACTCTCGGGATCAGAGTTAGTACCAGAACAGCAGTAGGAGAAATAAAGACGAGTTCAAATTTTACAAAGTTGTGCATAACAAGATCAGTTTGCTTTAGTATTGCATGCTAATCTTTTAAAACTACCCACATTAAGATCAAAAGGGTTATTGTTGGATCAAGCTATACTGAGGCTTCAGGATAAGTAATTTATAGCAATAAAATCCAGTTTTGGGGGGAAGTTTTTAAATTACATATAAAACAAAAGGACATATATCAACCTCTGTGTATCCATAATTAGATAACTATTTGTTCTCTATGTTCAGCTAGCAGCTCTGGTCTTCTAATTATAGCAATTAAGTCTGTAGCAGTTATGAACATCTATTTAAATACAAGGCCAAAATAATCCCAATGGGGAATTATATTCAAAGTTAAGTATTACCATAAAAGTAGCCAAAATGTATATTTAACTTTTCAGAGCTGGCATTAGATCCCCGGGCCTCATGGCCCCTCCTCACATACCCCATTCCAGTTTTGATTTCCAAAGGCATTTCTTCCATCTGCTGGTGCTTGAACCATCAGACAGCTGTCCCTGGTGGAATTCCTCAAACTTTCCTTTCCTCCTCTGACTGTCAGTGGGCATTATTTGGGATTGTGATCCATGAGCCATAACCTGTTGCTCAGAGTTAGTCATTTTTCCACACCACTGATTCAATTGCTCTTCCCTCAAAAAGAATTGACCGAGTCTATCTGTTTTTGATCATGGAATGATGTGCATGTCCTTTTCAGGGTTGATTCCGATATTTCAGTGTTATATAGAAATATCAGTATTTTTCCTCACACACTGGCATTTGGATTGGTAAAGCCTAGCACAGTATTAACTTGAAATGTGGAATTATATCCTGAACATGCATGTTCAGTTCCATTCTGATTGCTCTGGGTGTCCAAGATATATTCAGATTGCCAACAAACAGAATCCCAAACAGCTGACAAATGCTTAGCCAATTAAACACATAGTATCATCAACTGGCTCAGCATAAGATGCTAATTTTGTTTATCTTCAGCTGTGCAGTTGGGTATTCCAAAGAGGTCAGAAGAAGAGGAATACAAAAAGCAGAGAGTACCAGGATCTTCACCCCTATCATGTTAACTATGCTCATTTCAACAGCTCTCACAGGAATTGTACAGATGGGCTGGTTTATCACTAACAATGCAGATGTCCTTTTTGTTGTTCTGCCTGTATTTGCAAGCTGCGTGGTCACAGCTGATTTTTGGAAACAGGGAAGACCATCTTCCCCAGTAACTGCTTCTCAGCGAATAAAGGCTAGCTCTACTTAAATTAGTGGGAAGGCTGCCATTGACCTCAATAAAGATTTGAATGGTACAAAATAAAATAGTTTGCATATTTCCATAGCAATGTGTTTTGGCAATAATAGTTTTTCTCCTGTGGATAATCAGCTACTTTCACATTCAGGTGCAGAAGCAATCAAAGCCGGTGCAGCAAATATAAATATGAGTGCTCTGAGGCTGATGGACAAGAAATTACCCATGCGTTACCCAAGCATCTTTTTAAAATTGGTCTCCCAGCTGTTTCATATGCAGTGTTGGCACACCAGAGCCATGTAACCTGAGCTGGCATTGTGCTGGCATGTTAATGTTGCCATTTTGCACCTGAAATCTAGAATTGCCTGTCAGTATATTGGATTGCCAGATGGTTTCAAGAAAAATACTGGCCACGCTTGATAAAATGTGTTGACCAATTAAATAAATACATACACATGCACACAATAAAAAACAATTAAAATGTCCTGTCCTTTTAATAGAGGCTTATGTATGGAAACAAGTCATTAAAGCTTGTAATGGCAGGGAGGTAAATAAGATACTCTTAAGCATCTATTAAAGGGATAAGGCATTTTTCTCCAGGCAGTTGGGAACCCTAATTAGGATCTACCCAGTCCTACTCTGACATGCTAAGCATTGCTATACTTCTGCAACCCCCCTCCCCCCATTTAATACATACAGGGATTTCTGGGCTTTGAATGGTTGGGGAGCAAGTAGAAATTCCACAGACAAAGCGAATAGGTTATTTTTTTCGTTTATAGTTTCTGAAAAGCAAAAGTTCCTCATCATAGTCTCCAGCAGACAAGTAATAAAATGTACATGTATATTTAAAGTGTTGCACCTAGTTCGCCACTGCTGCTGATTCAAGTCAGTTTCTCTCAAACTTTTCAGCTTACCCACCCCCAGCTTTATTCAGCCTTTGTAGAGCATACCAACACTTACACAAAGATCATTGAACATATCATGCTGTAAAGAGAGAGGCCATCTTAGAGGAACATTCCAGCTAAACTTTAATTTCACTGAACCCTGACTTCTCTGCAGGTGTCAGCTACATCCCCCTCCCCGGCTGATGGTTACTAGCCAATGTCATCTCCCAGGCCTGTTAATTAACTCACACAGTTTAGCCCTGAATCTGATGGGAGGGGGGGGGGGGGGGGGGAGGGGCCAACACACCCACCGAGCATCTTGGGTTATACAGCTCCTCTTGACGCTGAGAATTCTGGGACATGTAGTCTG
>NW_015160216.1:259650-275064 GCF_001447785.1 Gekko japonicus
ATGCCGACTCGGTGGGGGGGGGGGGGGGGAGAGAGAATGGTCCTCTCCAAACTATACCATGGAGACAGCCCTGTGATTGGTTGGAGAAGGTAAGGGGTTTATGACCTCCTTTCTCTATAGCCTATAATGAGAGTAGACACCCCATTTCCCTTTGCATTCCTTACTTTCCTCCACTCACCCCACCCATACAGCCCAAAGATACTTGTATGCTCTGGAACATCATGCTTTAGCTATAAGAAACCAATGTCTCTGCTGTAAGAATTGAATAAGTAGTTAGCCAGTTTAGCTGTCGTTTTTCTGTTCATCTTGACTGCCACTGAACTATATGTAATGATTTTTAAATCATTACTTGAATTCCTTCACTAAAGCCGTTTTACTCATGGCATGTGTCACTGGGGAGTGACTGGAATCAAACCCAGGTTAAGCTTGGTTATGTCACTGCATCAAGGCAGGGTCAGCCTTGACACATGCATAGACAACTAGCATGCCAGGGAAAAGATGAAGCCAGAGTTCTTTCTCCCTGTCATCTAGCTTTCTATGTACTGAAGGGTTTGTTTTATTTTATTTATTTATGCTTCGTTGGTGGTCCCCCATCCAGCCCTGCTTAGCCTACCTGATCTGACAAGACCATCCCACATCTCCTACTGCACACTTAAAGGTAAAGGTAAAGGTTCCCTTGCTCGAAAGCCAGTCGAATCTGACTCTAGGGTTGTGGTGCTCATCTCCGTTTCAAAGCCGAAGAGCCAGCGCTGTCTGAAGACGTTTCCGTGGTCATGTGGCCGGCATGACTAAACACAAAGGCGCACGGAACACTTACCTTCCCACCCAAGTGGTACCTATTTATCTACTTGCAATTTCTTGCTTTCGAACTGCTAGGTTGGCAGGAGCTGGAACTAGAGATGGGAGCTCACTCCATCATGCGGCACTTACTACTCAGTAAATTCTCAAGCTTTATATAATTTCTGAAAGGCAAGAAAATATGCTGTATTAAAATTGCCAGTAGGAGATAAAATTTTGAGAAAGCTGTATTTGGCTGTCTGTGCCAGAAATTACTCCAGAAGCACAGACCAGATCTTATTGAAGTTAATGTCTTATCTCATTGACTTTATAATAAGTGAAGAGTAAGATTACTTTGTAAAGTGACAGTGCTCAGGCACTTTAGAGAGCAACTGACTTCTTGCAATGGCAGGAGATATTCAAGTAGGTCTTCACATGGGAAAGCCAACTGATTTCACAGTAAATTAGCCTCTATTGCACAGCACACTTTTTGGGAGGGGATAGCAGTTTAAGGTTAGGTTCAGTGCTATAAAAGGCCGATCAAAAGCAGATTTTTTTAAATGTGGATTCAGTTTGGTCAAATGTCTCTTAAAACAATGATTTTCACTTAAAAAGAAGTCACAACCCATACATAGTTTCAATTGTCACAGATCGGATGACAGCAGGGCACAAAGCCAAAGACTTAGAGGCTTTACTGAAAGTACATTTCTGCAAAAGCCAGCCCAATGAAATCCAGGCAGATTTTTGATAAGCAAGCATGCACCACACTCTAAAGTAGTCTAAGGCTCTTGGAGCAGGGACTTCCCTCTGCAGGGTTGCTTCAACCAGGCCAGCAAAGGCACTTACCCAGGGGTCGTTTCGTAGAAAAAGAGCTAAGGGAACTCATTAGCATAACTCATTAGCATATGCCACACCCCCTGACATCACCGGAAGTGTGTCATAAGGCCACACACCCCGCCCCCAACGGTCCCGGCCGCCGCCACTGGCCTTGCAACTCCACTGCCGAGCCCCATGAGGGGCCCGGCGGTGGACCTGCAAGGCCGGCGGGAGTGCAAGGAAGCCCCGCGAAGGACCTCCCTGGCCCCAGGCAGGCAGGGGTGGGGAGAGGCAGGGAGGAAGCAACTTACCCTCTCTCTTCTCCTGCCTCCTCCTTGCTGAATGAGGGCCGGAATCGGGGCGGCCGGAATCAGGGGGCGGGGCTTCGTCATGTGCCCCGCCCCCTGTACCTCACCCGGGGGAACTGCGATCCCCCGCGATCCCCCCCGAAATGACCTCTGCACTTACCAAGATTAGAAATTTACTCCCCATTCACATGCTGACTTGTACTACTTTAGAACATTATTTTCCCACCCCCTCTCTCTTTTGCTTTGACCCCTCTCCAATAAGCTTGTCAAGTCTGTGCTGGGAACAGGAAATCCATCTACTGAGTGGCAGAAGAAAAATGGAGGGGGATGGGAGGAGTGCTTATCGGGATCCCAACACACTGTTGTCATTTCTGGTGTGACCAGAACTGAAATCAGTGTGTTGCCAGTGACATCATTACATCACCAGCAAGCTCCCCTCCCACAGTGTGTGTTTTGGGTCTCCTTCCAGCCTCATGTAGTCAACCCTGCACTCCAATGTGATTTTATCTCCCCATTCTCTCTTGGTCTTTTCATTTTTGTTCACCTTACTACAGCACTGGAGCCGGGGGGAGGCCCGAGGAGCCCTGCCGCCAGGTCCCCCAGGCCCGCACCAAAGCGCTGGGGCCAGGGGGAGGCCCAGAGAGCCCCGCAGCCGGGTCTCCTGGGCCCATGCAGAAGCGCTGCGGCTTGGGGGAGACCTGGAGAGCCCCACCGCCGGCTTCCCCGGCCCGTGTCAAAGTGGTAAGGGATCCACGGGGGTGGCGGTGGCAGGGGCTTGATGGGTGGGTGGGGGGGGGAGCCTCTCTCCCTTCTTCTCTTTTTCCTCCTTTCCCTCCTTCCCTTCTCTCTTTCTTTCTTTCCCACCTTCTTCTCTTCTCTTTTTTCACCTTTGCCTCCTTCTTCCCTTCTCTCTCTTTCTTTCCCTCCTTCTTCCCTTCTCTTTCTTTCCCTCTTTCCTTCTCTCTTTTTATTCTCTCTTTCCTTCCTTCTTTCTTTCTCTTTCTTTCCTGCTTTCCTTCCTTCTTTCCTTCTCTCTACTCTCTCTCTTTCCTTCCCTCTTTCCTCCTTCTGTGGCCCAACTCTAGTGTTTAAACTCCTTCTCTCTTCGCTCCCCCCCAGGCCAGCTGGGGAAGGGGAGGGGAGGCTTTTGAAGATGCCTTCTCCCCCTTTTGCTTCCCCTTCTGACATCACTTCCGGTGATGTCAGGGGGCATGGCATATGCTAATAGCCTAGTAGCTCATTAGCATACCATATGCTAATGAGCTCCTGCAGCTCTTTTTCTACGAAATGACCCCTGGTGGTGATGACTGGGGAATGGGAGCCAGGTGTGGCTGTCTTGTTGTGCACTTTAAATCTGGGAGGGAACAGTAAACCACATTGGATCAAACTGCTTGTCTGACCTCAGCCTCAGTCTCTCCTCTTAGAGTTTTTACCACACAAGGGAAACTGCTGGTATGCAGCCACTGCTCAATTACAAGGGAGAAATGGATACTCTCTATCCTGGCTGTTCTAGGAATCCTGTTGCTTTTCCATTCTGTGTTATTTCCTACTGAGGAGCCTAGGATGACCCAAGATATTCCTGAAGATTGTAGCCCCACAGTTGCACTCAGAGCCTTGAAATTAGGTGCCAGGGCACCAGATGGGATGAGGAAGAGGAACACTATTCATTGATGCAGCATGAAAGATGTTTGGTGGGGCATCACCCCTGTTGGCTCCCCTGTGGCTACAGGTCCAGCTCCAATCAACCTCCAGGCAGCTGAGTTCTGTACTAATTGAAATTTCTGAGTTGTCTTTAAAGGCATGCCTATGTAGTATAATCTAGACTTGAGGTTACAGTAGCACAAGGGCAGCTGCTCCATTAGGCAAAAGGGGCAATGTCCCACTCACCTCAGTGCTGTTTGAGACCTAAATAAAGAACTGGATGTCCCATGGACAATACATAAAGTGAGGGCAAGGGATACTGCATTTACATTCCAATCCCAAAGAAGGGCAATGCCAAGGAATGTTCAAACTGTCACACAATTGCACTCATTTCACACGCTAGCAAGGTCATGCTCAAGATCCTACAAGCTAGGCTTCAGCACTATGTGGATAGAGAACTGCCAGAAATTCAAGCTGGGTTTCAAAGAGGTAGAGGAAGTAGAGACCATATTGCCAACATTCGCTGGATTATGGAGAAAGCAAGAGAGCACCAGAAAAAGATCTACTTCTGCTTCATTGACTATGCTAAAGCCTTTGATTGTGTGGATCACAACAAACTATGGCAGGTCCTTAAAGAGATGGGAGTACCAGACCACCTCACATATCTCCTGAGAAACCTGTATAAGGGTCAAGAAGCGACAGTTAGAACCGGATATGGAACAACTGATTGGTTTAGCATAGGAAAAGGAGTATGACAAGGATGTATATTGTCACCCTGCTTATTTAATTTATATGCAGAGTACATCATGCAAAATGTTGGCCTGGATTAATCACACGCTGAAATTAAGGTTGCTGGGAAAAACATCAACAGCCTCTGATATGCAGACGATACCACTCTAATGGCAGAAAGTGAAGAGGACCTCAAGAGCCTCTTGCTGAGGGTGAAAGAGGAGAGTGCAAAAGTGGGCTTGAAACTCAACATAAAAAAAAACTAAGATCATGGCATCTGGACCCATCACTCCGTGGCAAATAGAAGGGGAAGTCATGGAAGCAGTGACAGATAGCATGTTCCCGGGATCCAAGTTCACTGCAGATGGTGACCGCAGCCATGAAATTAAAAGACGCCTGCTCCTTGGGAGGAAAGCGATGGCAAACCTAGACAGCATAATAAAAAGTAGAGACATCACCCTGCCAACAAAAGCCCGTATAGTCAAAGCAATGGTATTCCCAGTAGTAATGTATGGCTATGAGAAATGGACCATAAGGAAGGCCAAGCGCCAAAGAATAGATGCTTTTGAATTATGGTGCTGGAGTCAGTCAATCTTAAAAGAAATCAACCCTGACTGTTCCCTGGAAGGCCAGATACTGAAGCTGAAGCTCAAATACTTTGGCCACCAAATGAGAAGGGAGCAGTCACTGGAGAATACCCTGATGCTGGGAAAGACTGAAGGTCAAAGAAGAAAGGAATGACAAAGGATGAGATGGTTAGACAGTGTTATCAATGCAACGAACATGAAGTTGAGCAAACTCCAGAGGACGACAGAGGACAGTAGGGCCTAGCATGATGTGGTCCATGGGGTGGTGAAGAGTCAGACTCCACTGTGCAGCTGAACAACTACAAAGGCATATTAAAAAAGGAAAAGTCGGGGGAACCTTATGGAATTATTGACTGGTCAGAAAGTCATGCAGGGCAACAGAACCCAATGTCCGGCTTCCACTAGGTGGATAGTGCCTGAAGCTGTGTCAGTAAGTGTATCTTGGTGTGGTTTTTCACAGGCAGGGCTGGGCATGATCCTTGTAGGCCTGACTTTTATCTTGTTTACCTTTAAAAGTAAGAATACTTTATCTAGAGGTGAAGGTTTTCTTCCTCTTTATTGCTCAGCTGTAATCAAGGATATGGGTGTGTGAATTTCCCTTAATTAGTTTCCCTTCAGATGTAGTATACAAGGGCTGCGATCCTAAACACACTTATTAGTGAGTATGTACCATTGTATTCAACTTCTGAGTCAACAGTATGTTTAGGATTGCACTGAAAATCTCTGTAACGTAGATTAGCATAGCTAGATCAGCAAATAGATCACCAAACAGATAACAGTCATTGTGATACTCCCTGTACTAATTCCTATGGTTCTGATTCCACCTCACCTATCACTACCTTTTGGGTTTGATTTGATAAAAAAGATTCAAACCACTTCACTATCCTACCAGTTCCACATCTCTCTCCACATGCAATAAAATGGTGTGAAAGGTTCCAGTGGTAGCAACAAGAACACATTACCCTTATCCAGCTGTAAATGGAGATAATCCAAATCAATCTCTGTACCAAAGCAGGCCTAAAGCCAGACTGGAAAGGGTCAAGGGAAAATGTGTTATCCAGATGCCTCTGGAGTTGCTCTGCCACAACTTGTTCAATAATCTTCCCTAAATTGGGAACTGGTCTATAATTTGCTAGCCATTGAAGGCTTTTTTCGACAATAATCAAATCACAGCCTCTTTCAAGCTTTTATGAAAGACCATGTCAGCCAATAAGGTATTCACAGTTTGCAGGACTGATGCCTTGACTACCTCCTCACATGATTTCACCAGCAATAAGGGACAGCTATCTAAGCTTCAGATGGTGTTCCTCACATTCTCCAGGATTCTGTCAGCATCGTTCATAGAGACCACCTCTTTTGCCTGAATTACTGACAAACTGGCATCCAAATCAAAGTAGTTCGGAAAGATTTTATTCTCCAAAAAACTTGCAAAGTTTTACAGCCAAACACTTGATTTCTATTATGTATGTATAAAAATATGTTCTTCCCAAACTGTGGATACGAATAGCTTTTTCCTTACACTAAACCTCAGAAACAGTCTTCTGCTTTTGTCTTTATGTCTCTGTTGAGAATACTTCCCCCCTTTCCTGAAATGAGAATTATATTCAATAAAATTACATGAGGATATGCCAGATATTGGAAGAAATCAAAATAAAGCACAACCACCATGTTGCCAGGCTGCACAAATTAGCTCCTGGAAATAAAAATTCTGTTTCTGTCTGGGAAATGCTAATGTTGTAAATTTGAATATTGTTCAATAAACAATTAAACAACCGTTATATAATAGTGTTTTAAATTTATGTTAGTATAAACTTAATTATACAAAAGCAAGCTGTATTACATTAAATGTACCACACAAAAAGTGAGCTAGGTTATGAAGAATAGAAAGAATGATAATCAAGTAACATGGAAGCAAATGCAATTGTCTCAACCAGTGTAGGTTACAAAAACATGAGAATAATGTCAACACTGATAATGAAACCTCAAGACCAATGCTCCCTCTAAGCTGTGGAGTCTTGTAAGCAAAAAATCTACTTTGTGAGCTACTGGAATTAAAGTCGTGAGCAAGTGATTCGACTACTGCATAAATTAATTTGCTCTGGAACCATCTTTCCTGAGCAAAGACAAAAATGTGTGAGCTGGAAGCAAAAAAAAAACACCTGTGAGCTAGCTCACACTAACTCAGCTTAGAGGGAACACTGCTCAAGACTAATATCAGAGTGATAAACAGAACAAAGCAGAACAAGATACAGGAAGCTGGATGTCGATCCTCTTTTAAAATCTTCTCTTTATCATATCTTGCAGAACACTAGATCACAAATAATTCTGAATTGTATAAGTGATATAGTGGTGTAAAGAATCAAACCTACTAGAATTAAGTATTAAAAGAAGCTTAACATGATAAATACGCTTATTATTTTTTCACACTGATGAATCCATCCCAAATTGAAAATAGGACAAACACCAATAAAAAGCAAGCATCAGGCAGCCTGTCAAGTCTAGCTGGTTGGCAGAGATTCTAGAAACAGGATGCTGGACTATCGGTTAGAAACAAATATCCTGATGTTCTTACAGTGTCACAGAGTCTGTTTTCTAAAGAATTTTGGACTTTATCATTTAGAGAGCCAGTTTGGTGTAGTGGTTAAGTTCGCGGACTCTAATCTGGGAGAACAGGGTTTGATTCTCCACTTGCACCTGGCTGGATGACCTTGGGGAAGCCGTGGTTCTGATAAGAGCTGTTCTTGAAAAAGAGCTGTTTCTGTCAAGAGCTCTCTCAGCCCCACCTACCTCACAGGGTGTCTGTTGTGGGGAGGGGAAGGGAAAAGAGTTTGTAAGCCGTTCTGAGACTCCTTTGGGTAGTGAAGGGCAGGGTATAAATCCAATCTCTTCTTCTTCTTCTGGGCTGAAAATGAAGATGTCATAATTTTTAGTCCCTCTCCCATAAAAGTAGGTTCATATGGCAGCTGCCAAGCCAGCTACTGCCTGAGCCCCAGAAGAGATGGGGGACGGGTGCACTTAGTGATTGCCAAGCTGTCTACCACCTGCTGGCCTGCCTGAGCCCTGAGATGCTGGGCATAGCCACCTCTTACTCTTGTTCTTTCCCCCTCTATTGGTGGAGGGGTTAGACTCATGGCCCATGGCTAAGCCCACCCCTTTCTGAGGTGTTCTCTGAAGTAGACCCTGCTGTAGTGGTGAAAGGGTGCATCCTCAGAAGGAGTGGAAAATTTTACTTGAGTAATGTTTGTGTTAACCAGTAGGTCAAATGCAGGGTTATTTTAAGAGCAGCCCATATTATTACTCTGTCTCACTTCAGCTCCCTCCTCAATGACGGAAGACAGTGCTGGATGACATTTGTGGGGGGAAATATCTCCTAAATTTTAGCATGGTGACAGATAGGACCTTGTGACTATACAGGTTAATTAACTATAATAAATTGTTGCTAGAATGTTCTTCAGCACATAATGCATGCACATTTGCATGTTTTAAAGTAAAAGCTTCATCTTATATTCTAACAGCCAACTGGAGCTTGATCGGCAGATACTTATATCTTCAGATCAGGGCTACACTAACTGAAGGCAGATTTTCCTACAAATGTGGGGTGGGACAGGCTTGCAGAAAAATCTAAAACCTTTTTTAAAATGGAAGGGGGGGATTAAATCCACCATGAATGGAGGAGCATTGTCTGAGTTTGCACACACAGTTCCTCTGGCCTGGCAGCATCCACTATCCTCACCACATGTTGGTGACATTGGAGGTGGGGGGAGGGGGGACTGCCACCACTGCTGCAAACACCCGCTACAACACCCTCTGGTGCTTTGCTTGGGACCAGGACAAGGTGGAGGATGGCAGCTTCAGTTTATACCCCTCCACAAATAAAGAGCTTTGTCTATGTATGCACTATACACTATGTATCCAGGAGCCCCTTCAGGCTCAACCCCAGTGATGGCAGTCTGGGAGCCACCCTGGGCCCAGCAGCAGCAGTATTGAGAAGGAAGGGATTCCCCCCCCCCACTGTGCAATTTGCAGGCCCCCATTTGTATATTCTAATTCTCAACCTGGCAAAATCTGAGGACACTTAAATGCGGAGACTGGAGAAAACAGATCTTTCTACAAATGCCTTCAGTGGCCATTGCTAGGCAACCACAACAGTTTCCAGGCTTGGGTTCTGTCAGTCAAAGGCAGGGGAAGGGGGCCTTTCCAAGGCTGTTTTGGCCTTTGAGGGAGGACTCATCAGGGCCAGGCCTGGCAGCAACTACCAGGCCACTTACTACTCTTCCATGTCTGGCTGCTTGCTAGTGTTGAACAGCAACCACAATACAAAAACCAGTGTGGTGTAGCAATGAGAGCTTCAGGCTGTGGCCACACACACTAAATAATCCACTTTCAATCCACTTTCAATGCATTTCCCAACTAGATTTTCCCAGTTCACACAGTAAAAATTCAGTTGGGGAAGCTGCGCCAACGTTGAGACGCCGCGGCGGGATCCCACGGATCCCCTGGCCGCGGCGCCTTTTCTCCCCGGCACGATCAAACGCCGGGGAGAAAACACGGCCCTGACCGGGAGCCGGCTGA
The DNA here is from genome assembly GCF_001447785.1 of Gekko japonicus. NCBI lineage: Eukaryota > Metazoa > Chordata > Lepidosauria > Squamata > Gekkonidae > Gekko > Gekko japonicus. Next base: position 269,081 of record NW_015160216.1, read on the forward strand.
ACTGCGCATGTCGGAGCATGCACAGTTTGGCTATGGGCCGGGGTTGTGCCGGCGCAAGGACGCGCCGGTGATCAAACGCCCGGCTTGCCGCGGGACCTTGGAAAGTGCACTGAAAGTGGATTGAAAATGGATTATTCAGTGTGTGTGACTGTAGCCTCAGACTAGTACCTGATAGTGCCAGGTTCAAATCCCCAGTCTGCCATGGAAAACTCAGGTGATCTTGGGCCAGTCACATACTTCCAGCCTAACTTACCTCACAGGGGCTGTGATCACCCTCACTAAATAATCCTCTTTCAATCCACTTTCAATGCAGTTTCCAACTGGATTTTGCCAGTTCACAGCTAGAAAGTGCATTGAAAGTTGATTATTTAGTGTATGTGATTGCAGCCAGAGTTTGTGTGAGAATACAAAGGAGAGAAGAATGATGTAAGCTGCTTTGGTTCCTATTGGGGAGAAAGATGGGGTATAGATGAAGTAAATAAATAATAAATACAGTTGCTCATACAGACCCTGAGTTCCAACAAAGCCCCAGGTTCTGATCTTATATGTGCAGACCTGATCAAGAGGAACCTCGAGTGGTGCGTTCCAGTTCTTGCTACCTTATTTACAACTATAGATAGAACTGGTAGAATACCTAAAGACTGGGGGGTGGCAATAATAGTGCCTATTTACAAGAAAGGGAACAGAGAGGATCCTATTAATTATAGGCCGATCAGTCTGCTAAGTATAATAAGTAAGCTTTATTCAAAACACTTACAGTGGAAGCTAAAAGACTGGATGGAGCAGGAAGGTCTTTTGAGACAGGAACAAACAGGCTTTAGAGAGGGACGGTCATGTTTAGATCAGTGTGTGATATTGAATCACTTGATTTCCAAATAAATACAGTTGAATATGGGAGGCCGATAAAAGATAGGTTGATGAGTGGGTGAGTTGATAGGTGAGAAGGAGACCGTGATGCAGAGAAAGGGGAGAAGAAGGAAGGAGGGAAAAGGGAAATAGGGTGGGGAGGCAGATATAGGGGGAAGTGAGGTGCCCCCTACAAGTCCTTGCAGCTTCTGTACCATGAGGATCTGGCCCAGCAGGTGGTACTGCACAACTGGGCCACAGTTTTTCCATGTAGAAGCAGCTGGAAGGGATAAAAGCTGAATATGGGAGGCAAATAAGTTGGCTGCTGGGTGGGAAGGAGAAGGAAGAAGGAAAAGTAGAGGCTGTGGGGGCTTTCAGTAAAGGGAAGGAAACTATTTCATGAGGGGGAAATGAGATACCCCCCACTAATCCTTGTTGGTTCCCTGCTTGTACTTTTTTGATGCTTATGTTATGCATTACAAACAAAGTGAGGAATTAATGCGTGCCTGTTGGCTCAAATTCAGAGCCTAATTAAACTTACTCTTTGACTTTTGTGCTTTGGGCCAAGCAACACTTAGAGACTGATTGAATTGTGCTTGTTTCCTAAAAATACCATTATCTGGAAGAGAAATTACTATCTGTCATTTGGTAAGAACAGGCACCTTCCAATTACTTGAACAGCATATGTGACAATATCATTTAATTAGTGTGAATGTTTTGCAAAAACTAGCCAAGACTGGGTAATGTTACTAGGAGTTAGGATATTGGCTCTGCATCAGGGAATGCATCAGAGTGATAAATAAATCTAATAGTGTAACAGTGACCAAATTTCTCAGTCAAAACCTGATGCCAGAAAGCCTCTGTTTCAGTATCGGGAATCAGTCTCCTGCTGCTAGTTGATGCTCAGTTTCAGTGGTAAATTTATGGCTTTATTGCAATTTGCTGTTTTTATTTATTGTTATTTTGAACATACAGTTGTTAGAAAATGTCATGAATGCATTTCTGTGATAAGGATACATAGTGAGGTGTCTAAACAGTAACTGGCAACTGGGTTACATATGTTCTCCAAGCTGGATTTCTATGGCTGACAGATTTTTTTCAGAATATTAAGAATTACAGCTAGTTTCTAAGAAAGTAACAAACAGAAGTAAAGCCATCTTCCCATGAACTGTTAACACCAATTGGCAAACAATGTGAGTCCCTAGTGGTCTTTTAACTGTTCATAATAAAAGAAGAATATTTTTAAAGGGATTCTGTTAAAAAACCTATATAACACCTATTGAAAGAGCAGTAATATTCCTATTTCTGCACTGCTCTGTTTGTGCAAAATGGGATCTTTCTCAGAGTGCCACTATAAGCCATGAAATGTGATTCAATATACAAAAATTAGAAGGGGGCATGGTTCCTTTAAGAATAACCACACAAAGAGTGGATGCAACATTTTTTACCTACTCTAAAAGAAGAACTAGGATGCCAAACAGTTTCCCAGTAGGGCGTGATTACATATAAATTAGCCACTGCTTTGCAACTTGGTTGTGTCTACTTGTATGGAATATGACAAGATGAATAATTATGGTCAGGGGGTTAGGAGGACTTAGATGTTTGTTCTCTGAAAATTTGATATTACATATAAATGGTGATATCATTACTTTGAAGGATCACTTGAAATGCTATGGGCCACCATTAACCTTTTGACCTGACCTATAATAATTATTCAAAACATGCATGTTCTTTTTACACCTCAAATTTATGCTGAAATGGTAACCTCTTACATTGTTTTCTGTGTTTTTCTCAGTTAAGAGACAAAGCCTGAAAGTTCAGATCAACGCTACTGGAGATTCAGTGTGCATGAGATATATTCGACCAAGTCCGAGCATCAAACTGGAAGGCTTCGTCTTGGGGTATGGCAGCAGCTTCTTCTCTAACCAGTATATTCCTCTGCCATCAGATGGAAAACCTTACATAACTGAAGTTGGTAAGGCGATCTGCAAAACTGTATTTTGAATGCATGGTTGTGGTTTTGTATTTTGGATAGGTGGTTGTGGTTGTGGGATTTGAGAACATTTATTTGTGGTGTTGGGTACACATAGATATTTAAAAGCAGAGGAAACAGGAAACTTCATCAGTTGTGGATGCTTCTATATGTTCTGAAAGATATATTATTCTGCACTTTGGCTTGCATGTTTCCAGTCACTAGAATGATTTCGCATGTATGTGAAACATAGTAACTTTACACAATTTCAAAATGTTGAATAGTAATTAAAACTGCTCTTTTTTGGCCCCGTTCATACGAGCCCATTTGGGACGGGAGTGGGACGGAACAGGGGCGGAGCAAACGGACGCGATCCCACCTCAACATCTGGGGAGCGTGCCGTCTCCGTCCCTGATCCGGCCCAAATGGCGCTACCCCGCTGCAAAAACGAACCACCTATCTAGGTGGTTGCAGCCGTCTGGAGCGCCCCAAGCCGGCCGTGGGATCGGCAGCGCGTCCTTGCGCCACCGCATCCCAGCCCCCGGTTTTGATTAGAGATTACAAGTGAGAACCCAAAAAGAAACTTGCAGTGAGGGGAATCCCATTCCACCTATCTTTGCTTCCTCCCCTCTCCTCCCATCTCTCTCTCCCCCTTTGTTTTTCTCTCACCCCTTGGGTCTTTCCCCCCCCACTAACTGTGCTGCTCCCATGGCTCAGGCTGCTCCTCCCCCCACCCTTGCTGCCAGCATCACACTGTCAGTGCCAGAGCAACAGCTCCCAGTAGTCCTGTCACTCAAGCTGTCTCCCCTGCTGTCCCTCATCCCTTCCTCTTTATCTGATGCTCTTCCCCCTCATTTTTCTCTCCCCACCTCCACGGTCTTCCCCCCCCCCACTAACTGTGCTGATCCCATGGCTCAGGCTGCTCCTCCTCCCACCCTTGCTGCCAGCATCACAGTGTCAGTGTCAGTGCCAGAGCAACAGCTCCCAGTAGCAGTGGTTTTGGCAGCAGGGTGGAAGTTGGGGGACAGTGCAAGCTCCCCCTCTTTACGCACGATGTTGACCACATTGAGGGCGTGGCCCCGATCTCTGGAAAACCATAGACTTTTCCCTCCGATGATCCGGGCCACGCCCCCAACGTGATCAACGTGGTTGCATCACCTCTGGTGATGCAGCCATGCTGCGCTTAGGGGGGCGGATTCCCCCCGGGGCCCGATTCCGCAGCGGTGGAAATCGGGCCTCCAAAGCGGGGGTTACCCGCCCTCCCGCCTCCACTTGGCAGCCCTAGTCTACATTCTGATGCAGATCATCAACTAAAGCCACCAGCTTTCTGTAGACAGTATTTAGTTATGTAGAAAATTTAAATAATCAGCACAGGAGATAGAGTCTGTTATTTGGAGGGTTTTTGTAGTCAGAAGTTTCACACAGAAATTCCCTGTTGCTGCTGGGGTACAGATGTCCAGTTTGGATATATATTTGTGAATAGATATAGCTAATGGAACAGATTGGGGCATGTCTGCCCCAATCTTGATATTGAGCTACAGATACAGAGTTGGATCCAAAGTTTCCATGCCTCTAACGGAAGGCTGCTTTCAGTGACAGAAGGTCCATTGAATCAGAGGAAGGCCCCATGGAAAAGAAACACTGAATGGTCTGTCTGCCCACTAACTTTGGAATTTTATCTGGTACCCTCATCTTTGCTTTCTGTTCTGTGTTTGTATCTAACACATTTTTTAAAAGTTACTTTTTGTAATACTATTTAAATGTAACATGACCAGTCATTAACTCTGCTACTAGATGAAGACAATTTTGTTAGGTAAAAGTGGAACTATTTGAGAGCACACTTTTTCAGGTTCATTAAAATATGAAATTTAGGGCTAGTTCACACACAACATTTTTCCTAAATGAAGATAATCTCTATGTACTCTCTTATATATAAAATATCTATAGTATTATTTTCTTGAGACTACAAGCTTTAAGAAGGCAATGTAGTCACAGCAAAAGAAAGCCTTCATCTGATTTACATACGGTAGTTGTCATGGTGCTGGAAATGAGTTTGTCGCAACTCTTACTTTTATTCATTGCCCACCCCCTTTCATATATATCTGAAAGTAACACATGGCTATTGTAGTTACCAAGTTGCATGAGCATTTGAGATGTCATAACCTTGAATTATCCAAGGAGAACAAGGAAATACTTAAAAGATAATATTTGGGGGGGGGACATAAATTCAGAAATATAAGAAAATAGGATTGTAAAATAATGCAATAATTTAGCTGAAGATGTAATCTGGGCCAAAGTACTTGGAAAGCACTGGAGTTTCATTTGCTTAACAGATGGTTTCCAGAAAGTAAAATATGTTTCTGTCTCCAGACTTAGTTCATTATTTGGACATGCTGGTTTGTGCCCATGGAAACAGAGGTGCAGCAAAGCACAACTGACCATATCCTCTGTCAGGGAAACAGACCTTAGATGGGAAGGGATGGCTCAGTTAGTATAATGGTCATACATAGGGTGTGTGTTACAAAATATATAATACACAGCTCTGTCTCCTTAAAAAAAAATTATTGTCAAGATCTAATCGCTGAGTTCCAGTGTTTCGTGTATTTTGACCCACAGCTGTCAATTCTTTAAAAAATACCTTGGGGAGATTCATCTTTGAATTTATCTACCATGCATGTAAACTGAGAGGTGTATGTATATTTGTTGGCTCATGTTTGGGGGACTTACACATACAGTAGTTACAGGAGAGCCTACAAGAGAATCAAATAAGTCAGGTGGGCCTTCAGTATGCATTTTCTGATGCATTTACAAATTGGCATGATTCACAACAAAGTGATAAGAGCCTCTCAATTTGGAATCAGTCCTTAATGTTGATGAAGAATTAAAAGCAAAAGAGAGATCTTTCAAAATCAGATATATATTCTAGTTACTGTAGATTTTTGATGTTACCTCTTCTGGAGAGGGACTGTGATTTCGTAATAAAGCACATGCAGAAGATCATAGGTTCCATCCTTGGAATCTCCAGTTAAAGGATGTCAGAAGGTTCTGGAGAAAGACCATGTTTCTCTGTCCAAAACCTGAATAGTTACAGCCAGTCCGTGTAAACAATGGTCAATGATCTGATTCCATATAAAGCAGCTTTGTTGATCATCCCTGTAAGTACAGT
>NW_015160216.1:275102-318658 GCF_001447785.1 Gekko japonicus
TCATAAAATCAGTTCAACACATTTCTGCAGCTTTTTGGCTGTCCAATGATTACATGTAGTGTTGAACCATTCGTAAGGTGGGATACTTGTAAATAACCACTCCCCTGTTGATTTAAACATTATTATATCTATTCTAAATGTACGATTTGACAGAATAAGATTGCCTCTGGTTTACATTTTAATATTCTAATTAATCATTAAAATGGTTCATCAGCTGACCTATTACAGAGATGTCACATGTAAAGCCATGTAAAGAACTTGCTTGACAAGTGAGATAAACCTGTAAGCGGACAAAAGGCTGAGTTATGGTGTAAAAGTTCTGGGTATTTTCACACTAGACAGAATTGTCTAAGTAGCTGGTTAGAAGTTAGAATTGGGGTACAGTTTCTCCCATAAAATTATACCTGTTCTTGCAAAGAGGATCATCCCCATAGATGTTCCATTCATAGCATTTCCACCTTCTGTTCCACTTTCCAAGGACTGTCTTTATTCCACAATATATAAACAGATCTGAGTCTTGTTTGATTCTTGTTTTATTAAGAACATAAGAAAAGCCAGTGCTGGATCAGGCCAATGGCCCATCCAGTCCAACACTCTGTCGCACAGTGGCCAAAAATACCAGGTGCCATCAGGAGGTCCACCAGTGGGGCCAGGATACTAGAAGCTCTACCACTTCCCCCCCCCCAGCACCAACAATACAGAGCATCACTTGCCTCAAACTGAGAGTTCCTATCTATACCTTGTGGCTAATAGCTACTAATGGACCTCTGTTCCATATGTTTATCTAATTCCCTCTTGGAGCCATCTATGCTTGTAGCTGCCACCACCTCCTGTGGCAGTGAATTTCATGTGTTAATCACTCTTTGGGTGAAGAAGTACTTCCTTTTATCCGTTCTAACCCGACTGCTCAGCAATTTCATTGAGTGCCCACAAATTCTTGTATTGTGAGAAAGGGAGAAAAGTACTTCTTTCTCTGTCTGCTCTTTCCCATGCATAATCTTGTAAACCTCGATCATGTCACCCCTCAGCCGTTGTTTCTCCAAGCTAAAGAGCCCCAAGTGCTTTAACCTTTCTTCATAGGGAATGTGTTCCAACCCTTTTATCATTCTAGTTGTACACTTTCTCGCGAAGGAAATTTATTTCACAAAATATGAAGAAATGAGATGCAATCCAGAATATCTGAACGGGTGTGTGTGTGTGTGAGCATTTTGTAAACACTTTGTATGCAATGCTTAGTTTTAATGTCCTTTCCAAAATAATTTACTACAAAACTAAAGATCACTGACAAGTTTTCTAAGAACACTAAGTTCTGTGGTACCTTAAAGGGGCATATATTGTATGCAAGGAGTTCATGAGTACAGTCAAGTTCAAGTTAGCCTTTACTGGCATAAATTGTCAATACAGATTATACCATTTAAGAGCAGATTAAAAACACACCTATAAAAATACTGTCTCTAGGTTGTGCAATTTAAGAGCAGATTACAGCGCATCTATAAAAATACTATGTCCCTGGGACCCTTTGGCGCAGCTTTAAAGCAGAGTGGAGAAACTTGGCCACCTTCTCAGTGATGTCAGAACAGAAGTAATTCAGAAGTCTGTATACCTTAAGTGTATCAGGGCAATCCATCATGCTGCTTAAAGTAGAATGTAAATATATACACCTTCGTTCTACATACAGGTGACAATGCAAAATGACATGAATAATTGAATCAACACATTTTTGTTTGCAGGGGCAGTATCTGGCTGAGTGAGGTATCTTGTTAGATCTGCAATATAAAATGATGGAAGGCATAGCATTGCATCTGGCCAGAATAAACGCTCTGCGGTGCTGTGGGACCTGCAGGAGAAATAAATATGAGGCCATCTTCCCTGTAGTAAATGTTAAGATACAGTTTGCATGCATGTCCAGGTTATACTGACCTGTAGCTCAGACCCTGAAATCCAATACTAGAAGACTAGAAAATGCTAGGCTGGATGGAAAAATAGTCTGATTTAAGGCTCACAGTACTACTTGACAGTGAGTTTCTAATGACTCATCAAAAATGGGTGCTCCTAACAAGATCAGTCTGTTAGCCTGATTGCTCTGAGTTCTTGTCAATTTTGGGGGATATAAGATATAATAAATAGCAATAGGGAACAAACACTTGTATATACAGAGGTCCCGCTTCTTCCAGAGATATCAGAAATAGACATGGAGGCTGGCTTCAGTATAAAAATGGCTTCCTTTTACTGGAGATTCTTCACACACAAACAATACACACACACAAACACAATTATACAGCTTCTAGGAAAATTAAATAGACAATCAAGAGATGTTCGCATGAGCAGGAGATCGTTGTTGGGCAATATTTATCTGTCCTGATGAGATGATGTGTCCCAGTGAAAAAATAAGGGAGACTAATAAGGAATGAGAATTATGCTAGGAAATGAAAATCGTGCTCTGAACCGGCAGAAGCACATGGAAGACTGGCTGCAGTCCAAGAGTCTTAAAGAGGCAGCGTGGGTTTCAGGATAGCAAGAGCTAAAAGCTAAAGAGCCAGAAAGACGTATACAGGGCAAAGAGGGGTGTAGAGAGCGCAGGGAGCATGGAGAGAGAGAGAGAGCACATTGCTGGGTGCCCACTTTTGTATGGGGGGCTCTGGGGGGAGGGCTTTGCTGGCCACCTCCCTTGAGACCACCCCTTGTTGGTCCATTCCAGAAGTCACATTTACAATGGGAAAAGGTCTTAGGGGTTGGTCAATGTTAAATTCTAACTGAACTTGTGACAGAGACACTTCTAGGGTCGTTATGACTCATCAGCTAGCTTGCACCTATTGTGTTCTTTGTCTCAGGGCTGCAGAACCGGTTCCTGGAATGGATGAGGATGGCCAAGTCCTTTGTCGAGCAAAAGGCTGGAAAGAGTCTTTTGTGCCTTTGATGCAGCAGGGGGGGGGGCTGCCTGAGTGATGAAGGACTTATTTAATGGCTTCGGAAGTCCTTAGTTTAAATAGCGGTGACAGATGGCTGTTTTAGAGTGTTTCATGTGTTTAGGAGTACATCTGGAATGGGGCAACATCGGGAACCATGTGCGCATCGTCTCAGGCTCTTGCTGCCGCGTGTCTGGCATCACAATCTGGTCACCTTACATCAGAGTCCCCTTTGCACATTTTACACACAGTTCATTTATCCATAAGAGAGCACAAAGCTCCTTGCTGGGCAACAAGTCTGAATGCTGACAGCACAGAGAGACTTTGGTTCATAATCCTAACTCTGCCATAAAGTTCATGGCCTTGGACCAGTCACTTTCTCTCATCCCAGCCTACTTTGCAGGATTGTTCTGAGGATAAAATAGAGGGAAGAAATAAATGTACTAAGAATGAATAAGTACATTTTTGCTCTACTGTTCAGCTGTTAACTGCTAGCACTCATCTAGCTTTTAGCTTCAAAGATGGGAGGTTTTTGACATTTGAGTCATTTGCCCACCAGCTATTGGCTATTCATCCAGCTTTCCAATGGACTCTTCTCTTTTCCATGTATTGTCTATTTGAGATTTTAGCGGGACTTTAGTTTTCTTCTCTGTAAAATAATTTGAAATAACATGCAAGTAAAGTATATCCCTTCCTTTGTTCAGTTAATATGCATGCATGTTCTTTCATCCAAAATGGGAGTGCACAAAAAGTACACTGGGTAGAAAGGGACATTATAGAATGCATATATTCTTTCAGAAGGAAACATACCTACAGAGTTCATATCATTCCTTGAATTACTGATAACAAAGCTACTGTCTCTTCTCACAAAACATATGCTTTCAAGGTAAAAAGTATGTAATAGGGAGGAATTTCACATTACCAGTTTTCTCCCGGTTTCAAACCGGGAGTCTTCCGTTTCCAGATGAACCGGTACAGGGCTGCCGTTTCACACACGGCTTGCCCCTACCGGAAAGTAGCCGATTCACAAGCGGTTCGGCGTTTCACACACGCACCGCTTCGTTTTCCCACCGTTTTCTTCCCGCGCGGGCGATCGGTTTTTTTTTTTTAAGGTTCGGCTTATAGCGATATATCGATATATCGCTATACCAGAACCTCAAATGGTCGCAATAACGATCCCATTGGAATGCGACTCCTTAGAGGTTCCGGTATAGCGATATATCGATATATCGCTATAAGCCGAACGTTCAAAAAAAAAAAAAAGCCCGTGCGGGCAAAAAAAGCCGGGAAACAAGCGTATCGGAACCGGGAGAGGGAACGGGAGACTCCTCGGAAGCGGTTGACAGGTAAATCGCTTCCCTCCCGGTTCCTATACGGAAGAGAGGCTTCTGTGTCTGAAATGCCACTTAGATCCCGGTAGGGAACCGATTCCTAACCGGCTTCTGTCTGAAATGACAGACCACAACCCGGTTGAGAATCGGTTCCCTACCGGGACATAGCGCCTGTCTGAAATTCCCCAATGTTTCCTAGAGTGTAATATAATTTGTTTTACTTCCTACATTTTGAGGTACATCAGAAATATACCTATGTCTCTATTGATATAATTATTCTTTCCATTCAAGTAACTTGCTAAAAGCTACAGCATATGTGATCCTGTTTCTGTAGCAGAAATAGAAGGAAAATGCAGTGGCATTTCAGTAACATCAACAGACTTCCTTAAAACTGCTTCTATTAAAGAAATTCATGAAAGAGACAAGATTTTTTTTAAAAAAAATTCATTAACAGGTTAGATTGAATCACAGGGTCCTCCATAATTTCTCTAGACACAGCTTCGCTAAAATACTGAACTCCAATATATGCACTGTATTGTAATTCCTTTCCTTTTATACTTTATGGTTACACCTTATATACAGCTCAAAGACAGTGTGCACAAAAACTTGTGTTTGTAACTAAGGAGTTTCTCTTATAAAAGCAACTGCAGAATTTGCTCAAGAGTACTGCACTATAAAGGGATTGTGGTGGCTCAGAGGTTAAGATGCTGAGCTGCAGACCAGAGGGTCTGTAGTTTGGCAGTTCGAGACCCTAGTGCTGTGTGCAGTGAGCTCACATCTCTGGCCCCAGCTCCTGCCAACTTAGCAGTTCGAAAGCAAGAAATTGCAAGTAGATAAATAGGTACCACTTCAGTGGGAAGGTAACAGCGTTCTATGCACCTCAGCATTTAGTAACACCGGCCACATGACCACGGAAATGTCTTCAGACAGCACTGGCTCTTAAGCTTAGAAACGGAGATGAGCACCGCCCTCTAGAGTCAGACTCGACTAGCTTTTGAGCAAGGGAAACAGTTACATTTACCTTTTTTACACTATAGTTAATTGCTATTTCCCTGCATTTTGAAAAGAATTAGCTGATTTGTTTTATGTTATGAGGATATTGCAGATTAGAAAGATGTCTTCTATGTAGAAGGAATTTTTGGTATTTCATCAGGTGAACCTCCATCAGTAGTTTGACATGTATAGCTAAGACTCAAGCTTGGCCTACATGACTCAGTCAGTCAGTCAGTCAGGCATTTATTATGGCAACAACATAGAACACACATGCTTAAATATAACATTCACAACATTCATATAACTGACTTTAGGACAGTAAAATAAAACTCTATAAAAATACAGTTGAGCGTAATAAAGTAAAAGAAGAACATAAAACAGGTATTAGGCAACTACTATTATATATTTGATCATGCATTTCGGATGCAGTAGCATGCTACCCAAAATTTAGCCACAGTTTTGGTAATTGTCCGGTTCCCATCAATTAACAATCGGTTACACTGCTCAGCACCTGATTGTCCCACCATATCTGTTATAAGAGGAGCAATATATTTGTCACGGATCATGTTATACCAGTTACATCTGAGCATCATGTGCTCAATAGTTTCTATCTCTCCTAAGTTGCAGCGACGAAGTCTATATTCAGTAGGGATCCTTTTGAATCTGCCCTCAAGCATTGCAGAGGGGAAAGCCTCACATCTGACTAATGTGAAGGTTTTCCTAAACTTGTGATAAACTATGATAAATAGGACATGGGTTGCAAGTGATATTTGGCAGAATCCGGGGCTCTAAACTTAGAACATCTAGCGAGATCTGTCTGTCTCTCCATGTCCATCATTCTCTGTTTCAGGGCTGATTTTGCTACATCCCAACGCATACTCAAAATCACTTGGGGGGGGGGACCAAGATCATATAATTTATTATGAACTGCTCTCAGCCATTTGGATTGAAAGTTGTCTGAGAGTAACAAGTGGGTTAGTCCCTGAGGATGGAAATTTAGTTTAAGCCAATACTGGAGTGAAGCGAAAGTAATTTTGGCTTCCATTGATGTAGCACCTGTCTCTAGATGGATCAGTGTATTCGATACATACCTCGGGACCTGAAGAACTGCTCTGTGAAATTTGGACTGAACTCGCTCTAAGGGGGCAAAACTAGAGGAAGGAGGCCCAATAAAAGTGCCATAGAGCATCTGTCCAACTGCCTTTGCTTGAAAGAGTTTTTGGGCCGCTGGCACATAATAAGCCCCTTTGGTGCGATAGACCTTAAGAATAGCATTGGCTGTTCTTTCACCTTGGGAGGCAACATACTGTATACGAGCTTTCCTAGCCCCATTTGATTGAAGGACCATACCTAAGTATTTAAAGCAGGAAACCTGCTCTAATGAGTGCCCATTTACAGACCAGATTCTTTTCTCTTGTCTGGCCTCGAAGGCCATAACCTTGGTTTTTTAAAAATTTATTGTTAGTTCCTTATTGTTACAAAAGTCTGTGAACTTACTGAGAGCTCTTCTAAGGCCAACTGGTGTTCTAGCTAAGATGCCAGCATCGTCTGCATGCAGTAAGATAAACACATGCTGTTGTTGAAGTTTTGGTGGATGTAAACTGGGGGAGTCCAAGTAATTTACTATATCATTAATATATAGATTAAACAGGGAAGGGGCTAGTACACAGTCATCATGGAGAGATTTTTCTTTTCAGATGACATATGAATTGATTTAGATGACTTACCACATGCATATGCCACCTCAGGAGTCTACCTCTACAATTCTCTAATCTGTAGACATTAGAATAAAGTTTGAGTCCAGCGGCAAGTTTAAGACCAACAAAGTTTTATTCAAAGTATAACCTTTCATGTGCAAGCACACTTCGTCAGACACAATGAAATGAACTCTCCTCAAGCCCTACTTACAGAAAAAAGAGGATGGGGGCAGCCATTAGGGAGGACCAATCACAACCAAGATGCATAAGTAGGGCTGAAGTTGGATCAGGTGGCCGGTAAGATCAATGAATGTCAGCAAATTAGCATGTAAATGCAAGGGTTAACAAAGAGACATGAGAACAAAGCTAGAGTCCAGTGGCACCCCCATGACAAACCAAGCTCAACCCTGGGTACATGTGAGAACAGAGACTCAGCATGTGCCAGGTCCAATTCTGGAAATATCTGAGGACTTTGGGGGTGGAGCCAGGAGGCTTTGGGGATGGAGCCAGGATGCTTTTGTGATGTCATGTCCTGTCCTGTCATGTCACTTCTAGGTCAAAGGTCAAGTGATGTCACTTCCCAAGCTCCACCCCTTCCCAATGATGTCACTTCCAGCACATGGCACCAAAACCCCACCTCTTCCTATGTTGTCACTTTCCGGGCACTCCTCCAAACCTACGTCTTCCTCTAAAGTTACTTCCTTCTTTCAAAATTCAAATTTAAATACACTGTCATATATTACTTCTCACCAGGGGTCATTTCGTAGAAAAAGAGCTAGGGGGCTCATTTGCATAACTCATTAGCATATGCCACACCCCCTGGCATCACCGGAAGTGTGTCCTCCCCACAGCCGGCAGCGACCTCCAGCGGGCACCAGCAGGGAGCTCCAGGCCCCGCCCTCCCGCACCTCACCCGGGGGGATGGCGTCCCCCCGCGTCCCCCCCCAAATGACCCCTGCTTCTCACCCCCACAAACAAACAACCAGTTGCCAGTTGGGTCTGGTAGGAATTTTTTTGTTTCTGTTCTAACCTTAGTAGAAAATATACCAGCACTTAATTGTCTGTATTGGGGGGGGGACTACATGCTGTCAAGTTGCTTCTGACTTATGAAGACCCTATGAATGAACTATCTCCAAAATGTCCTATCATTAACAGCCTTGTCCAGGTCTTGCAAACTGAAGGCCATGGCTTCCTTTATTGAGTTAACCCATCTGGGTCAATAATTCAAACCCCAATCACTAAGTGACTTCATTCTAGAAATCTGGGGCAAATGGAAGTGTAGTTCTTGTTAGGTATACTTGCCAGGCAAATTAATCCTGTTCAGATATCACAACCTGTCCATGAGCTGAATTTCAGATAGACTCATCCCAAGATCGCTGCCCATTACTGAGCCAAGTAACTTTGAGGCTGCATGGCAGGCATCTGTTTCTTGCTTATGTTTTTCAGCAAGCAGCTGTTTATGCACCTGTGCATTAGAGGAAAATCACTCTCCTCCCCCAAGTTATGAAACTGTGAGAAACTTTTAAAGAACACATTACTCAGTTTCCTCCATCTTTGTGTGTGTGCATCGCTGTAATAGCTTTCAATAGAAGCCTTCCCACTTCATTTTTCAATGAAACTACATAGAAGGGAGAGGCAGAGCTAGGGGAGCTAGGCTGAAGCTTCCAATGTTTTCTGAGCAGTGTAATTAAATGCCCTGAAAAGAATCCACTGCAATGGCCCATAGTGCTAGAGTCCTCACAGATATCATGCTCGAAAATCATATTTGTCTTGCTTGCTCTTCCTCCTTTCTCTTATATTGAGCTCTCTGTGCTCATGTTGACGATTTGTTTGTAAGACATTTTGAGTGAATTTTTGCCTGTGCATTTGGCAGCATTTATCATTGCTTGGGCAGCTTGCCAGTAGCTGTTATTGATGCAAACACTTCAGAAAGTGAGTCCATTGTGATTACCTAGCCAAGGACTGAGAATCTGAAAGGGGGAAAAACCATGCAAGAGATTTTAGGAATGTTTGCTACAGATGTATGGAAAGTTGAAGCACCATTTGGGGGAGAGAGAGAACTGTGTTGTGCAGAGAGATGGCTGAAAGGAACCTAACTTTCAGGACTCTTGAGCAAATACATGCAATAACAATCATGCTGCACATCTCACAAAATGCGCCTGCAAAGAAGGGTAAACTGAGCAGCCTTTACAATAGAAGTTCATACAAATAAATTATTGCAAAATATATATTTTAAAGAAGAATAGTTGAGAACCATTTTATTTAGACAATTTGTTCACTTTTTTTTAAAGGGGGAGCATTTCCATTATACATTTTAAAAATGCAGCTAGGTCTTTAACGAAACAGGCACCAGATTCCCAATGGCTGTGAAACATGCTAAAAATCTTTAGATGAAGCCAGAACGAGAATAATTGTGAATGGACACTCCACTGCATTAGGAGAAACTGGCCACATATATAGCTTTAGTTCAGTTACATTTAATTTTCTTCTACACCGTGTATTTCCTGAGGGTCAAAATTACATGGGATGGAGATTGGATCTCCTGAAGTATTCATTCTAATTTTAAAACAGCTGTTGAGGGCTCTCATTTTGATCAAAGCAGCCTTGGAGAGGGAGACTTAACACTTCTCTTGCCATTTCTCACACAAACATGCGTACCCTTTCCCTTCCCCTCCCTGCAACAGACACCCTGTGGGGTGCCCAAGGTCATCCAGCAGCTGCAAGTGGAGGAGTGGGGAATCAAACCCGGTTCTCCCAGATTAGAGTCCACACACTTAACCACTACACCAAACTATGGTACCATAGAGTCTTTGGGAAGAAGCGTCACCAGAAAGCTGCCATCCCCCCCCCCATTGCCCGAGACTTCCAAATCAGGGGAAGGTTGCACAAATCGGGGGATTCCCCCACCCCCAGCGGGAGCTGGCAACCCTAGCATATTTCTTCCCATACGTTGAAACAGATTTTCTCAAATATTACATGCAGGTAGGGGGGTTAAGTTGCCAGGAAGAGCTAATTGTAATTATTGCTTGGTTACTTATGTATCTTGACTCTAATTAGCTCTTCCTGCTAACTAACTCCCACTCCCCACATGTAATATTTGAGGAAATGTGAAGTGGTTGAACCAGGAAGACTGTCAACTGAGGTTTACATAATCTTAGAAGAAACCAGCAGAGCCCACTTCCAGTGCTGTTTCTGGGAATCATCCTGCAAAGACTTAATTAGGCCATGCTCCTATGAGGAGCTATATATTCAGAAGCAGCAGTCTAGTTTGTCAGCAGGAGTGTGGTGTTGTAAGCCTGGTACTTCTCCACAAGACTGGTTCCTTGTGGGCCTACTGTCTCTGATTATCTTGTCAAATTCAAAGCCTGGGAAGCTGCTCATTTGAGATCTTGCCCTCTGTAGTTAAAGAATGGCTGCACCTGGGGCTGGGAGACTGACAGAATCTCCTGTTAGAGGAGATCTTGAGGTGGTTCTTCTGCTTGAGGCCAGGGAAAGGGAGGGGGGAAGTACCAGCAGCATTAAGAGTTCCTGAGTTTGGTTTCCCAATTAATTAAATGCTTTACCTCAGATGAAGAGTCTGTTCTAGGGTGCAGCCCTGGAATGGTTCTGACACTTATCAGCCTGCAGTAATCTATCACCGAACAGCCATAAGGCTGTTCGAGTCCCACCGCGGCTGGGGTGAGCTCCCGGTCCTTGTCCCAGCTCCCACCCACCCAGCGGTTCGAAAGCCCTTAGGCAAGTAGATAAATGGGTACCCACTCCTAGGAGCGGGGGGCACCTTCCTTCCTTGGAGTGCAGCAGTGGTGGCAGCTGAGCGGTGACGGTGGACGACGAGCGGCGATCCGGTGAACATGGCGGCGGTCCGGCGGCAAGCAGCGAGCGACCCGGGCGGAGATTGGTCCTGGCACAGTCGGAGCCAATAGGATGAAGACCAGCTGCTGCAGCTGTCGCACAGCCACGTGCCGTGAGGACCACTCCAGAAGGAGTTGCTGTGAGAAAAGAAAGACCTTCGCCGAGACACCTTCGCCGAAACACCATCGCCTGGAAAACAGAAAGAACCCACCACGGAAAAAGAACAACATAGGAAGATCACTGCTGCTTAGGTGCCTGGTAGGCACTCACCCCTCCCCTTGCACTGTGGCCCTAGTTAGGTGATTGAAAGGTCTATGTAAACCGCTCCAAGCCCTTGGGAAGAAGCAGTATATAAGTTAAATGTGTAATGTAATGTAATGAGCTACTGTGGCTGTTGCCCTCAGTAATTTCATATTCTGTGTTTACACTGATCATTGACTGTAACAATAAATACTACTACAACACATTCTGTTTTTTTAGTCAATTGATTTTTTTAATTGTAAGAACAGCTGTGTAGGCTGGACCCGGGTACATTTTAAAAATAAAGTGTCATTTGATACACTGATTGGCCATTGTCAAAACTGAGAAGTTAAATGGTTGTTTCTTCATAACTGGCCATCACAATGAAAAAAGAAGCTTACAAATGTGGAAGGATTTCATAGAAGAGCATGTAATGCGAGAGAACATGGAGGAATACTCTTATGCTGTTTCCTGCCAAGTCTTAACATTGTTAGAGTTCAGTGAGTCCACATAGTATGCTGATGAGAAAGATTATGATTAATGTCAACTTTGGACAAAACTCAGGCAAGAATTGTGTGTTTCTTCCAAAATTGTACTGTGAAACCAAACATGGCAGATTACAAAACGTTTCCTGGCAAAACCACACCCAATGTGATGTTTGATTCACTCACAGCTACACTTCTAACTATTCCTTACTGATCTGACCAGTGTACAACTTGAACTGTTTTTGATTCATGCATGCTACATTTACTGCAAACTTAATGGTTTGAGATATTCTGCTGACAGCCAGAGTGGTGCAGTGATTTGGGTGTCTGACTAGGATCTGGGTGACCCAGGTTTCAATCTCCAGTCTGCGATGGAAGCTCACTGGGTAATCTGGGACCAGTCACACACTCTCAGCCTAATTTACCAAGGCTGTTCTCTGGGTTCTCTGGAGCTCTTCTAAAAACACCACCTTTTAGCATCTGATGTTTCTGTGTGTTTTAGATTTAACAACCCATGATTTACCATTTGTTCCTGTGCTTGATTTATTATGTTGTGTTAAAGATTTTGTACCTACCTCAGATAGGGACCTTATAGTGAACTTAACTATTTCAAGGGGCTCTGTGGGAAATTCTGTGCAGTTCCCCGATTAAGGGATAATACTTTCATTTCTAAACTGCTAAAAATATAATTACAAATAAGAAGACTAGAAAGATGGGCTTTGATTATAATGTCATGAAATGTTAAGGTTAACAACGTTGACCTTTGTAATGAGGAATCCTTTTCTATTTGTTCCAGCACCCTTAATAAAGACATGAGACAACAGCTTGAGTTTAACTGTTATTCAATTATTTAAACTGATCAGCATAATTAAATATGCTGACATATTTAAATGGGCAGGTTGTGCTTTTCTGACAGACCCACCCTGACTCCAAACACACCAACATCTTCTGCCGGCTTTATCATCGCCTGCACACAATGTGCTGAGAGGTCCCAAGCCCCAGCCCCTCACCTGATGTGCCATGCAGCTGCTACCAGGTTTGGAAAGATGTTGCTCAGCACCAAGGGTTCTCTTTCCCAGCCCACACCCCATCACACAGCCAGGGATGCACTGCTCCAGACATCTCCTCCACCACTTTTGATGACTCAGAGTGCTTGCTTGATCATCCCTAACTATCCTGATCACCCTTTAAAAGATCCCTGCCACACGAGGGGGCTATCCAAATTTAACACCCCTTGCACCACCTGCTGACTATAACATCTTGCAGGCCCTGACTCAGATCAGACAAATAGGTATCACATCCCTCAGGAGAGAGATGCACAGTGTCATCCCTATGAAGGTGCATATTGTATCTGATGGAATTGTGCAGAATACAAAACCCCATCTCCTTCCAAATCTCTGGTGCAAACTGCCTTATTCGCTTTGGCCCTAGTTCATTCTGTGTAAGCTAGTTTCCGGGCTCCCCTCCAAATTCTTCTCTGCAGAAAAGCCAACCATACTAAGGTAGTTCTGACACAGAGATTCTTTACTCTTTTTAAAGTCCCCAAGGATCCTCCAGGTTAAAGCCATTCCTTTCGTCCACACCAGGTCATGCTCACCCAGATGCAAGATGAGGACATCAGGATGGCTGCCCTCTCTCAGGGGGGTAGGAGCTGGCTCCATAACATTCCATGCAGGCCCAGAGATAAAGGCCCAACTGCATCCCTGCTTCAGAGGTAGCTGCTCTCTTGCTTGCCCAGAAGATAATGAAACAGCCCATCACCAGCAACCTGATCAGACTCCTAGATATGCCAGCAACTGCAAGAAACAAAATGTATCAATTGGGAATGTAGGACTTTAAAGCACCTGCTAATCCATCGGATTGCTCCCTGTGCTAGCCCCAGCCTTGCAGCCATAGAGACTGCACCAATTCTGAATGAATCGGTTCCAAACTCATGCACTAGACACCCCTCTTTAGCTCATGTCACGTGTGTAACCACCCAGAACTGAAACTGAGTTAAAAGCAACCCGCCTTTGTGCTGGAACAGGCCACCCAGGCTATTGCCCCATGTTTTCATGAACGCCCTGCGTGCCATCACTGTGCAAAGTTGGGGATCCCCAGCAGTCCTCAGGATCATGTGATGCCCCTTGAGAGCCAGTGTGGTGTAGTGGTTACGAGCGGCGGACTCTAATCTGGAGAACCGGCATCAGGATTGGGTTTAGATCTGCTCCCAGGGCCAGTTCATGGAACTGCCACTTCTGAAATTGAGACAAGGAATCAGCAGTGCCATTATCTAAACCAGGCACATGCCCAGCCTTAAACCAAATACTGTATGTCAAACAGTGCAATAGAAAGCCCCTCAAAAGCTGCAAAACTCTAGGATTCCTGGAGGTGCGTCTATTAAGCCCCTGCACCACAGCACTATTATTGCACCAAAACAAGACTACTAAATATTTCAGGACATCCACCCAAATATGTGTCACTACCACTATCGGGAACAGCTCTAGAAAGGTAAGATTGCTAAGCACCCTTTCCTGCTCCCAGGCTTCAGGCCAATGCTGGGTGCACCAATGACCCTAGAAACAGATACCAAAACCCTGAGTACCTGCCAGATTAGACTGAACCGGAAAAGCTTGCCCACAAATCCAGAACTTCCTCCAGAATGAGATAACATTGAATTCCTGCCAAAAAAAATCTAACCAAACATATGCATCTATCTTTACCTGTCATAAAAACAGAAGAACATAAGAGAAGTCATGTTGGATCAGGCCAATGGCCCATCCAGTCCAACACTCCATTTCTCACAGTGGCCAATACCCAGGTACCATCAGGAGGTCTACCAGTGGGATGAGAACTCCAGAAGCCCTCCCACTGTTTCCCCCCCAAGCACCAAGAATACAGAGTATCACTGTCCCATAGTGTTCCATCTATACCTATATCTGCTCCATATGTTTATTCAGTCCCCTCTTGAAGCTGTGTATGCTTGTAGCCACCACCAGTTCTTGCAGCAGTGAATTCCATGTGGTAATTACTCTTTGGATGAAGAAGTACTTCCTTTTATCTGTTCTAAGCTTACTGCTCATTAATTTCATTGAGTGCCCATGAGTTCTTGTATTGTGAGAAAGGGAGAAAACTACTTCTTTCTTTACCTTCTTTATCCCATGCATTATTTTGTAAGCCTCTATCATGTCAACCTCAATTGTCATTTCTCCAGGCTAAAAAGCCCTAAACTCTTTAACTTTTCTTCGTAGGGAATGTGTTCCATCCCCTTAATCATTTGAGTTGCCCATTTCTGCAGTGTTTCCAATGATAAAATATCTTTTTTGAGGTGTGGTGACCAGAACTGTACACAGAATTCCAAATGAGGCTGCACCATAGATTTATACAGGGGCATTGTGATACTGGCTGAACTCCAATCTGCCATGGATGTTTGCTGGGAAACCATGGGCCAGTTGCATGCTCAGTCTAACCTGGGTCACTATGAAACTAAAATAGAGGAGAGGGAGAACATGGAACCTATTGGGGAGAAAAGATGAGGGTATAAATGAAGTAAATAAACATTTGAAAATATAGAAACACTGACCTATTATATGTAACAGAAAGGATTTCCCACTCTGAAAATATTGTTTTAATAAATGTATTATGTTTAATTCTTGGAGGAAGTTATCTGGTTTTCGCTAGAAACATTTGTATGAACTTGTGACCTCTTACCACATAAGCATGTGTGTTTCCAGATTGTATCAAATGCGCTAAGAATTTGTTAGCTTGTGTAAAAATATCATTTGGCTTTGATTTACTTCATTTCTTTTTTTCAAAAAGAAAAGGGGGGGAAGCCCAACAACAACAACGTTTGCTGAAGAACTTGTAGCCTAGTTCTCCATAAATGTACCCAGGCAGCAATTGATGCTAGCATTTGATATGTGTCGGACTTTAACAGCCTTCCTCGATTATAAAAAACTATTTCTATTATAACCCACATTAATTCTGAAATTCTCACATAGTTCAAAAGTTCTGTGACACTTTAGTTATCTTATTTATTACTTTTTATCACAATGGTGTTTCCACAGTTGCACTTACACATTACCTATAACCAGAGCTACTTTTGGGCAGGAATACACAGGAATGGAGTTCCGGCTGGCTTCAGAGCTGGCCACACCCACTACAGCCAACACCTCTGCATGCATGGCTACAGAGGGAAGGCAGTTTAAAGGGAAGACATGGGGTGTGGCCTAATATGCTAATGAGTTCCTGCTGGGCTTTTTCTACCAAAAAAAAGCCCTGCCCTTTAATTCCTTTTTCCTTGAATGACAGACAGCCCTTTGTAATGACCATTAATTTGCAGGGAGGGAGAGGAAAGAGAGAACTGGACACTAGTACAATTCTGGCCTGTAATACTTTAGCCTGCAAGTATTAGGACACATTTGTGCTCCCGGCATATAACATATAACTGCCCAATTCATCAGGGGAACTAACTCTCAACCCTGACGTAGGCTGGAGAAGTACAATCCAGAATTCTACCATCTTTTTGTTTACCTCTTCATTCTTTGTAAAGTGGGTCTCTGCCTCCAGGCATGGATTATCTGTGTTAGTGGAGAACATTTTTCAAACCCTCCATACTAATATTTTGGCTGCTTCACAGGCAATGCAAATACAAAATGTTGGAAGCTGCTTATATTGAAGTCTATGGAGAAAGGTTCAGTGCAAACATGTAGCTTGGACTCTTTCCTGGTTATATTTATGAAATAGGCAGAAGTACATTTAGGTTTATGTGATAAATATTAACTACGAACTTTAAGAACTTTCAAATTCATTAATCATATCAGGTATGTTTAAACAGTTACAGACTTCTTTAAACTGTCACTATTGAAGAATGCTCACCTTTAAAACTTTTCAAGTTGTGTAAATCAATATAAACACTATTGTTAGGACAACTAGCTGCCTAGCTTCAGCTAATGCTGATTATTTTGATCCAGTTAGGCTTCTGGGTTGGGTTTGGACCTGAAAGTGTTCTGCTTTGGTTTGGTTTTGATCTTTGCCAAAAGTACAGGGAGAGTATGACTCTGCTCATTCTTTTCAATCTTTTGACAGCTTTTGATACCATTACTATAGTGTCCTTTTGGGTTGTCTTAAAAGGTAAGGTCTGGGATGTACTGATGGTTCCAGTTTTGGGAGGAAAATAGGTCCAATGGAATGGATATGGGAGACTATTCTTTTTTACAGCTTTTATCTAGGGCTTCCCACAGAATTACATTTTGTCTGTTGTATTTCCTGGGAAAGGTCATTAGGAGAATGGAGTACAGTATGCTGATGACACCCAGCTCTATTTTGCCTTTCATCTGCACTAGAAGAATCAGTTACTATTGTGAACAGTTGTCCGGATTGTATTAGTAAATAAAAATCCAAACAAGACATAGGATGTTGGTATGAGGTTCAGAGAACTAGTTATCAGGGAAAATGCAGATCATGAATGAGGTTACAGTCTTTCTGAAAATTTTTTAGAAGGCCAAATTTACTGCTGGAACCTTAGATAGCTGTGACCAGAAGAGTGTTTTGCTAATTTAGGCTGATGCATGCATCATCTATGCATGGTACTGAGACACTGCAGCTGTCTAATCTGCAAAAGTCTAATCTGGAAGTCCACAGTGTGCTTTAGGTGCCCTACTTCAGTGTTTATGGACTAAAATTCTGGGTATCATCATCATCATCCTAGTCATCGTTATCATTACATTTATATCATGCGTATTGAGTTCTCAGTGGTGGGTAGGTCCTGTCAATCACCTGATGGAGCAACCACACCTGGATATAAACACAGGCTTCCTAGAACTGATGAGTGGCTGCTGATCCAAGGATCTGGAGTAGTCTGCTGCCTCCATAAAGGACTTGGAGAACATGCAGAAGGGGGTCTGAGCACAGACTCCAGCTTGCAGAGATCTAGCAAGTGGACAAAGGGCTTTTGGACCAAGCAGATCCTTTCTGGTTTTCCCTGCACCAGGAGAGCTTACCTGTATTCCAGAAATTTCACTAAACCTAGAAAGGAAAGGAAACAGGTGATTAGCACAGAGCACTTTTGGACACTCACAAGCATTTGTAATAAGGAAAATATGCCTGTGAGTATGTAAAAAACAGTTTTTCAGTCTGATGGCTATATGGATTTAGCTCAAATAAGCCTGAAGTATAGGGCATGAGCCATATACCTCTGAGGCTTAAAAATCGTAATATGTTCAGAACAGAACATGACTGATCCCAGTAAAGAGTAGCTAGATTACAGTCAGGGGTCGTTTCATAGAAAATGAGCTAGGGGAACTCATTAGCATAACTCATTAGCATATGCCACACCCCCTGACATCACCGGAAGTGTGTCATAAGGCCACACCCCTGACATCACCGGAAGTGTGTCATAAGGCCACACACCCTGCCCCCAACGGTCCCGGCTGCCGCCGCCAGCCTTACAGCTCCACTGCCGAGCCCTATGAGGGGCCCAGTGGTGGACCTGCAAGGCCGGCGGGAGTGCAAGGAAGCCCCGCAAAGGCCCTCCCTGGCCCCAGGCAGGCAGGGGTGGGGAGAGGCAGGGAGGAAGCAACTTACCCTCCCTCTTCTCCTGCCTCCTCCTGGCTGAATGAGGGCCGGAAGCGGGGCGGCCGGAAGCAGGGGGCGGGGCTTAGTCATGTGCCCCGCCCCCTGTACCTCACCCGGGGGAACTGTGATCCCCTGCGATCCCCCCCGAAATGACCTCTGCTTACAGTGCTTTTCTTCCATCATGACATCCAGTACAGCCTATCTAGAATTCCCAGAAGGTCTCCCATCTAAGCACAGACCAGATCCAGAAGGCTTCTGAAGAAGGTTTGAAAATAATAACAAAATATGGTATTTCAGGTGGATGTAGTTTTATTTATGCATTTATTAGGTTTTTATATCCCTGCATATTACATAATAAAAATATTTCACTTACTGCATAATACCCACAATAAAATAACATCCTGGAATTAAAATGACAACCCTTGAATAATTCTGTAAGTTCAGACTAATACTGCCACTTAGCTACATGTCTCATCCTTATGCTATAGAATGCTATTCCCTCAGATGTCTCTCTGTTTCCCAATTATTGGCCTCTGTCTGGGGAGGGCTGAAGATCATAATCTTCGATTGCAATTTTAATGTTGAAAATCAGGACTGATCAAGGATTTAAAAATTTTAGTCTCCTTTTCTGGATATTTGTTGTAAGGTTTGATCTAGATATAAACTTGTTCTTAAGGAACTGTGAGCTCCTTCTTAATATGGTGATTATCAGACCACTAACCTTCTGATAAGAGACACAACCAGCAATGCATCTAGTATATTGTGGATACTGTACATAAGGAAATGCTATTAGAGAATCTTTGTCTCAATTTCATCCTTTGTTAAGCCATAACTATAACACTTTTAATGCTGACTGACTTAAAATGATGTAAATAATTATAACATAAAAAGAGCTTTACATGAGACCAATATTTCTTACCCAAAAGTAGGTAGATTCACAAGGCAAGGAGCCTCATTAATAGAGCTAATCATCCATTCAGAACTCTCATATTCATGTTTTCTTTGAAGCATCTGTAATAATATTTAGAAACTAGCAACCCATTTAATAAAATTCACATTCCTGTGCAGTTAAGTTTCTGATGGAACAAAATTTGAGTCCAGTGGCACCTTTAAGACCAACAAAGTTTAATTCTGGGTATAAGCTTTTGTGTGCATGCAACACTTGATGAAGTGTGCATACACACGAAGGCTTATACCCAGAATTAAACTTTGTTGGTCTTAAAGGTGCTACTGGACTCAAACTTAGTTCTATCGCTTCAGACCAACACAGCTACCCAAGTGAATCTAAGTATCTGATAGACTTCAAACACATTACAAGGTTTAGCTGTACCTATATATACACTAAAATTATATATATGGTACATTCTTGTTTGTTTTAATCACAGAACAAGTATTAGAAATAGCAATATCTGTTGGCCCCTAACGAATACACCACATTTGACCTGTGTCTTCTGCACCATCCTTGGCTAAGCCATTCTCACAATTCTCAGAAATTCTTTGCACCTGGGCCAAAGATACAACTACATATTTCTTATATATGCTAATATGAAGCAGGCTACCTCTAAACTATCCCAAGGTAATCCTCTTCTGAAATTCTTTTATTCTTTGTCCTCCACCGAGACTATTCTGTTCTGGGGTTCCTTTATTTTTTAGCATGTCCAAATATCTGCTAGAGAAACCAGGGTCCCGGTCACACCGGCAGGAAAAGCCGCATCGGAAGTGCGGCTTCTTAGAGCCGCACCAAAGGAAAGCGCGGCATCGGGATCAGAAGCTTCCCCCGAGCCGCTGCACATATTCTGTCCAGTGCGATCACATGGCTGGGGGAAGCGAGGTAAAGATGGGTGAGCCAAGGTTGCTGGAGTATTCGTGTGCATGCGCAGTCCGGCAGTCGCGCATGCACAGTCCGGCAGTCCCTCAAATAACACGGGCTGCCAGTGCGTCCGCAATCCCATGCCCGGCCTTGCTGCGGATCTTCCGGTAGGTACTACATTTCCCCTTGCCAGATGTTGGCATCTGATCGCGCTTGTTTGATGCGCCCTCAACCCGTCTGCTTCGCGGGGCGAATCCTCCCGTGTGACCGGGGCCCAGATGAATTTTTCTTCTAACCTGCAAAGGTGGCCTCTAAACTTTGCCAGGTCTGTGACACTTAGACCTCTATATTTTATGTGTAAGACTTCTTTAAATGACCCTGTCAAGGAGTCCAAGCCTGAACCCCATGGGTTGCCAGGGCTAGTACACACAAGAAAACAGTTCTTAAAGACCCAAAAAGTCAAAGGCCATGGCTTAAGCATTCTCTCTGTAGCCGTCCATTGCAATGTGAGCATATCATAGTCCAGGCCTCAGTCTATCAGAATCAGAAAGTTAACCTTTTTCTCTTTGGCTCTTAGCTCATTTATAGTCTCAAGCCAACTGGCATTAGGTGATGGTGACAATCCAATCAGGACATGTTCTCACTGGAACCCTCTAGAAGGTTACGCCATTGCGCCTACTTCCCCCCTCCCATTCTGTGGGCCACAGGCTCCCAAAGAGAGCTAATTATCACTTTCTTGACTCTGGCCTTGAAGATGATAATGGCCATGTAGGCAGAGAAGTCCAATTATTAATACCTGCAAGATGGAATAGGCCTGTTAGTATTCACATTAACCTTTGGGTGGAATCAGGGGTGTTTTGCCTCATTGGGTTTGCAAGTTTTACTGTACTGGTGATTTCCAGAGGCGGTAAAATGCTTCGAAAACTGCAATAAATAGGTGGCATCAAAATCTAGTAAAACAAAAAAGCTGGATACTCCAAATAATAATTTCTCAATTTCTTCTATATAGTAAATATGATTCAGTTGTAAATTCCTCTTAAGGTCAGCGACATGGGATGTTGGAAATCATGACTTTTAATTTGGCCCTATAAGCAGTCATCATGAGCTGGCTTTTTGCCCCTGGACTGTTTTCCTGGTTGAAAAATGCCTGTCCTGGAGACCTTTAAACCCCAGCAGAGTTGGGGAGGGGGTTAGGGTTAGGCATAATTTGAGCAGTTGTCTTTTCCCACCTGCTTAAAGCATCCTGGGGAAATTTTTGGTCAAGAAAATAATATGCAGGATTGTTAGCCCTCCCAAGTGCTGCAGCCCCAATCCATATTGGTATCACCCCACCCAAGTAGCTGCTTCTTAGAGCCAAACTACATGTCCACTGTGTGATACAGAGTGTCGGACTGGATGGGCCTTTGGCCTGATCCAACATTGGCATCTCTTATGTTCTTATGTCTGGAGCTTGGATCATAGAGCTGCAACCTCACCAGTACAGTCTTAAATTTATCTATCATCTATCTATCTATCTATCTATCTATCTATCTATCTATCTATTACTTTTGATTTATATCCCACCTTGCCAGCGGAAGCTGGCTCAAGGTGGCGTACAACAAGTTAAAACACAATAAAACACCAATGCATAGATGCAATACTATAAAATTTCATGTAAACAAACAATGTACATAAAAGTGCAAGTAAGTGCAGATGGCGATTGCTATAAGATGGTCCGATGTAGGAAGGCCAATATCCAAAGTTGTTCCTAATGCCAGTAACATGAGGGCCGAACCTGTCCAGTTCATAGCTCATTCGTCAGTGACGGCTCCTAATCGAAGGCCTGGTGGAAGAGCTCTGTTTTACAGGCCCTGTGGAACTGTAAGAGGTCCAGCAGTGCCCTGAAGTCTTCAGGGAGCTCGTTCCACCAGTTTGGAGCCGCCATTGAGAAGGCCCTAGCTCTGGTGATGGCCAATCTGGTGTCTTTCAGACTAGGGAGAGTCAGGCGATTTGCGACCCTGACCTCAGTGCTCTCTGGGAGACATATGGGAAAGGTAGGCAGGCCCCCAACCATATAGGGCTTTAGGTTGATGGGTCCAGAAGGGTGTAACTCTGTTTAGGATTACAGGTAGTTTGCCCCTTTATTATCTTCAAGGCTTGTCACTTTGGCGTCTGACTTTTTCTTTCCTTCCACTTTTCCATCAGAGGACAAATGCCATCCTTTGGTTCCTAATGCACATAATGTGTATTTGTAATTTGTTGGTATGGTTCATGGTGTATTTTAAAAAGTTATTGAAATAATCAATGTTTAATCATCTAGTGACCAACAAAACTATTATATACACTCTTGATTATTAAAGGTATTTATTTTATTTATTGAATTTTACTAATGGTCATACTAATATTTTCCAGATGCAGAACCAAGATACTTGATTGCAGTGAGGCCAGCACCTGTTCCAAATTACAGGAAATCGTGCTCAGGTAATAAACAGCCAGAAGGAGAAACAAACATTTTTCAGTTGATATGACAGATGATATGGGCAATAAATAACTATTTTTTAAAATGATAGTAATATTTCAGCAATTTCTGTTTGTTTGGTATGCCATAATTTTCCTCAAGCTTTAAGGCTTAATATAGCAGCAATTTCTGTTTGTTTGGTATGCCATAATTTCCCTCAAGCATTAAAACACATATTTTATGTCCGCATTCAAACTAACTCTGCATTTCAGGTTCAATAAATGGCTGACTCTAGCCCCATTCATATGTTATAGTGAATACATGTACATCCTGTATATACATGCATACTTCTGTTTTGTAAGAAAGAGCAACAGATATTCACTTTATAAATGAAACTGGGAACAAGTACCTGGATAAATATTAGGTTTAAATCACATGTTCAGCTGTACATGCATTGAATGTAACACTGCATGTTTAAAGAAAAATCAAGTGTACACTATAGCTTGCAGGGAAGGACGGCCTAGCAAATCCAATTTAATGAATAAATAATGCACAGATTGTACATGCATTTGCTGTAACTTGAGAACAGGGCTGGTAGAGGAGAAAAGTGTACCAGCTAATTGTTATGATATTACAGGTCATTTACAAACATTTTAATGACTCAAGGAAGAGAATTTCTTCCTGTGAAAGAACTAAAACATAATTATGGATCAAGAAAACAATCAAACATTGAAACACCAGGAATTTGAGAGGAAGGTCAAATTTGATAAACTTAGACTGTGGTCATACTGGAGGCTTGGCATGATTTGGCTGCACCTCTGTTTGCAAAAAGTTTTGATTAGACATCCCACCTTGAACCAGCTTTACTGTGTGTTCACCCCATGGTCCATCATTCAAATTGTTGCAGCATTCTCCCCCCCCCCTTTTTGTCTTTCACCCATGCGTATAAGCGTGTATCCAAAGCTCCAGCTCTTTTTTACAACTCCACAGTCTCTCTACCAAGTACTCCAGCCTCTCTCAGCCTCCTTCTCTTTGCCCTTCTTCCGTGGAATACATGGAGGGAGGGGTAAAGTGCAGATTTACATGACAGTAGTCCCATTTACTTCAGTGCATTAACCCTTGTGTCGATCTTGGGATGTCCTCAGACTTTGATGCAGAAACAGGAGAGAGGGGTTGTGGGGGGTTGTCACTTGAATACAACTCTCCCAGGACTCCCAATCCAGAATAACTACTTGGCCGAGATGATTGACAATGCCAGGAGTGACTAAGTGCTTATAAGAATATAGCTAGCTGATTATTATTATTATTATTTTTTAAAAAGGATGTGGAAATGGAAGGGAAGGTTCAGACTTCCCAAACAGCTTGACTTCGCAAGAAGGGATTTCAGACAGCCAGAAATGTGGAGTGGAAGTGCTGGCATCCCTAAATACTGGACTTTCCCCAGTGCCCGATTACTCTGCTTCCAAAGCAAGGCAAAGCAGGGTGCCGATGACTGGGGTACAGAAGGCAGATGTTGTCTGGTTGTGCTCTTTAAATCCACAAAGGTGACACAACTATATCAGCGTGAACTGCTCGTGTTACTGCAGCTTTAGTGGGAAGCTAACGGGCAAGGAACGAAAAGTCAAGGTGGCTGAAGTAAGAATAGGTTGTTGGCTGAAAATCAGGACCTTTGATGATTGATGAAAAACAGGTTAATGACAATGAAAAACATCATGGAAATTAAGGACAGGAGGTTGTTTATGGTTTATCAAAAAAGTGGGGGGAAAGGGGGACAAAGTCAAGAGGCAGTGTAATATAATGAATGTGGAGTTGTCAGATCAGACTACAACTGAGCTTTTTAGTGGTAGCAGCTCACCTTTTAAATGCTCCCCCCTTGAGGTTCAATTGGCACCTTATTCCTTTAGGCATCAGGACAAAGCATTTCTTTTTACACACACTTTTCATTGAAGGTCCACCTTTTTACCTGTCTCTATGCTCTGCTTCTAACCTGAGGGACTGTCTTATGAACATGATTTAAAGCTGCTGAATATTGTTTTATGCTGTTTTTATGACCTAGCTGTTGTTATGATCTGATTATATATATATATATACAGGGGTCATTTCGTAGAAAAAGAGCTAGGGGAACTCATTAGCATAACTCATTAGCATATGCCACACCCCCTGACATCAGGGGCCCGGCGGTGGACCTGCAAGGCCAGCGGGAGTGCAAGGAGGCCACTCCAAGGCCCTCTCTGGCCCCAGGCAGGCAGGGGTGGGGAGAGGCGGGGAGGAAGCAACTTACCCTCCCTCTTCTCCTGCCTCCTCCTGGCTGAATGAGGGCTGGAAGCGGGGCGGCCGGAAGCAGGGGTCAGGGCTTCGTCATGTGCCCCGCCCCCCTACACCTCACCCGGGGGAACTGCGTTCCCCCGCGTTCCCCCCGAAAAGACCTGTGTGTGTGTGTGTGTGTGTGTGTATATATATATATGCGCGCTATGGTTATGGTTTTATTTTGCCATTTTTTTTGCAATATGCCTCAAGCAGGTCTCTGGAGAGGAGGCATATGGGTTTTTTAATGAATAAATTTTGCAAAGGAAGTGGAATAATGTGAAGATAATCACACAGAAGTTCAAGAAAGGTGTGGTGCAAGGACAGACAAACTCAAGTTTCAGTTTAACACTAAAAAACCTTCAGCCCACATAAGTGGGATGAAGTATAGAAACAAACAGTATTGAGTTCCTAGTGAGTCACAACTCATGGCTAGTGGGCTGTATTTGCCTTGATAAGTCACATATGCATGAGATAGGTATGTTGCAAGTTTTGTTTGAGATATATCTTCTATTATAAAGAAAATCTGATGTACATGGAATTTTCTGTACCTTTTGTCTACAGGTCAGACGAAGACTCCAAAGCCCCTGCAGTTAGTAATAGGCACTTTAACTCCGACTTCTGTCTTCTTATCTTGGGGAGTCTTAGTCAACCCAAAGCATGATTGGACCACAATGAATAACTGTGCAAATGACAGGTAAACAACTCAATGGTTACATGTTGTAAAGATCATGGAATGCCGTTCTGCTGATAAAAAAATCAAACAGCACAAGAATTATTAAGTATGATCAGTTTTTACAGTTGGGGCCAACACTAGATTTGAAACCACTTATCTCATTTCATGTTTTGTTTTTGTGAGTGCCACATAGTGTCTCTATTTTTCAGCAATGCTGGCACTTGTTAAAAGCAACTTTGTGCTGTTCCAATACTGTTCATTTCTTTATCCATTTTCCTTCTTCTGCTTTTTCTTCCCTGTCCTCAGCCCTGTTTGCCCACAATGCTGTTCAATCCTATTGGCTATGGTAACCCATGCAATTTGGTTGATGATGTTTCTGACATAATGACAAATGCTCATAAACAAAAAAAAACTATGCAGATTATTATTGCCAAATGGATCAAACAGCATTGTGAACAAATGAAGCCAAGGTTTCTGAATGCAAATAAGAAAAATGGTACTTGAGAAGCTACAGAAGCTAAGGGAACAAAAGGAAAAACTGCAATGAAAGAGCACAAATGTTGGACAAGAGGACTATTTTTCAGTATTTTTATCAAGTACATCAGAAGCGCTACCTTGCGACTTCCGGTTTTGGTGATCTAATGGTGGACATATCTCTTGGGAGCTTCCGAGGATGCAATCCGTGAGCCGGTGGATAAGAGGGGGTGCAATTGTATGCGCCCCCCCGAGGCCCTTGCGAAGGGCTCCTAGTCATGGGGCGCTAAGGATCACCTCTCCCCTGGCACGCTGCCAGTGGATTGAGGCGTTCCGATGCCCCGAAGGTCTCACCGCTGTGTTCCAGTACTGGACTCAGAGACGCACATCGGGACAAGCGAGTGGGGGTCGAGCATTTTACACATTTTGATGGCAGGATCTGCCTGATCAACATTGAGAGTGAGTTTAGTTGAAACGAGAACCAGAGAAATGGCTGAAAGTCCCTCTTAAAGTAAGCGAGGGGGAGCGGGAACCCCCTCTGAGGAAACAAAAATGGACTTAAAGCATGCTTTTTAAAGGGGGTGGAACTGAAAGCAAAATGGGACTATAAAAAAGTAAAGGTTCCCTTGCTCAAAAGCTAGTCGAGTCCGACTCCGTTTCAAAGCCGAAGAGCCAGCACTGTGCGAAGACATTTCCGTGGTCATGTGGCCAGCATGACTAAAACCAAGGTGCACGGAATGCTGTTACCTTGCCACCGAAGTGGTACCTATTTATCTACTTGCAATTTCTTGCTTTCGAACTGCTAGTTTGGCAGGAGTTGGAACTAGAGACAGGGGCTCACTCCGTCATGCAGCAACTTGGGTCTCGAACTGCTGAACTACTGACCTTCCACTGCCTGCAGTTCAGCATCTTAATGACTTGAGCCACCGCAGCTCCTTAAATGGGACTATAGTAAGGAATTTACAGGAGAATTACAGGCGATTTGCAGACTTCAGAGACTTTGGGCAAACTTTGTTAAATGTAAACATCCTCAAAGATGTCACAGAAGAAGACGGAGAAAGATAAGCAAATAAAACTTAAGCTTCTTCCAGGAAGTGCTAGCTCAGCGAGTGCGGTCATGCGACCGGAAACAACCATAGACTAACAGAAGCATTGCAATCCCTGCTGGAGCAAATGAAGACACTTAATCAAAACTTCGCTGCACAGCAACAGCAACTAGATGAGACTTTTTTTAAAAAAAAGAGCAAACAGCTGAGAATCTCAAAGAAGTGAATGCCAACACCAAAAAGCTTGACAAGCAAATGCAGGAGATGGAGAAGAAGAGAAATTCTGATGAAGCCCAGCTTTTACAGCTTCAAATGGAAAAGACAAGCTTTATACTGAAATTTTGACTGATGCTTTCGAACCGGTTGCAGATTTTAAAGCAGATTTTCTTCAAAGCCAAATGGATGTGATCTACAGGTCATATTCAAAATACATAAAGAAAAATAATCTGCCCAGCAAGGTTGTGGTAAAATTCTCCAGAAGATATGTGAGGGATCAGATTCTAAAAGCAACAAATGGAACTACCCTTAAAATTGATGGCAAGGAGATAAGAATTTTGAAAGACATCCCCTTTGAAATAAGGGGAAAAAGGAAAAAGATACAGAGACTTGGCTTTGTTTCTACAAGAGAACAACATATCCTACAAATGGATTTTACCCGAATGTATACTCTTCAAATTTAAAGATAAAAGGGAAAAAATTGACTCTGTTATGAAAGCAAGAGAGTTTCTGCAACAACAATTGGATCCAACAGGAAAAGAAGATGAGAAGAGCAACAAGGAGAGTGAAGATGAAACACTTACTGGAGAAGATTCGGATTTGCAACGTGGGGTGGCTGCCCCCAAGCAAGGATATTGATTGAGGGAAAGAAGAGGCAAATGAGATGCTAATTTTCTCTGAAGTTTGACTTTTGATTCTTATTATATAAAGGTTCTTGTATATTGTTCTTTACTAAGTCAGAATATCTGGACTTGAATTTCTTAAGTGACTTTAACGATCACTTTCAACGTAATAAGTTACTCATTTTCTTTACTTACAGCTACTTTATTGTAACCATTGTATGACCACCACCTCTTGCGTTTTTAATGGTTTGTCTTTACTTTCTCCCGTAGTTTATAGTTTCCCTTTCCCTATTTTCTTGCAGTTTTTAGAAAATAAAAAAGAAGTGCTACCTTGCAAGAGAGTATTAAAACCAGAGAATATTCACACACTCAGTTTCAATGTTATTCTTTCTGTCTTTGATGTCCCCTTTCTCAAAGATTCTGTTTAATTTATATCTGAATGTGTGTGATCTTTGCCTCAGCTATTGATATATGCATTATGCAGCTCACTATGCATGCTTGCATTTATATTGCTGTTTCAACATAGATGTTTTGTGGCTCTTGAAAGTCTGATTTTGATTTTTATCTCATTTGCTTCAGGGTAAATCAAGAAAAACTAGTCAATTAAAATATGTAATTGGCATAGTTTGTGAGAACTTTTTATGTGTTTTGATGTTGTTTTTGCCTGGAGGCTAATCAGCTACTAAAATTATGCAGTAACATCAAAACAAAGTTTTAGTTATTAAATTTTATTGCATTTGTTCTCTGGGAAAGTGAAGCCATATGTTTAAGGTGGGAATGTCTAGAGAGAACAGGTAGTCAAATGACATTTATATTAAGCATACCAGCAAGTGACTTTAAACAAATCTCATTTTGAAGGAGCAGAGT
The DNA here is from genome assembly GCF_001447785.1 of Gekko japonicus. Classification (NCBI taxonomy): domain Eukaryota; kingdom Metazoa; phylum Chordata; class Lepidosauria; order Squamata; family Gekkonidae; genus Gekko; species Gekko japonicus. The sequence continues at coordinate 303,615 of NW_015160216.1, forward strand.
TCTTGAAGGCTGTTGTGTTGTGCAATAGTTTAGATTAAAAATCCCTGTTTCAAAACTCACCACTCATGAATTTACCAAGTGCATGATTTTGGGTAGTGGAGGAGCAAACAACAAACACCCAGTTCAATCTGGTTGAAGATTTTTTTATTAACAGTAACTGTTAACTGGTAATTTGGCTATTGGAATAAGGAATAACAATACTCAAGTAAGCTGTTTCTAGAGTTCTAGGCCTGTACACAACACATGCTACTTTCTTTCAGACCAGCAATACTGGGATAACGTTATTGATGAATTTAACATGGTCATGGTAAGACACTGAGATTGCCATGTATGTCTCAAAGCTCACACTTTTAGCCACTCTACTAGCATAGTAAAAAAGAAAACAATTACTATTGGGTATTAGTTATGAAATATTTTATGCCAGCCATCTGCTGAGAGCCATATGCCAGAGGAGTCACTAGACTTGATCAAGTGAAGCCAGTAAATCAATAGCTGTCATCCCATTGGACTGTGTTAGGCCATCATTAAATGATAGTGTGACTTCCTTTGCATCGTTGGCTTCATATTCTTTATAGATATATACAACTCATACCACAGTGATGGCCATTTTATATTTCAGTTATTTAAAGATGGCCACATTCCAGCCATCCTCGTTAGCAAAAACAAAAGCACAGGAGCAAGAGGCGTTTAGCTAAAATAACAATTTGTTGGATTTAGTTTATATACTTTGGATTTCATTCATATACAGTTATACATATACATTATGTTTGGCTTCTTCTACTTTTTTCACACACACACACACACACACTCCGTGAAATGGGCTACCAATGAGTTGAGGCAGGCAGTAAAAGACACAGGACTTAGCAAATTCCAAGGGACCATTAATATGAGGCTTGGATACTCTTACTTTATTTACAGTCCATGACCAGAAAACAAGTTTAAAAATAACCATAACCTAATCAAATGTAAACATTAGGGCATACAATATAAAAATGTATAAAAATAAGTTATAACTAGTGCTAATACAAATACAGCGATTTCTAAGCTAACTACATAAAAATATACATATAAAACAAAATACAATCAACTACTGTCTTCCACATTAACTTGGGAAATATATATAAAACACAGTTTAATTGCTTGGGAACAGAATTTAGCAACTTTCTGGGTGATCAGAAGTTACTTTTTAATTGATGATTATTGTACTGGTTTAACCTGGTCTGGGACTGAATTCCAATTGCTTTCTCTACCTCCTTTTCTTCACACCCTAGCTGAATAGGTGTTTTTGGTATCCACAACAGAGTTACATCTCCTGTGCATTTCATGGACCTTTAACTAGAGACATGCATAAGAAAAAGCAATTAATTCTATAGCAGAAAACTGTGAAGATCATGAGTGTTGTTTTAGTAAAATCTTGGGTGTATTGTTATCATTCTGGAAAGTAGTTCTAGAAGTATAGAACAATACTCAAGATATTTTATTAAGACTAATGATGCCCTTCCCAATTCCCCCATGCAAGATTAAAACAGGGGAAGGAGGGAGAGAAAGGAAGGATCACAAACCGATCAGTAGCACATGAGCTGTTTAAATTTTAAAGGGCCAGTTATTTCCTATGGGGTAGACCTGCCCTTGGGATTCTAGAGACCAGGTCCACTGTATAGGAACTCATAGCCCTTTTACAAAGGTTAGGTTTTTCAATGGAGGTTGACCTGGCCTCTCCATTGAAAAAAATGATCATTTAAAGATTAAAGGACAGATGTGCCACTGACCACATGGGGAGTGCTGCCTCCTCCATAGCCACTCCTGTGTCCCCAACAGAATTCCCAGTTCCAATATTATCAGGAATGGTAATACCAGAATTGGGAATTGTAGGCAGGGGTAGTATTGGATATTGCCAATCTGATCTAGTACCCAAAATATTGGGCATTGTATTGCGTTGGCTATATCCAGCTTTCCCCCATAATCTCTCTTTCAACATCTCTTTCTCTTTTTTCATAATATTTCTCTCTTTCTCTCTCTCATTCACATACACACACAAAAAGGTTCAAGTGCAAGAAATTTTTTGCAAGAATAAAAACTAATTTAGGTGCCACAAGGCACACATTATTTTTATTTGAGAATGCCCTTTCTCTCTTCTACCCTCCTGACAGGGTAGATGACAGACAGTGTCAACCTAAAATGGTCTACTCAGCATCCTTCTCAGGTCTATTTAATGAGGCTTACTCCCAGGAAGCTGTTCTTTGGATGGCACTGAGAAATTGTGAACAATTTAGAGTGCATGCTGTTTTATGCTCCTTTAAATCACAAAGTGAATGCCAAAAGGATTATTGTTTAGATCAATAACAGAATTAGATTTTTGCATCAAGAAAACCTAGGATTGCTGCAGTAAATTTCAGTTCAATTTTTTGCTTGAAGCTCAAAAACACACAGTCACATGAAGCTGCCTTATACTGAATTAGGCCTTTGGTCCATCAAGGCCAGCATTGTCTACTCAGACTGGCAGTAGCTCTCCAGGGTCTCAGGCAGAGGTCTCTCACATCACCTTTTAATGATGCCAGGGATCGAACCTGGAACCTTCTGCCTGCCAACCAGATGCTCTAACCATTGAGCCATGGCCAAAATGTCATCTATTATCTCATTATGTGAACCTTAAATTGAAAGTAATGTTTTATTTGAAATGTTTTTGGCCTTTCTTTTCCTCAAAATATACACTTGCTTTTATACAGATTTTATACAGTTCGCTACAGAGAGAAGGATAAGAACAAGAAGTGGATTCTTCAGCTTTGCCCTACTACAGAAACAGTGGTGGACAACTTGAAACCCAATACAGTTTATGAATTTGGAGTGAAAGACAATACAGACAATGGGATCTGGAGTAAGATTTTCAGTCACAACACAGTTGGGTCTTGTAAGTAATTGTAACGATTCCTAACTTTCTTTTTTAAGATAAGCTGTTAAAGGAGATCAAGTTGTTCGCATGTTATGCAGTCAATATGTGCACTTGGCATGTAAGGAATCAGTACAAGCTCTGGTTGTTGCCCACAAATCTGACATCACAGCATCCCCCAAAGTCACAAAGCTACTCTGCTATTCCCAGTGAACCACTGTTTACACTCAGAGAGATTTGAGAACTTATTGACTCTAGTTACAGCTATGATGGTGTATAGTGCTGGATTTGGACTGTGGGGAGCCAGAACAAATCCCTGCTCAGCCTGTTGGTCTAAAATATTTTACTGAGCTGGGAGAGAAAAATCAACAAACTCATGTATATTTCCCTGATAAACTTGGATGAAAGATGAGAAGCAACTATAATAAATATGTAAGTATATGAAGGAAGTAAGCAAAGGAACAACATTTGGAATGCATTAATTTTTTTTCTGGTTTGTTCGGAAACATCAGAGACCAAAAACACTGAAAGTTTGTCTATGCAACCTTTTTATCAGTACAGATTCATGAATATGGATCATGCATCTTATCTCCACAGTCTCTGAACTGTATATAGTTATAGTGGTATAGTACTATAATATTTATTTATTTACAAGTTTGGCTTATAAACTGCCCTCCCCTGTGAAACAAGGCTTAGGGCACATACATTCATGTAAATTAAAAACGGTTAGAACAGTAACAATAAGCAAATAAACAATATAACAATATCAGATGATCCTGAAATAAATCCATTTTTCTCTACCCGGTGGGGAGGGAAGCAAGAAAAAGTGGGGGCCAGGCAGGGTGGAAAGCCATTGCTATCCTCAGCCATAGGCCTGGTGGAACATCTCTGCCTTACAGGCCCTGCGCAACTGCATTAGATCCCGCAGGGCACGGATGTCATTAGGCAGAGGGTACCACCAGGCTGGGGTCAGAGCCGGAAAAGCTTTTCTTTTTTTAATACTGAAACACTTCACTAGTTTGAACGTGCTAAATTTCCCCAGTAGGCTACATGATGAGAAATAAGATTATGCTCACATGCTGTTTACTGCTGTGGCCAGGTTATGTTTTTGCTTCCTGTGTACATTCAGCCCAGGATTCTAAATTGAAGTTTAGTCATAGTTTGTAGGATAGAATTCACAAGGGGAGAAAGCAGGAGGAAAGGGACAAGTCTGAGGATTCCCGTGATTTCATTTCCTTAGCAACAAACCATAGTTTGTTGTTGCATCTGAATGATGACCGTACAGGTTCAGCATTAATTACAAATGGTAAGCATATATCACATATAATAAATTCACCCCATTGTGATTTAATCTCTACATACTAAATGTATATAAAAATATATGCAGTACCCAACAGAACACATTGGAAATTGTAGTCATTCAAAACATTTGCAATTCTTTGTATTGCCAAAATGCTTATACTTTAAACATAAAATCCATCACATTGACTAGTATAGTTCCTCACACCTGAAGGCCCTGTGAGGCCCTCTGTCTGGTACTGTTCTGCAACCAGAGCATCTGGGCTGTCCGGCACTGCCCCCTTTTGTAAAACTGGAAGATTCCTTCTTCCTTATTCACCTGAACGAGTAAAGCTCTCTGGGGAATGTTTGTCTGACCATTCACTTCATAAATCTTGGCTGTTATGATTACTTTGTTTTATTTATGGCACACAAAGATTTTTTCTTCATTCTCAATTGTAAGAAGTGAAATATTTGGCATATATTATGGAAAATGTACATGCTATTTGTGGAATGTTTCCCAGTCATGGAATAAAACAGGAAGTCCGTATGCATGCAAAGTTCTGAAATGTAGCTTATCTTATGTAATAAACGTTTAACCCAGGCTTTGGATAGATTACAATATCTTGCATAAAGTCAGACTGAAATGGATTTGTGACAAAAACTAAACTAAAGCAGATCTGTGGTATCTCCAGTGTGCAGGGGTCGTTTCGTAGAAAAAGAGCTAGGGGAACTCATTAGCATAACTCATTAGCATATGCCACACCCCCTGACATCACCGGAAGTGTGTCATAAGGCCACAGCCATCACTCAGTCTTAGTCTTAAAGGTTAGTCTTAAAGGTGCTATTTGTTAGTCTTAAAGGTGCTATTTGAACTCTTGGACTATTTTGCAGCAACAGACTAACACAGCTAATTCCTCTGAATCTAAACCCACCACTCAGGCTCCACCCCCAAAATCTCCAAGGTATTGCCAACTCAGAGCTGGCGAGCCTATCTGATGGCACATGTGGGGGAAAACAAGCAAACCACCCATGTCAGGTAAAAAGGATAGAAGTTCAACACAATTTTATCTATTTTCAGTAACTGGTTTGTTGAGAGAAAAGCAACAACAAGCACATCAGTGAAGACCTAGTACCAGAGTGCCAAAAAGGAAAGCTGTTTCTTTGGTTATACTTGCTCCTGGACACCAGCAGCCCTCTAGAGGACTGGCCCATTGGGAAAAGAAGGGGAGGGGACAGAACTAACTGTAGCCTATCGGCTGGAGGTCTGGTACTGCCCTCAACCATAGGTCCGGCAGAACAACTCTGTTTTGCTGGCCCTGCAGAATTGTACCAGATCCTGCAGGGCTCTGATCTCTCCTGGAAGAGTGTTCCAACAGGCTAGTGCCTGGCCCTGGTCAAGGACAGCTGGATGCTCTTTGGGATGTGGACACCAGTAGATTTTGACCACTTGAGAGTAATGCTCTATGGAGGATGTACCAGGACAGGCGGTCCTGGAGATATGCTGGTCCCTGACCATTAAGGGCTTTAAAGGTCAGCACCAGAATCTTGAGCCTGATCTGGCCCTCGTTCTGGAGCCAGTGCAGCTGATAAAGCACTAGTTGAATATGAATTCTAAAGGGCGTTCCTGACAGAACCCTCACAGCTGTGTTCTGGACCAGCTGCATTTTCCAGATCAACCTCAAGGGAAGCCCTACATAGAGGAAGTTACAGTAATCTAGCCTAGAGGTGATCCATACAATGTAGGGCTTCCCTTGAGGGTGATCCGGCTAAAACAGGTACAGGGTCAACTGTTTAACCTGGAGAAGATGGTAAAACACCAGCTTAACGACCTTAGTGACTTGGGCCTCCATTGAAAGGGGGGCATCCTCCCAAAACCTTGATGGATGGTGCAGCTGTCAGTGGCACCCCGTCAAGAGAGGGGAGTTGGCAACCCATCCCAGCCCCCAGACCCAGCCACGGGATCTCCGTCTTAACTGGATTTAGTTTCAGCCTCTAGCCAGCTGCTCAGCAGCATACTGGTGACAACCCAGCCGATGATCCCATGCCAGTAGGGCAAGGGGTGCATAAAGATGTTAAATAACATTGGGAGAGGATAGCCCCATGAGGGATTCCACACATCGTGGTAAAACCCTCTCCCCTAGTACCACCCTCTGTCTATGATCTTGGAGAAAGGAGGTAAACCAACTACCCCATCTTGAGGCAGACGTCTCCAGGGCCTAGTCTCTAAAGCTGGGCTCCTGTGTTTGGCTATAGGGAGCACTCTTCTTATCCCTCCTAGGGATCCTCCTCCTTAAGTCCTCATGGGTCCACCCACTTGTTGAATGTGTTAGATTTTTTGCCATATAAAACTTAAAAAGAAGAAAAAAGGCAGAAAAATTAATTCAAACAGTTTGATAGCTCACAGCCATAAATACTGAGACAGAGTTTGAAGAGACCAATTTAAATTTGAAAATGGTTGTTTTTCCTATGGTAAAGAAAATGTTATAATTTTGGCATCATATTTATCTTTTTTTGGCAGATAAAAACAAAGAAAATGGGTATCTCCAGAATAACTACAAATTGCCTAAGATCCAAACACAGGTACGCTACTGAGCTAGTTTCTACCTCCTAGTATGGCTTATGTACTACTAATAAATGAAATGTGCTGGATCTGGTGGTGTTCTTCTATTTTAAAAAAACCCATGAAATTGGGTAACATGCACACATTGTACTGTATTTCTCGTTCCTCAGAATAAAAAGGGTATTCTTTATGATTATTTCAGATGACGATTTCAGATGCTTTTTAGATGATGAATATCAAATATATACAAGATAGCTGGCAGATTACAATATAGGTCCGAAAACAATATTTTGAGAGATGAGCATCTCAGTTCATAATTGTTTTGTTTTTGAATATTTGATATACTGTTCTCTCTAAGGCGAAATTTCTTGTGTAGTGTAAAATCTGTATTTTAATATTGATTGGTAGAGTTTGAGAGAAATCGTTATATATCAGATATCAACCCCTATGTTGCTTTATTTCTGTCAAATATTTTTACCATTTCAGATCCATTTTTAATTGTTTTAATATGTGTGTTTTGAGGGTGTTGGTTCTAAATGGTTTTTAAATGTGGTTTTATTATATATATATTAATTTGTTAACTGCCTTGGTTGCCCTTGTGAGACCAGAAAGGTAGGATATAAACTCTGTAAATAAATAATGGAAAAAACCAAGACAAGAAGGATTAATGACTTTCACTTCACCTGTTTCTAAAGGAGCACAGTTGTTAACTGGCTTCACTTGGTGGATGGTTATTGTGTTTGGCACTGAAAAGACCCTAGTACTTTCTGGGGCAATATTTCATGCTCTGTGACTTGAATCCAATACCCATTTAGGTTAGCGGTAAGATTTTGCCCTGCTTTTCTGTTTTAAGCAAATGATATGTAGAATATGCCTTGTAAGAAATTCTCCTTATATATTTATCTTAAACTTTTAAATGCTGCTTCTCCAATGAGCTGCTCAAGACAGCTTTCAGCCCAAAGCATTTGTCAAAACTATCATTATTTTATGCATCATTGACAGCTTGATAATAGAAGTACTAGGCTTGTGATTAAGATGTAGGATTCCAAATGTATGTTGGTGGACATTTCAGGATTTACTGTGGATCTTGTCATTCCTGTAATTGGACATTTGTTGATGGTTAAAAGTTACTCCTAAGAACATTTTCCTGAAAGTAAACCTCACCGAGTAGATTTCATTAAGATTCTGAGTAGTTCTGCTTAGGATTGCACTGTAAATCACTTTTAAATCAAAATGTGAATTCTGATTGTGGTTTTAGAAGTTCAGTGAAATGGTTAGCTAACGGCTTTCCATGGCGTGGGGCTGGCAGTGCAAGGTCATGCATTCCACCTTGGTTTCTGTTCCTTGTGATTCCCGGTGCTATCTCATTATTACTCAGTAAAACTGCTAATCTTGGATCCCCAATTATTGTGTACATACATGATTTAGAAGTCAGACCTTTGCTTAATTAAATACTTTCTTTGGGGCCATTTCCAAGAAGAGCTTAATTGGGAAACATAGGCATGAAACAAACATAATTAGTATAACAGGCCAAAATGGCCTTAATATAATAATGTATAGCTTAACATAATCAAATTTTAATTACTAGCTATTAAATCAATTCTTGTGGTATATCTTGACAAAGCAGAAGACAATGGATGGGCCACCATTACAACTTCTCCCTAGGCCAACTGGGTCAAATTTTATAATGTGGAAAAATGCCCACAAATACATCTGGAGAATCTTGGAACAGCCAGTAACCATCCATCTGTGATGGAACACAGGCACCCTGACCACATTCTCTTTCCCCTGGTGTGGGATGGTTTTGCACAAAGTTCTGTGAAGCTATAGTTGCTTAACAAGTTGTCAAATTGTGACTCCAACTATATGAAGCATTTCTATCCTCTGGTTCTATCCTGTGGAGATTAGTATGCACTAAGAACACCAAAGAGTCCTGAGGCATCTTGAACATTAAAATATATGTTGTTCCATATATAATGAGTTTTCAGGACTTTGCTTCACTAAATGAAACCTCTGTAACGGTTGCTTCAATAGTGTAGCTGATAACTGCATTAACATAACCTTTTCATGCAGTATGTTTGTAAGCAGCTGCCATCCACAAATGTTCATATGAAATCACTTAAATAAATGGGAGGGGGACTTTGAACAGAGATAATGCAGTAACCACTAAACTAGCCCCTAAGCTGCAAAGGGATTCCCCTTTATATCGTATGGGTTCCCAGTTATTTTGCTCTGTCATGGGTTAGGGAAATGTTAGGGGCATGAATCATCCTTTTTATTAAAACCAGATGCTGAAGTCTTGCTGACTGCAGTGATAGATTTAGTTAATTTATAATATGCTAGTAAATAAAGTTGCTTGCATTCTGCATTCATGGGTGGATACACATTTCTGAGTCCTATTGCAAATGACTCCTCCCTCCAATCCACACCTGATACTGTGACGAACCCCTGTATCTCCCCAAATGTCTGGCAGATTTTTCCCACCAAATCTTCAGTCCCCCTCAGTGCACTGAGTTGCCCTATAATAGCGCGTATATATTCTTTGTCATAAAAGACTTGACTGTCCCACCCTCAGTTTAGATATTTAGTTTAGGCTTTTTCTCAGCTTCAGGAACTCTACTGAAAATACAGGAGCTGCCCAGTTTTTTAAATCCTTGAGAAATGGCATGAGGCAAATTAACTTTCAAAAACAGAATTAAAAAATTATTAAACAGGCAGAGAATATATGTATAATAGCATTAGTCAAAGTTTTGAGACTGCTGAGGTAAAAAACTTTCTAATATGTACAGAGTTGAATTTTTAGAACATTCAAGAGAGTGTATTTGTAGTTTTGATTCAGGGCTTTCTTTGAGAGGTACTTTGGTATTATTCAGCAGTAACACAGATCTTATTGATGTATCTGGATTTCTTCCTTCAGATATTACAGGTTTTCCTTTAGATAGTATTATCTTTTCAGTTTGGTGTAGTCAGTTTGGTGTCGTGGTTAAGTGCGTGGACTCTAATCTGGGAGAACCAGGTTTGATTCCCCACTCCTCCACTTGCACCTGGCTGGATGATCTTGGGCAAGTCATAATTCTGGCACAGCTGTTCTTGGAAAAAGAGCAGTTACTGTCAGAGTTCTCTCAGCCCCACCTACCTCACAGGGTGTCTGTTGTGGAGAGGGGAAGGGAAAGGAGTTTGTAAGCCGCTCTGATACTCCTTTGGGTAGTGAAAGGCGGGGTATAAATCCAATCTCCTCCTCCTCCTCCTTCATTAATTCCTGTGGTGTCTAAGCTTCTCTTCTTTTCTCACAGACCAGGGTTCTCTTCCTAACCCCTTTCACTGGCAGGAAGTTATTCTCTTTGTCCCTAAGAAGCAATAACTCCCTTTTACTATTTGGCTTGTATGTGAATTCTCTCTAACTACCCGGACCTTCTGCCAAATCCTTTTCCAGTATCCTTTGTCTGTATAAGGCTGTTCTGTAGCTTTTCTGACTAAAATTCTTCCTCAGAGCAGTTTTAATATATTTAGACAATGGTGTTTCTCTTCTGATCCAATCTAATTTATTGCAGCAAGAGCCAGTAAAACAGTACAAGGGGTTTCTCTTCTTTTCTCTGTAGAAGTACTTTTCTGACTATTGCCTGTCAGAAACCACTGACTCCCAAATGTCTCTTCCCTCAGAAGCCAAACTCTTGGGCTACTGATTCAGACATTAGAAAGACCAAATAGTGAAAGACCAAATTGTGAAAGATCTCTTTTCCCTCTAAATCAGCTGTTTTATTTCGTCTCTCAGTGGCTGCAACCGCTGCTGGGACTGCAGCTAGGTGGGGGGGCACTGCAGATTCAATAGGGGGTGCTGCCCTCAGTGCCCTACCACTGGCTACGGCCCTGGATACAGCTAGAATGTGAGTCCATCTGTCCTATATATTGGAAAGTGGAGTGATTTCAGATGCCAATTGACATTAGCAGGCAATTGACAATAGAAGGTGTGGTTGGGTTACTTGTGATAGGCAGACAGATAGTACGTATGGAGAAATCAGCATTGGTAGTGAGACAGGAAATCTAGGCCTTGATTCAATCCAGGTGAATGCATTGTCTTAACTCAAGACAATTCATCCATTTGGATTGAATCGAAACCTAGGTTTCCTGTTTCATTACCAATGCTGATTCCTCCACGCCTACTACCTCTCTGCATATCAGACCTAATATCCTTCTAATGTCACTTGGTATCTGAAATCCCCCCACTTTCTAATATATAGGACAGATGGACTCACATTCTAGCTGTATCTGAAGAAGTAAGCAGTGACTCATGAAAGCTCATACCCTACCACAAATTTTGTTAGTCTTTAAGGTGCACTGGATTCTTACCTTTTCTCTGGTTTTGAGGTAGAGATGAACCATTTCCATTTCTTTTCACAGTGGAAACCACCATTTTTAAAAGAAAGAGAACAAATTAGTTATCATATTGTTCCAAACGCACAGTTGGCTTATTTCATGGGGAATCTAAATATTTCATGCAATGAATCTTTTACAGAAACTCATAAATTGTTATTTATATGTAATATTATTCTACATACAAATTTCTTACCCTTGCAAGCTAGGCATAGGGCTCTAGGAAAGCAGCAAAAAAAAAAAAAGTCTGCTTCATGAACTGTTTCTTTTCTTCCCCCCCCCCCTCTCTAATAAGCCAGAAACAAGGATTAGGGTGGATAAAAATACTGTCAAAATATATCCCACTTCCATTTGAATCTGATGCAACAGTTTTATAATGTCAAGCTGCAAGGTGGAGTCCTGACCAAGAGGGCAGAAGGTTTTAGTTTCTGACATTTGTTTATCTCCAGAAGAAAACAAGATCCCCCCCCAATATCTGTCCAGTTAAGTGAAGTCCAGCATTACAGAAAGAGACTTGATGTATTTTAAACGGCTTTATGTTAATTTGCATGTTATTTTGGGCACTCTTCAAAGAATCGGGGGGGGGGGGAAGGGAAAGGATATGCCAAAAAACGATGGCTCTTACAGAGTCTTTTATGTATTTGCCAAAACCAGATGAAATGTACAGCATGGTTTGTTAGGTATATTAGGCATAAAAACAGCAGTCAATCCATCTCCTTTTTGGCACTAGGCATATCTTGGAATGCTGTCACATGTCTTACAGCACAGGGTATGTAATAGTATTGAAGTATTTGGTTTCTCATATTTGTTCTCTGGAAAAAGGAGTTTTAAAAATCTTTAACAACCATTAAGTGTCTCAGTATAAATTACAATACTGTTTAACATATCCTGCCTCTTTGTAAATCTTGTTAATTTTATTTTAGTGTCTTATTAGCATCAATCAGATTATAATTTGATTGCACAATAAATTGTAGGTAGTTTCAGTTATACAAATTAACATATTGTTTGGGGCTAAGTTAGGTAATTTTTAAAAGTAAAACATCTAGGGCATATCTGGGATGGTCAAGTATCCTGTTGAGTATGCCAGAAGCAGGCCTTTTGGGAGGAAATGAGATAAATATACATCAACCCACAGTATTTTGGCAAGCAGCAGCTTGCCATAGGTCCTTATTGGTGGCAGCAACAAGATTGGGGAATATGTTCTTCCATGAGACACACTTTTTTCTGAAGTTTCAGAAAATGGTAAAAAGTTTCTAGCAAGTATTCTGGCTAATTTGAACCAAGACAACTTGTGTGACTATTCTTGATACTTGTACTGAATTAAGTAACAACTTACTTTAACAATAGATAAAGCACCATGGGCACAATCTGTCCAAAATTTACCATTATTACAGGCCCACTGGTTTTAAAGAATGAGACTGAAATGTGTACTCAATTTTCCCATTACAATTAATAGGACTTGCCTGCAAAATACCCAAAATCAGGCCTTTATATAATGTCACCTCAGTTATAGTACCCCCACTGTGCATATATTCCCCTAACACTTATTCTTACAAGATTTAGTCTACTTTGGTCTACTTTTCCACTTCATAGATGCCTTGAAGAGAAAACATTCCAGGAACATAACCTAAACAGTATCAAGAACATTTGCATCAAGCTTTTGTATTTTACTCACATCATTATCTACTGGCTTTGTCTCTGTTTATGGCATGTACTTTACATAATGATGATTGTTGAGTAATATAAGAAATTTGCATCATAAACATTATAAAAAGTACAATCAAGTGTTTTAAAGTCATAGAACAGTGGTTTTCTTCGGTGAGCTTATTTTGTTTTTTCTATTGTGTTCACACTGAAGCCTGTCTTGTTTTTGATACTCCCCTAGAGATTGGCAACAATGGTTTCCCAGTAGGAAATGGCTGGTTTGGCCCCAGGCCCATCAACATACCATTATCTGCCCTCTGACTCCAGGTTTCCATCTCTTCTCCCCTCCCTGTAGCCTCTACCTGGGAAAACTACAGTCTTTCTTCGCAGTGGAGAGGTCTGGCAGTGGGTGGGCAAGAGGAGCAGACCCAGCACCCAGCCAATAGCACACAAGTACTCTTGAGTAGTGGTTGATGGGCCAGTGGCTGATGGAGCACACTGCACAGCCAATGGGAGAGCTGGAAATGGCGAATACATACGGGAATTTATATATCTCCTATATTATAAAGCTGATTTGGTGGTGGCATGTTGCTGAACATTCCACACAGTGCTCACAGCCTTTGGCTCCATGATCTGTCATTCCACTGGCTGTGTTGCCTGAGTCTCACCTCCAATATTCTAAACAGTTTGCTTTTCCTCTCCCCCCAATAGCCGTCAGAACACAGAGGTCATTTGCATATGTGGCCTGATTGGCCTTTGCCTCTAACATTCCAAACAGTTTGCTGTTGCTGTTGGGAGTCCTGAGGTAAAATAAATACTCCGATCTCCCTGTGGGGCCCGGAGATCTCCAACAAATCACCGTGTTCCCCAGCCACAGCACATTATTTCCCCTATAGAAAACTTCCCAGCTATTACAACTGATGTCCAGATGACCAAGATCAGTTCTCCTGGAGACAATGGCTGCTTTGGCCAGTGGACTCTATGGCATTATACCCTGCTGAAGTCCCTCCGCACCCCAAACCCTGCTCTAACCAGGCTCTACCACTCAAGTTATAGGCATTTCCCAACCCAGAGTTGGCAACCATGTAATTGGCTATGGAACCACTTTCCAGACCCTTGAAACCCAGAAACCATGGCATAGGAGGAGGTGCTTTTCTACCTTAGCTGCCACTGCATAGCCCCAAATTAACATAAGCCAACCTCCAGGCAGCACCTGGAGACCTCCAGCTATTACAACTGATGTCCAGATGACCAAGATCAGTTCTCCTGGAGACAATGGCTGCTTTGGCCAGTGGACTCTATGGCATTATACCCTGCTGAAGTCCCTCCGCACCCCAAACCCTGCCCTCCCCAGGCTCTACCCCTCAAATCTACAGCTGTTTTCCAACAAAGAGTTGGCAACCGTGTAGTTGGCTATAGAACCACTTTCCAGACCCTTGGAACCCAGAAAACATGGCATAGGAAGAGGTGCTTTTCTACCTTAGCTGCCACTGCATAGCCCCAAATTAACATAAGCCAACCTCCAGGCAGCACCTGGAGACCTCCAGCTATTACAACTGATGTCCAGATGACCAAGATCAGTTCTCCTGGAGACAATGGCTGATTTGGCCAGTGGACTCAATGGCATTCCAAGTATGGTTGATCAAATGAAGATTATTTCAGTTAATATAAAAGGTCTTAATAATAATATTAAAAGGTCTCGTTTTGAAGCCATAATAAAGAAGGAAAACCCAGACATGGCATACGGCAACTCCAAATCACGTGGGGTTGGAATAGCTATTTCATCAAATCTTAGATTCATGTTCCCAGCAATGAAAAGTGACCCAAAGGGTAGATACATTTTTATAAAAGGTACAATATAAGGTCCTAAAGGTACAATATAAGGTCCTTATAAAAGGTCCTAAAACTGATATACAGCTTAAAAACTGATAAATCACCAGGCTATTGAGGCAGACTCAGCATGGGTTCTGTAAGGGAAGATCTTGTCTCACTAACCTGTTAGTGTTCTTTGAGGGGGTGAACAAACATGTGGACAAGGGGGATCCAATAGATATTGTTTACCTTGACTTCCAGAAAGCTTTTGATAAAGTTCCTCATCAAAGGCTCCTAAGAAAGCTCAAAAATCATGGGATAGAAGGACAAGTCCTTTCATGGATCAAAAACTGGCTAATTAATAGAAAACAGAGAGTGAGTATAAATGGGCAATTTTCTCAGTGGAAGGTGGTAAGCAGTGGGATACTGCAGGGATCAGTACTTGGTCCACTGCTTTTTAGCTTGTTCATTAATGATTTGGAGATGGGA
>NW_015160216.1:319633-324852 GCF_001447785.1 Gekko japonicus
GTGGTGGCGGCTACAAGCATGGATGGCTTCAAAAGGGAATTAGATAAGCATATGGAGCAGAGGTCCATCAGTGGCTATTAGCCACAAGGTATAGATAGGGGCTCTGGGGCAAGTGATGCTCTGTCTTCCTGGTGCTTGGGGGGAGGTTCAACAGTGGGAGGGCTTCTAATGTCCCCACTTGTGGACCTCCTGATGGCACCTGGTGTTTTTGGCCACTGTGTGACAGAGTGTTGGACTGGATGGGCCTTTGGCCTGATCCAAAATTGGCGTCTCTTATGTTCTTATGATAAGGGCTATGTAGACTGTAGGGGTGTGCATTCGATAAAGCTGAACCAACCCCTCCCCCCCCCGAAAAAACCCTTTTCAGCATTTTTCAGGTATTCGGCATACCGAATCAGATTCTCTGATCTGATTCAGCTGTTGAATACTGAATGCCACAACAACCCTGAAAATATTCGGGGGGGGGGGGTCCAGCTTTGTTTTTGCTGTTGCCAAATACGGACTCTGGGAGGCTTTAAAATTTAAAGGGCTCTACTTACCTTCTTTTTCCTGCTGTTTATGGCTCTTTCCCACCCTTTTATACTGCAAAGATTCTCAGATTAACCTGAGTCCTGTTGGGTTTGGGCACTGACTGCCACAGTGGCACTGGTTCTGGTGGGCACATTGCACTGGTTCTGCTGCTGGCCTTGCAAACAGGCCCCCCTCACACCACACCTCACTTACTTTCTAGTGCAATGATTCTCTGGGAGACACCGCTGCCTGCCTTTCCCCCCTTCCATAGGAAAAATGGGGGATTGGAGGCACCCTCTTTGGATGCCCCTAGAATTGGACCCCCTGGTCCAATCTTTTACAATCTTGGGGGTTCTTTTGAGGAGAGGCTTCAGCAGCTACAGTACAAACCTGGTGCCTCTACCTCAAACCCGTTTTCCCTCAGCCCACTGAATACTTGTTAAAAGATTTTTTGCCATTGACTACAATGGCCCCATAGGATATAATGGAGCCAATTGTTTTGGGGAATACTGAATATTTTTGGGTATACTGAAAAAATTCAGCTTTATTATACCTGAATCTGAAAAAAAAGTTTTTCCTCCCTGCACACCCCTAGTAGGCTGAGAGATCAACTAGTAGCACCTGCAAAGTGGAAAGAGCCCATCACTATCCACTTTAACGCTTGAGGGGGGAAGCCAGGGTGCTTTGCCTCACACACCAAAGGAAATTAACATACAATATATGGAATTCTATTCTAAATGACATAAAATGGATTCTAACCCCACTGTCAAGGAAATTAAAATGTTCTCTAGGGCATTGACTTGCCAAAGTTAAATGAAGACCAGGCGATATTTCTGGCACATCCCCTGGAAGAGAGAGTAATATGGGCAGTTATCAAGAACATGAACAACAATAAGAAGAAAAAACTCCAGGACATGGTGGATTCCCAGTTGAATGGGAATTAATACCCAAATTGAATGCTCTTTTATACAGAAATCATGCAGAAAGGATTACACCCACGCTAATTCCCTTCATTTCTGTAATACATAAGCCAGGAAAAGATTCAACTCTTGTACTAGTTATCATCTCAGTTCCCTTGTAAACACAGATGCTAAAAGATTTATAGCCATTACTGCCAATAGAGTACAGCAGGTAATTGCATCTCATATATAAGTCAACTAGGTTTCATAGCAGGCGAGAAAGGAGCAGACAATCTTATACTGTTTATGGACTTGCTAGCTCTGAATGCAACATCAGCCTGAAGTGGCAGCAATTCTCTTATTCCCATGCAAAAAAAAATGCTCAAGTTCTATGGAAGTTTTGCTGACAGCTTTTCGGTCTGCAAGGTAGCAGGCCCTGCTCCAGTGATGAAGCATCTAGAACGAGGGAATAAACAGGTGAGTTTAGCAGATGTGTGAGTTCAGCAGCAGGGTGAAGGAGCCAGGGCACCAGTTTCTCCACATCCCTAAAAGGGTGAACACACTTTCCATAAACAAATCTACATAAATAGAAAGTTTTATAATAAAAAAGAGGATGAAAGAACCCCAAAACTCATAAATAATAAAAAGGCAATTATGAAGTTAGAATGTCAGCAGTGGGTTGGGGGCTATCTAATGTATTGCACTGAGTGTAACATATATGACTGTCTGCCAATTGGACAGAAGTAATGGGTGTGTGCTCGGTGCAAGGAGATCCTGGTTCTCAGGGAATGAGTTAGCAGACATTACGCGTGGTCTAGATAGTCTGGTAGACAGTGCTGGGGAGGCTCCAGTGGTCGTGGTACATGTTGGCACCAATGATGTTGGGAAATATAGTTGTTAGTTCCTGGAGGAAAAATTTAGGCTTCTAGGCAGGAGGTTCAAGGCCAGGACCTCCAAGGTAGCCTTCTGAGAAGTGCTGCCTGTTCCACGCACAAGGCCAGCTAGGAAGGCACAAATTAGGAGTCTCAATGCATGGATGAGATGGTAGTATAGGGAGGAAGAGTTTACATTTGTTAGGTACTAAGACACTTTTTGGAACAAGCAGGACCTGTACAAAAGAGACAGCCTCCATTTGTCCTGAGAAGGAACCAGGCTGCTGGCACTTAAAATCAAAAAGGTGTCAGAGCAGTTTTTAAAATAAATCTTGGGGGAAAGCCCACAGGAGATAAAATGTCTCTGATTCGGGATGGCTCACCTCTAAAAGATGGCGGGATAAGTGTTACCGTTCTAGAGGGAGATTGATTAGGATTGACCACTGAGAGGGTAACAAAAATATTGACTGCCTGACAAGGTCTAGAGGCCACAGGAGGAAGATTGCAGGCCTAATGTGTCTGGAAAATTATAGATGTTTATATACAAATGCTAGAAGTATCCAAGGTAAAATGGGGGAGCCGGAATGCTTAATGTCAGAGGAAAACATAGTCATTGTGGGCATTTCAGAAACTTGGTGGGGTGAGAATAATCAGTGGGATACAGTGATTACTGGATATAGATTATATCAGAAGGATAGGGAGGGAAGGTTGGAGGTGCTCTATGTATCAGAGAGGGTATACAGTCCAGTAAGACTGAAGATGTAAGGGAAATAGATTCACTTACAGAAATGCTATGGGTGGAAATAGTATGCCCCAAAAGAAGTTTAACTCAAGGAGTTTGTTATCGCCTACAAGATCAAAGGTTAGAGGATGGTTTAAAGATAGGGAAAACATTAAGGAAAGCAGCTAGACAAAATAATTGTGTCATAATAGGTGATTTTTTGGTGCCGCAGTGGCTCAGAAGGTCTGTAGCTCAGCAGTTCGAGACCCTGGTGCCATGTGACAGAGTGAGCTCCTGTCTCTGGCTCCAGCTTCTGCCAACCTAGCAGTTCAAAAGCAAGAAATTGCAATTGGATAAATAGGTACCGCTTCAGTGGGAAGTGGTCACATAACAATGGAGAAGTCTTTGTACAGCACTGGCTCTTTGGCTCTTGGAAACAGAGATGAGCACTGCCCCCAAAGTTGGATTCAACTGGTTTTCGAGCAAGGGAAACCTTTACCTAGGTGATTTTAACTACCCACACATTGATTGGGTCAATATGTGTTCAAGTCAGGAAAAAGTGACTGGGTTTCTAGATACTCTCAATGACTGTGCCATGGAGCAGATGGTCACTGAACCTACCATGAGGGAGGTTATCTTGGACTTGGTCCTAAGAAATGCCCAATTCCTGGTGAGAGATGTGATAGCACCAGTTGGGAACAATGATCATAATGCTATTACGTTTTAACATTTATGTAAATATGGAGTTACCCAAAAAGACCAACACAACCACATATAACTTTAGAAGGAGTAGGTAAAGGTAAAGGTTTCCCTTGCTCAAAATCCAGTCGAATCCGACTCTAGGGATCCAGTGCTCATCTCCATTTCCAAGTCAAAGAGCCAGCACTGTCCAAAGGCATTTCCATGGTCATGTGACCAGCATGACTACACGCCAAGGTGCACGGAACGCTGTTACCTTCCCACAGAAATGGTACCTATTTATCTACTTGCAATTTCTTGCTTTTGAACTGCTAGGTTGGCAGGAGCTGGGACCAGAGATGGGAGCTCACCCCATCATGCGGCACTCGGGTCTTGAACTGCTGAACTACTGACCTTCTGGTCTGCAGTTCAGCATCTTAAACACTTGAGCCACTGCAGCCTTCTTCTTTCTCTTGTGAAGAAGAAACTGAAAGGAAAGGTAAGGTGGATCAAATCCCTTCAGGAAGCTTGGAGACTATTTAAAACTACAATCCTAGAAGCTCTGAGAAAATGTATACCACACATTAGGAAAGGTACAAATAGGTATAAACACCTACATGTTTAACAAACAAAGTAATGAAAGCAATAAAAGGTAAGAAGGATTCCTTTAAGTGGTGGAAGGCTAGTCAGAGTGATGTAAGTAAAAGGGAGCACAGGCTTTGACAGATAAAATGAAAGTCAGTGACAAGACAGGCAGAAAGGGACTATGAGTAAGTGGTGGAAGGCTAGTCAGAGTGATGTAAGTAAAAGGGAGCACAGGCTTTGACAGATAAAATGAAAGTCAGTGACAAGACAGGCAGAAAGGGACTATGAAGAACACATTGCAAAAAAATTCTTCAAATACATTAGAAGCAGGAAACCACCCAGGGAGGCAGTGGGACCCTTGGATGCCCAAGGGGAAGGGAAACTTACAGGAGCAGCCAGCACATCGTCTCCGGCTTTTAAACTGGAAGCAACTATAGACTTCTCCAAAATGTTTGCTGCAGCCTTGTGCCCTCTAGTGGACCAGATGACCATGCTTAACCAGAAATTTGACACATTGCACAAAGAACTTCAAGAAAGTTCAGCAGAAGATAACCAAGAAGCTGAAGAAAGTTGATCTTAAGTCCAAGACGTTTGGACAAAGATTGGAGGTGGTGGAAAAGGATAAAATCTCTGAGAATCATCAACTGTTACTTCTCAAAATGGAAAAATCAGCATATGTCCTGAGATTTCAGAACATTCCGGAGCAGAAAGGAGAGGACCTGAAGGAGATTTTAAGTAAGGAACTGGCCCCCGCAGTTAGGCTTAACAGCAGAAGTGTTACAAAGTGACATGGATATGATATATCGTACATATCCAGAATATATAAAGAAAAATAAGCTTCCCGGGAAAATATTTGTCAAATTCTCAAAAAGGTCAACAAGAGACTTGATTCTGAAAGCGACAAGTGGAAATGTTTTGAAAATCCAAGGAGAACAAGTCAAAACCTTAAAAGAC
>NW_015160216.1:324865-346646 GCF_001447785.1 Gekko japonicus
AAGAAAGAAAAGATTGACTCTGTTCTTAAAGTAAAAAAAAAATTATTTAGCAACAACAACAAGATAAAGATGGACCTGAGAAATTGGAGGATGATAAATATGCAGAAAAAGAAGGAGACAAAAATGAAGAAAGTTCTAAGAACTCCTCGTCGGCTGAATCCTTAGACTCTGAAGCAGAATTAGGGGCTATGGCTTCTAAGCCTCCTAAAAATAAAAAGGAGTTTGAAAAGAAACAGAAAGGAAGAAAATAAGTATAATAATGTAACTCTGACTGTCTGATACCTATTATTAATCAATAACTTTAAGCTAAGAAGCATACACTTTAGTCAAATCTGTTTTTGAATGCTCGCTTTATTCTCTACAATGTTATTGCAATAACTCTCATGTATTACCATTTTGATATTAGGGAAACATCGATTAATTCAAAATATGTATTAATGACCTCTTGTTACTCATAGTTTTAGGTTGTTCCCTTCCCCCGACCCCATAGAGGTTTAGCTTAGAAAATGCAATAAAAAATCTTTACAATCGATAACTCCCTGAAAATGTCAACTCAGTGTGCAACTGCAATAAAAAAGGCAAATGCTACACTGGGGATTATTAGGAATGGAATTGAAAACAAATCCATTAGTTTTATAATGCTCCTGTATAAATCTATGGTGTGGCCTCATTTGGAATACTGTGTGCAGTTCTGGTCACTGCACCTCAAAAAAGATATTTCAGCATAGGACAAGGTGCAAAAAAGGGCAACTAAAATGATTAAGGGGATGGAACACTTTCACTCTGAAGAAAGGTTAAAGTTAGGAGAAATGATTACCGATCAGTGACATGATAGAGGTTCACAAAATGATGTATGGGATAGAGAAGGTAGAGAAGGAAGTACTTTTCTCCCTTTCTCAAAATACAAGAACTCATGGGCACTCAATGAAATTAATGAGCAGTAGGTTTAGAACAGGTAAAAGGAAGTACTTCTTCACCCAAAAAGTAATTAACACATGGAATTCTTTGCCACAGGAAGTGATGGCAGCAACAAGCATAGAGAGCTTTAAGAGGGGATAGGATAAACATATGGAGCAGAGGTCCATCAGTGGCTATTAGCCACAAGGTATAGATGGGGCAGTGATGCTCTGTATTCTTGGGGACCACAGTAGGAGGACTTCTGGAGTTATGGCCTCACTGGTGGACCTCCTGATGACACCTGAGTTTTGACCACTATGTGACACAGAGTGTTGGACTGGATGGGCCATTGGCCTGATCCAACATGGCTTCTCTTATGCTCTTATGTTAATCATATGGATTTCCATTACAATTTGCTGTTATGCAGACCAGACCATACAGATGGGGAGAAAGAATATCAGCTTAAATTACATGCAAATGATATATTACGTTATATAGATGACTCCTCACATTCTATTATAAATCTCATGACTGATTGAGAAATTTGGACACTTGTCAAGTTGTACAATTAACTGGACAAACTGGGCAAACAGTGGACTTAAAAGGGTTTATCATCCCAAACTTCCACTAAAAGTGAGACATATTACCAGAGGAAAAGATTTGTGTAAAATGGAGTTTGCTGTCATTTGGATTGTTGCATCATTTAAGATTTTTATACATGGTAAGGAAAAGGCCATAGAAGACAATGATGTATATATTTGGGTCTAGAGAAACTGAAATCTGTGTTTCAACTTCATCTTGGTTAGAAAGCTTTCCAATCATTACATCGGTCCTTTGTGGGTTTAGGTTGACTGTTCATATTGAGTTCCTTACTAGGATAAGAAACAAGATTGCAGGGCTTGGGGCAGAACCAGAATTAAAGTTGGTGTATGATCAGGAGCAGGATCAAAAATCTCTGCAAAGCTACCTCACAGAATAGGAAGCAGGAGAATGTTATGAATTACTACAGGTCCCAAAGACAGAAACACTCATCCATCATCATTTTCTGGGATCTCCTTGCCAAGAATGTACAACTCTCACAAACAAACTCTCAGCAGCACACTTATGCTGGAGACAGCTCTGGAACAAATCTAAGACTCTGGTGCTTCCCAGTGTCCCTGAAATTTCTGAACAGTGATGCAGTCTTCAGCCTTGTCTAAAATGGGAAATGTGACTAAGAATTCCACTGCAACAGTTTGCTTCTTGAGCAAATGCTGAAGAAATATATTGTGGCCACCCAGAGTATCTGGACGATGTGTCGTTACAATCTTAACAGCAATGGCTCAGATTTCTCTTGCTAGACTTTTGACAGCCAGGATGGACATGTATGTAGAGTAAAATGTTTATTTTATCACCAACAAGTGAGATTAAAGGCTTGGCTTTGCTTTAGCTGGCAAAAAGTGAAGAAGTTGAGTTACTCTTGTATGTACTAGAATGATATATCTATACTTGGGAAAAGTTAGTTTCAAAAAGAACTAGAACAAAGTTTGAGTCCAGTGGCATTTTTAAGATCATCGAAGTCTTAAAGGTGCCACTGGACTCAAACTTTGTTCTGTTGCTTCAGACCAACACAGCTACCCATCTGAATCCATCAAAAAGAACTAGTTATTGTCTTATCAAGAGATTTATGAATTTATTGTCCGAACAAGAAAAAACTCATGCGTGTAATGGCAAATATCTTTATTCTTATAGAATATCTTTTTTCCCCCTTCAGTTTATATCGGTAGATTCAAAAGCACGAATTCCAGTTACAGTAATCAAAGAAGGTAATGTGTGTGAGTTCTTATGTTTGGTGTTTGTGGTTGGGAAATGAACGATTCAGTGCAGCTGTAAATCCTGCATAGTTTGGGGGACAATGAAATATGCCTGTGTTAACAATGATGGCAAATTTCTCAAATCTTACTTTGCTGATCAGATTTAATTGTCTTACTGAATTCTCCTCAAAGGGGAGACCAGAATTTTCCTGAAGAAGTCTCACTGCAGGGCTTCTCACCTTGTGAAAGAGAAAATAATAAATGTGGGCTGAATTCATGTTATTTTTCCAGTGGTTTGGCTACCAGTTCCTTCCCATTTTAAGCAGACAGAAAACAATCTGCCTCCTCTCCTTTCGCTGCACCAAAGGAAAAAAGCTTCTGGAGGCATGCAAGATAGTTCTGTTCTGCTTGTGGCATCCATTTAGTTTCAAATGCATCACCATAAAATCACTGCAGAATCAAAGCAATCACCATATACCTTGGTTTCAGTTGCCTTGGTTCTGGGTCTTTCCCACAGGTCTTAATAATCTTCTTGTTCAATAGCATTGTTTTTAAGGGTTCTGAGAGCTTTTGATGATGAACTATGCTTGACCAGCAAATAAGCAAACTATGTTTGCTTTCTCCCAGTAGGGAGACTGTTTTCCACTTGAACAAAAAGTGATCTTTTCAGAAGAGTGGTACAGCATTTCTTATGGCTACACCCAGTCCAGGAATCCAGTCTTGTGTACCCCCATCATTTTCAGGGGCCTGGCGATCTCTTGTGGAAAACCTAAGGTTGGATAGGGTAGGTTCCAATTTATTTGGAAGAGTCTGGTCATGTGATTCATATATTCGTTCTTTACAGTGGGTGTCATTCATCTGGCTTTACTTTCAAAGATATGTCCTGTGCTCATTCTTTACAAATGAAATATGTTGATGTTTGAACACTTGTCCATCCCATTAATTTCAGACATGGTTTGCCCTCTTTGTCCAGCAACTCTATGCTTAATCACCTTGGCTTTGTCCATTTTAAATTCATACTGTCCTCCTACTCCTAATCACCAAGTAGCATCACTACAGCACCATCCCCCAATCCAACAATCTTCTGCTTCTCTACTTTTGATACTCTAATAAGGCCTTCCCCCTTCTTACTTTCTGAACAGAATCTTGCCTTCTCACTCAATGAAAAATTCAACCCCACTAGTTCTGTCAATCATTTATTCCTTTCCCCCTCACCATTTTTAATGAGATGGCCACACATTTGCATTCATTTATCTTATCTGCATGTCCCTTGATGCTATTCCGTCCATCTCTACCACCATCACTTTATCAATGTTATTCTCTTCTTTGGTACCTTCCCCACTTGTGTTTAAACACAACACCATTTCCCCCATTCTCAGAAAACACTCTGTCAGCTCATTCTGCCCCCTTGGCTACTATTAAGACTTCCTCTTCCCTGTTTCCTCCAACTCCTGCAACATGCTCCTTACTCCTGCTTCCTTAACTATTTCTCTTCTACTCTTCATTTGACCCCCTACAGTTGAGCTTCTGCCTTCTACACTCCATGGAACTGCCTTTGCTAAAAACATCTATGATCCCCTTGCTGCCAAATCTACACATCTCTACTCTGACCCCTGTTGAAATTTAGATTGTAAAGTAGCTTAAAATCTCAGGGCAGAGACTGATATTTCTGTTTATTTGACTCTATAAAGTGCTCTGTACATGGCTGGCACGTGAACAGTATTACTGCTTAATATATCCCAGTTGTACACATGTTGTCATAGCTACTTATAGTGTGAGACAAAACTTGTAATTTAACTGTAATGGACAAAATGTATGTTAAGCGGGCTTTCAGAATGCAACAATTTCAAACATAGTAGCTCTAAGACATGTTTATTATGTATATGGGTCAATCAAGTTTCTCAAAGTTCTGTTCTTATTGTTTTCACAGTAATTCAGAACATCACACATCGGACACAGTCTAAAACGTCAGAGAAGTCTCCTTTAGCAGGACCAATACTAGGTGACTGAGATGTTCATTATTCCTGATAAGCCTTTTTGGGTTCACTTTCAACACTTTGGGCTGTGATGATATCTCTTTCCTTTGAACATGATGAGCTTCTTTGCATCTTATTTACTAGTGTTGTAAGAGAAATGTAGATAGGTGCTATTTTAGAGGTAAAAATGATAACAAATGATAACAAATGTTAAAAACAGTAATTTTAATAAAAGTTGTAACTACATTTTTTTAAAAAACTGGAGGAAAGAGACATCTCCGGAGAGTGGGGTTGCCAGGTCCTCCCGGCCACCTGTAGGGGATGGGGTAGGGCTACCTGACCCAGGTTAGGAAGCTCCTGGAGATTTGGGGATGGAGCCTGGGGAGACAAGGACTTCAGTGGGGTACAATGCCAGAGTCCACCTTCCAAAGCATCCATTTTCTCCAGGGGAATTGATCTCTTTAGTCTGGAGATGCACTGTAATTCCAGCAGATACCCAGGTCCCACCTGGAAGTTGGCATCCCTACCAGAGAGTGATTGAAATGTGGGATTCATTGCCGGAGGATGTAGTGATGGCCATAGAAATAAACAGTTTTAAAAGGGGATTCAGGGGTGTCATTTCTTCTGAGGGCTGGATTTGACATAAACTGGACTTTGTTGGGCTGGGCCATGTGTGTCACAGTTTACACATGGCCCAGCCCAACAAAGTCCAGTTTATGTCAAATCTGGCCCTCATAAGAAATGAGTTTGATACCCCTGGATTAGATAGATTCATGGAAGATAAGTCTATCAGTGGCTACTAGCCATGGTGACTGAGGGGAACCTCCACATTCAAAGGCACTAAACCTCTGAATTTCAGAGCCAGGAGGCGATATGAGGGGGGTCTGAGCCTCTATGACCTGTTGTTGGCCCTCCAGAAAACTAGTTGCCCACTGTGTGAAGCAGGATGCTGGACTAGATGGACCATTGGTCTGATCCAGCAGGGCTCTTCCTATGTTCTTAAGTAGGTAAAAATGCTTTTTCTTTCTTCACAGAAGGGATATGGCAATGACTAGTAGCAGGGAAACCTGGGGGGTGAGGTCGGGCTATGTAGGATTCCTGTGTTTCAAGAAACCATCTGCAAATTGTGCTATAATGTAAGAAGAAAAATCCCAAATTATAATTTCTACTTTCATCTCCTGCAACTTTCTTCCACCATCCCTACCTCCACCCTGTTTTGTATCACTCTTTAGTTACAACTTTTAAACTAAAAACAAATACACGCAGAATGACTGAATGGCTCATTTACTTTTATGTGTAGTGCACCTTATTGTTCCAGATTTCAATCAAACTAAACAGAAACGACCAGCTCCTTTCTCAGAGGATATGTCTGAAAGACCAAAGAAAATATTGGGTAAGCAGAAACAAAGCTCGATTGTAAACAGTGGGATTCTAGGTGGAAAATGGTGTTCAGGCCTGTCCAGAGTCTGACCCACCAAGCTGAACATAACCAGCCAGCCATCTTTTATGGCCTGCCAGATGCCTGACAGTGATCCTGTTCTCCACTTTCAATCTGGCAACAAATGCAGGAGACCCCCTGAAGACCTTAGTAGGCTACACCATACATGTTGGGTTACAACTTCTGCAGGATTGATTCAGATGCAAACAATGATCCAAATGTTGGCTTTTCTTGTACATAATTTTTTAAACATATAAAACTCTGTATCCCACAGTGGCCAGAAATACCAGTGCCATCAGGAGGTCCACCAGTAGGGCCAGGACATTAGAAGCCCTCCCACTGTTGACCCCCCCCCCCAAGCACCAAGAAGACAGAGCATCACTTGCCCCAGAGTCCCTATCTATACCTTGTGGCTAATAGCCACTGATGGACTTCTGCTCCATGTGCTTATCTAATTCCCCTTTGAAGCCGTCCATGCTTGTAGCCGCCACCACTTCCTGTGGCAGTGAATTCCAAGTGTTAATCACTCTTTGGGTGAAGCATTGTTCACCAAGAAGCTACATTTCTGTATTCCTTATCCCAGGTCCTCATTACTGCATTGCTCTAGAAACCCCAACTCCACATTAACTGTTCACATGACATGCTGCTCATGTGCTTTTGTTCTCTTGCCCACTTGCTCCAAATATGCATTCTTATCCCTTCAGATATGATAACAAACCTTTTTTTTGAAGGGATTAGAAAGATCACAAAGGCTTATTCAGACCAAATGTATGTTTCAAAATTTGCTAAGGCAATAACTAAAATCTGCTAGGATCATTCTTTAGAAGCCAAAAGTGAGAGATCACGGGAGGAAGTAGAATACCAAAAACAACATCCGTTACAAAAATAATGAAGAGTCAATAAAGATAAGTTTCAAATTTTCTACAGAATTACTACAGTGAACATTTTTGCAACTTATCTTTTTTGACTCCAGGATCATTCTTTAGGCATGGTCAACCCCCCCCCCCCAAAAGTGCTTGTGAATAGAGGTTTCCTGTACATTTACTATACATCTACGTGGAAGATCCCCATAGGCTCAGTAGGCTTATGCACAGAAATGACACATAGAGTGGATATGCAAACCTTCAATACCCTCATAAAATTCTCTCTTTCTTCTTTACAAATTAGTCTACAGCATGAGTAACTCATATTAGTATGGTATGCATGCACATACGTCTCCTATTTTCTCCATTTGCATGTATGATTAGAAACTAGGAAACTCACAT
The DNA here is from genome assembly GCF_001447785.1 of Gekko japonicus. Classification (NCBI taxonomy): domain Eukaryota; kingdom Metazoa; phylum Chordata; class Lepidosauria; order Squamata; family Gekkonidae; genus Gekko; species Gekko japonicus. The sequence goes on from NW_015160216.1 coordinate 332,235, forward strand.
GTCCATGAAATCATATGTTGTACAGCCTAAGCTAATCTTCTGTGCATAACGTGGTGTATCAGTCACAGAGTATCTAGTTATCTATCTGGTTCCCAACTGAGTCTGCAACAGAATTTTGAGGGTATATTCTGGGGGCTCGAGGGGAGGGGGCTTGAGGGAGAGGCTCCAAACTCTCAGGGTAGCTGCTGGAGCCTCTTCCCAAGATACCAACCAAGTTTCAAGAGCATTGGACTGGGGGTCCAATTCTACGGGCCCTCAAACAGGTTGCCCCTATCCCCTCCATTGTTCTCTATAGTGGGGGGAAAGTTACAGGGAATCCCCAGGTCCTCCCTGGAGGCATGGCATCCTGAAATGCTGGCCATCAAAAGGAGGAGGATGTTTGCAAGCTGGGAAGGAGCTAGCATTAAAAAAAATGCTCTCAAACTGTGTGTTCCCGAGCTTCCGCTTCCTATTTTTAAATCCCCCAATCTCATGTATCTCATTGGAGTCCAGGTATTCCAATAGGGTCGCTATTGTGCTGTTTTGGTGTTGTGTTGTAGCATTATAGCGCTCTTAAAAGAATGTTTAAAAAAATGAAGATTGCCTGTGCGGGCAAAAAAGGATGGGAAAACAAAGTGGCACAGTCTGAACTGCCAAACAGCTTCAGAGACAGCTCCTTACCGGTAGGGGGAAGGCTGTGTGAAATGGCCGCCCCTGTACTGGTGAGATTTGGGACGGTACAATAACGGATTAAAAAGGGTAATTTGAAATTCCCCTATATCTTTCATTGTTGGGGAAAGGGAGTTGACATAATGAAAGTTTATTTTCTAAACATTTAAATGCTTTGCTTCTTGTTATGTCTTGCTGTAGTGAATAAGTATTATTTGTGTTTCACTTTACAACACAAGGCTCATATGTTCATTAAATCCCTTGTTTTACTTTTTTGCAGCTGAGAATGAGACTCATGAATGGCCTGCAGAATCCAAGACATCAGAAGTACAAGAAATCGCCCCACAATCCCAGCCTGGTAATTATTTTTTCTGTTTTCATGGAACAGAATTTTGCTTATTTTTATATAGACAGTTCATTCCATTAACCTCAAATGAACTGGACTGAATTTGTTTTATATGGTAATTAAATGAGTATGACTCATTTAAACTGGAGGCCTGAGTTGGGAACAGAGCCAACATTCATCACTTTGGAGAAGGATCACTTTTGCTTAGTTCCTGGAAGGTGTACTTAGGATTGCACTGCAAATGGATAAGGGATAGGTTTGTCAGATCCCCCTGGCTACTAGTGGGGGATCAGGGGAAGAGTTGCCAGATCCAGGCTGGGATACTCCTGGAGATTTGGGAATGGAGCTTGGGGAGGACAAGGACCTCCAGTACAAGGTTCCAGAGTCCACACTCCAAAGCATTCATTTTCTCCAGGGGAACTGATCTCTGTAGTCTGGAGGTACCTGTACTGTGTAGTACCTGGAGGATGGCATCCCTAACAAGGGAAATGCATCATTCCTTGTTCCATGCACTTCAACAAGTTGATCTGTTGGGTCAAAGGCTACAGACATTTATTTCTATAGACTGCCTTTCTCATTGAAATGCAAACTTAAGAACAATGCAATAAAAATAGTATAATACAAACAAATAATGAAATTAAACTGGGTAACAAAATTAGAAAACAATGCAAAAAACCAGTATTATGCACACAATAAACAATGCAATTAAAATTGCCAACATTTCCGCAAACTTCTGGATCGAAAAGGGTAAACAAAGATGGTAACTAAAAGCCCAATTTGCCCTTATTCTCTGCTTCTGTTGTCAGAAAAGAATAATGTGAAATGCTGCTCAATGTGACAGGAAAAGCTTGTCCATTCATGGTGACTTGCCAGTGGCCAGCACACTTTCCTGTCAGAGTACAAATTGCATAGGGTGGAGATGGCCTAATCTCTGATTTTTATTTATTTAGTTTATTTAACTTATTTATAACCCACCTTTTTCACTGAAACTCAAGGCAGATCTCTCTCACAAAGAGAGATGAGAGAGAGAGAGAATGTAGGGGTCCCATTCCCCCAGTGGGGGATCCCTGCCCCCCACTCCTGTTGCCCACCACCACTCTGAGTGGCCGTGTGAGAACATTTTTAAAAAAAACAGTGTTGCATGCAGCAGCTCATCACTTCTGATACCCCCCCCCAGAAGTGGCATAGGGTAGCTCCAGAAATTTCTGGAAACTCTATGGTTTACTGTATCGTTTACTTTAGAGTTTCTGGCGATTTCTAGAGCTACCTACATCACTTCCTTTGGATTTACTCCAGTAGAATTAGGTCTTCTTCCTTACTGCAATTTTCTTTTTTTAACATTCAGAAGCTTTTTTTTATCAAGAAGCTTTTTCAGGCCTGAGTGTTCCAGAGAGCTGAAAGGTATGGTAGGAAAAGGAACAGGAGTGTTTGGGCAGGCAAAAATGGATGAGGGATAGATGTTAGGAGATAACAATTGGGTCATGATCTATGAACACTGCTATCCATGAGTTTCACACCTTTATTATAATAGTATATTGGATGCAAACAGTGCCTGGCAACCTGTGAGATGGTTGTGGGCACGGATTCGGGTGGGGGGAAAACAATGCTGGCTGAGACACTTATGTAATATGGCTTGAGATAGCCCCTTTTGGATAGCATAAGAACATAATAGAAGCCAATCTTGGATAAGGCCAATGGCCCATCCAGTCCAACATTCTGTCACACAGTGGCCAAAAATACCAGGTGCCATCAGGAGGTCCATCAGTGGGGCCAGGACACTAGAAGCTCTCCCAATGTTGCCCCCCCCAAGCACCAAGAATACAGAGCATCACTTGCCCCAGAGTTCCTATCTGTACCTTGTGGCTAATAGCCACTGATGGATCTCTGCTCCATATGTTTATCTAATTCCAGCAGGGGAGGCCACAGGCAGGGGAAGCTTCCTTATACTCACAGCGGCAAAGAGAATGGCCCTTTAAGGAAAAGGAGGTGGGTGGTGCCAAGGAATGGGAAAGCCCTCTTGTCAGCCAATTGGCTGAATGCCACTTCACTAGAGCCCACTCCAGGAGCAGAGGAAATGGGTGAGTCCAGGGGTAGCCTGCAAAAAGGCAAATCCAGTGAGAACCAGGGAGGAAGGGCAAGACCTATCCCTAGAGCTCCAGAGAAAGTCTACTGGCAGCAGCAAATGAGTGAGTCCAGGGGTAGCCTGCATCCAGTGGTCCCTTTAAAAGGCAAATCCAGTGAGAACCAGGGAGGAGCTCCAGAGAAAGTCTACTGGCAGCAGCAGGAAAGGGAGCAGGATGAAGAGAAACCCCCTTCTTTGTGCAGTTCAGAGGCTCTTCTGGGACCAGCTGTGCAAAAGTGGATGCTGGAAGGCACAACAGCTCCAGACTCCAGCCAGACTCTGCCAGAGTCGGACAGTGAAATAAGGTTTGCCATCCAAAGAATGTATAAACTTAGAGAGGAATAACACTAGTTTTTTGGTTAGCAGAACATTTTCACAATTTTATTTTATTTTAATTCTTGTGGCTCAGACACCAGAGATGCACTTTTCTGCAGTGTGATCCTTTCTGCATTTCATTTCTACTAATTTGGATCATTTTTCACTGCTGGAATTTGTTTCTTGGTAACAGGAAAGCTTGTATTTCTTAGTGCTGCCTGATAGTTTCTCAGTCTTTTAATTAGTTGTATTAAATTACTCACACCACCAGGGGATTGTTTTCATGCACAAGCCCTAAATGGTGGTGGAATGTTTTCCATTTGCCCAGAGACAGCAGGACTGGCTATTGTTAACTGCAGTGTTGCCTATGTATAAGGAGAATTTTTTTTGAAAGATGATATTGTTGTTGTTGTTGTTATCCCACCCTATCCTGCAAATGGGCTCAGGGCCCGTAGCAATATATAGCCAAGTTCAGACTGGCAGTTTGAAGCGTATAGTTGCCTATGTATAAGGAGAATTTTTTTGAAAGATGATATTATTATTGTTGTTGTTGTTGTTGTTGTTATTCCACCCTATCCTGCAAATGGGCTCAGGGCAAGTAGCAATATATAGGCCAAGTTCAGACTGGCAGTTTGAAGCGTGAGGGAGTCATGGCAAAAAAGACCCAGAACAAACTGTTCGGGGTTTTCCCATTCACACTGCACCACTGATGAGGGAGCATACCAGGGAGGAGGCACAAGGGAGTGTTCACACTGTTGGCCCACCCCTGGCGGAGGCACGGCTGTAAGGCGCAGCTTTCTTTTTGGTAATCTGGACATATGCATTTATGCACATAAGCACACAAGAAAACTCACGGCTTTTGGCATTCACACTTTGTCGCTGCGGGATGGACGCGGGATAATCGCGCTTTCCAGGGTTTGATATCGCTTTCACCAGGTATCTTTTAAACTCAGGAGCGAAGCATTACAAGACGGGTTGAGTACGGCTGGGGAACGCCGGACAGATGCGCCTGTGTGAATGGCCCCTTTAATCCGGTTGCGGAACGTTTCTGAAATGCGCCTATATCGTGGCAAACTGCCAGTCTGAACTCAGCCATAGATTAACAACCATAAAAGCATTAAACATAAAACTAAGACAAGGTTAAAATGAACAAAAAAAGTATTCCATTTTATGGAGTCATATAAATTATTATTATTTAACAACAGTGCAATCCTAAAAAACCTTTCCTGGGAGTAAGCCCCACTGAGTAGACTTGATTCTGAATAGGCCTTATTGGGATTACACTTTTCACAATGCTTTTTCTAAAACTAGTTTTGTTCTGCTCTGTGCTTTGACCTAATTCACGCTCAGAAGTTATATGCTAACAATGCTACTAATATTTTTTAAACTGTGCAGCTATGACTGAACTAGACTGGGAAAGCAGTAAACCAACAGTTTCTAGTGTCTCAGAAGAATCAAAGAGTTTCCCAGGTAAATAATATTCTTCTGCTGCTTTAAGCTTTCAAGGTAGTTCTGTTGTGGAATATGATTGTTGATTGCATTTTTGGGGATATTTGGCTACTATAGGAAGGGCATTTTCTAACTGAAAAAGAGATATGGCCCAACATTCACACTTGCTGTTCCTTAAAGATAAGGACATAGCATAACAACTTCCTGTTAGCACAGTACTGGATTGGATCCAATAAGCTTTTCTGCTGTGGAAAAATTAAGGAAGGATGTATATCTCCCCCCTTTTATTTCATCCCTTTTTCTTTCTATATAATGAAGTCAGGCTTCACTATCCATACCCTTCCATGCACCTGTGTCAGTTTGAAATCATGGAGTCATGAATACCACAGTAGATACACTGTTTACTGGCTGGATCTAAACCATTATTCGGCATGACCAGTGTGGGATGGTTGCATTTTAGATGCTGTGCTAGCCAAATTTAAGCCAATTGAGAGCCAGTTTGGTGTAGTGGTTAAGTGCGCGGACTCTAATCTGGGAGAACCGGGTTTTATTCCCCACTCCTCCACTTGCACCTGCTGATGTGACCTTGGGTCAGTCACAAGCTCTGGCACAGCTGTCCTTGAAAAAGAGCAGTTTGTGTCAGAGTTCTCTCAGCCCCACCCACCTCACAGGGTGTCTGTTGTGGGGAGGGGAAGGGAAAGGAGTTTGTAAGCCGCTCTGAGACTCCAAGTGAAGGGTGGGGTATAAATCCAATCTCTTCTTCTTCTTCATAGTGGTAAAAATTCCAGCATAAACTTGTGTTTTGCAATTTTAAGAAACCATTAAAAACTTTGAAACTTCTTTGCCTTCTCAATAATTATTAAGTTTAAAGATTTTTTTAGAGAACGCTATTGCTTGGAGAGACATAATGTACCTATTGCTGTATTTTTAATGAAAAGATTTCCATTTGCTTTGGCAAAATTTGTTGTCATTGAATTTGTGAGACTCAAAGACAAAATAGTTATTTTATGAGTTTGTCCTCATCACTTGAAGTTTGCACAATGTCACCACAATGTAATGAATGTCTGAAGAACAGATGTCAACTCTTCTCTCTTGTTTAGCATATACTGAAAGTGAACTGGAATCCTCAAAGCCTAGAATAAGCCCTATGGCTGAATTGCCACTTGACACATTGGGTAAATACTTTGTTTACAGTACCTTGCTGACAGGACCTGGGTTTTGGCCACTGTGTGACAGTGCTGGATTAGATGAGGTACTGGCCTGATCCAACACGGCTTCTCTTATGTTTTTAGGACCACCAAAGACTGTTATATGCATGGAAAAGTTCTTGCATGTTTTTAAAAAGCACCTTTTTTGTTATTTCTGATAACATGATTGTCATACATCTACTAATTGATAAGCAGGTTTTCATTATCAGCCAAGGACTATATGAACATAAATTTGGGGCTCCTTTCCACATACGCTTTATCACTGGAACTTCAAAAAGTGGTCTGTAAGATAGTGTTCTCCTTGATACAAAAGAGCCTTCTCAGGAAATCAGTAAATGGTCAAGAACCTATTCTGATCGAAAAAAGAAATACATTCAGTACATGAATCTAAAATCAAGCCTATGATACATTTTCTTGTTGACAGGGAGAAAAACAGTTCATTCTAAAACAGTAAACTGCTCTTAAGCCTGAATTGGCAAAAATGCCAAACACACGGTATAACTAATTTGAATATTCCTTGTTTTCATGTACAATTTAGCCTTTAATTTTAAACAAGAGATCCTGCAGTGTTTTATTTGTAGTTGTTTGAGTACAATCCTAAGCAAGTCTGGTCAGAATCTTACTAAGGTATGTTCAGTAAGGTTTCCCCCCTCCCCCCCAGGGAATGCATTCTTAGGGTTGCATTATTTATATATGAACTGCTCCACAAATAGGAAAATGAATTCATTTATCTTTTTTATTTATATTGTTTTCATAAGAAAATATAATATTCTAAAATCCTTTATATTTTCTGTGTACCTACAAACACAGCAGGTCCCAAAAAATTTAACTCGAAATAGAAAACAATGAACAGTGTTTATCTCACTGAAATCAGCTTAAGGTTGCCAGTTTCCAGGTGGAGGCGGGGATCCCCCACCCCAGCTCCCATTTTCTACCACCAATCTGAGCAGCAGCAAGAGAAAAATTAAAACATGGCCATCAGGCCTATGGGGTGATGTTACTTCCAGGGAAAACCCAGCAGTGACATCAAACCCCTCTAGACATTGCTAGAAACTCTATGATAAAAACATAGTGTTTCTAGCTGTTCCTAGAGAGCTGTGACATCACTTCTGGGATATTCTCGAATGTGACATAATGCGGCTGATGACAGCTGCAGCCCATGTCCCCACTCCCACCAGTCTCCCAATTAGCTCCTTTCCACCTTCCAGCTAAATGCAACATGCAGTAGTGGGTGTTCAGTCACAAGAGAATAAGGTGAACAGTGCCCATCTAGTCATGGGACAAAGCGATTCTCCTTCTCTGCCAAACCACCAAAGAAAGAAGATGAATGCTGAAATTTCATGCATGCTTTCCTGGAAGTAAATTGTGTTGAAACAAATAGGACTTCATTCTGAGTAAACAGATATAAGATTGGGCTGTATGTCTTGGGTCCAGTCCATCTAGGATGGAATGTTGCTAGTGCAGTCTCAGTACATTTCTACTGCCTCCAGGGGCTCCAGCTATGGATGCCAACCTATAGGTGGGACCTGGGGAGCCCCCAGAATTACAGCTCATTTCCAGAGTACAAAATGGATGTAGAAAATGGATGCTTTAGAGGATGGACTCTGTGGCATTATACCCCACTGAGGCCCCTGTCCTCTGCAGGCTCCATTCTCAAATCACCGGGAGTTTCCAAACCAAGATCTGGCAACCCTACCCCCCATCCCCTACTGGTGGTCAGCGGGGATCTGGCAACCCTAGCACTAGCATATGCAAAAATCTTCTGTTGGATCCAACATTGTGTCTTAGTTTTTAAAAAGGATCATGTTCTGTGCAAAAACAGAGTTGCATCTGCATCTGTGTTAGACCTGAAAAGTCCTGGATTCTTTGGCCAGTACCATGTGTTCTCTGTCCTCGTCCTTGCATTACTATTCAGTAGAATCCAGGTGCCTTCCTACTCAGACTCGACTGAGGGGAGCTCAGCCAAAAGCATACTCGCCCCACAGCCTGATCAAGTGAGGGTACATATGTCCACCATCACTGGAATAGAGAGGTGAACGAGATTTTGTTTTTTTCTTTCCTATCAAATCAGTATGTTGCAAACAATATTTTGTTCAGGATTTTGACATTCATTGTTATTTTTTTTCTTTTCTCCAACTTTTAGCTCCTCATGAGTTTCCAGAATTTCCTAAAATAAAAATACCTCCCACACTCCAAACGCCCAGGGAAACATTAGGTAATGGCAATCGTGTGTGTCCTTTAATTTTTACTTGACAAGTTTTTTTAAAGGTTACAGCATGCTCATAAGTGCACAATAGATCCATAGTGTAATATAGGTTTTAGTTCTAATTCTTCATATGATTAAGGAACTTTGTTGCAGTCATTTTATATTTCTTTCCATTTTGTGCAAAATGATGTCCCAGAAGGCCCAGCCACTCTACCATAGTAGCTTTATAAATAAACTTTTTGTGTGATAAATTCTGTACCAGATTTTCTCTAAATGCTTGGTAACTTTTTTTACTGTAGCTTCACATGAAACGCAGCCAGTTCCTTCTCAACCAAAAACGACTGCTCCAAAAACCACACAGACAAAGCCGGGTAATTATTATTTTTCCTACAGCTGCATGCTTCAGGAGATATTATGTGAAGAACACTGTTTGGTACTCTGGCCCAAGGAGTACTTTTTACAACTATAAGCTTAAGGTACCCAACTATATATGTGTGTATGCAAACATTATATATACACGTAGTGTGAGCAGCCCACATAATAGCACATTCATACGATTGTCATACAGGTATGCTTCCCAAAACTGCCTCTGCAAGTGCCAGGAGATTTTGGGAGACCTGAGGAGAGTGGAGTTTGGGGAAGATATGATATCACTTTCAGTTAATGCTGTAGGCTGCATCCCCTAGAGTCTATGGTCTACCACAGATTCTTGGGGAAATTCCTATAATGTCTGTGGAAGCCTTTTTATCTCTGTTTCTCAATTCTTTGTGAGTGGGAAAGTAGGATGGGGGCAGACATTTGGAAGGCCTATATACAGGCCTGTTGTTAGTGGATGTGTGGCTGCACAGTCTCTTCACATCATCTGTATCTGGTCTGGATAGTCATGATCAGAAGGCAGGCAGATTCCAGGCAGTGCATAGGAACTTAATTGGCATCAAATACTGTATTGTTCAGAGTGAGGAGCCAGGCCAGTATCAACACATGGAACCAGATGAAGGGAGCATTAATATCTCATAGGGTTGCTTCCATACTAGCTGTTTAGTCTAGAATAGACATCATGCATTTTGTATAAATTTACAGAGATTCCAGATTATATAATTCCATTTCCCCATTTTCTGTATTGTTTTTCTGTCTGTTGGTTGCAGGGAAATATGATTTGCAGTTATTTTTCCTGGCTTGTATTTATGCATGGTAGTTATTATGTGGTATCCCACAAGGTTTGGTATTCTTACCAGAGCTCTAATACATGAAATCTTTGAATGAAATAATCTGAAACTTTGGAGTTGCAGCTATCAGTTTGGTAATAGCACCCAGCAATTCTCTTTATCTAATCTTTGGCTTCTTCAGTCTCTATTCTGAATCAATGTTTGTATGCCTTGGTCAAGATAATGGTGAAAAAGCTAAAACTGAATCCAGATAAGGTGGAGATTGTTGGTCAGGAAAGCCAAAGTCTTGGAGGGGATGAACTGTCATTCTGGTTGGGGTTGGATCAAATGAAGATACTTTTGGACACTTCCTTGCTCTTTGAGATATAGGTTGTTGTAGTCACTAAGAGTGCATTCTATCAGTTAAAATTCCCATGGCTGCCTGCTTTTATTTAACAGACTGTATGATGTTTTGCTTTGGGCCTGACTGTGTGTTTGCCAGTGTCAGGGCTGACAACCTCCAGATGGCGCCTGGAGATCTCCCAGAATTATAGTTGATCTCCAGCCTGGAGAAAATTGAAACTGTATGGCATTATACTTGGTTGAGGTCCCTTTCCTCCCTGACCCTGGCCCTCAGCAGGCTCCACCCCCAAATCTCCAGGGATTTCCTAACCCAAAGATTGCAACCCTAGCCATTATGCTTTATTGGACTGTTGTTAGTATTGTTTGTCACTTCATTGTTAGATTATTTTATTTTATTTTGTGAGCCACTTTGAAAGTGGTAAAAAGTAGCCTGATTTTTTAAAAAACAAATTAATTGATTAATTAAAAGCTGGAGAATGAGCTGAATAAGCATCCATTCAGAAATGCTGTGGCCATGTGAGTTAACAGGAAATAATTAGCCAAGCTCAAAGAAGCAAGATATGCACTGCCCTGTTGTGAAATAATTCAAGGAAGCAACACATGTTGAAGAATCTATGACAATTCCTGGGAGAAAAAGGACCTTTGAAGAATAGGATGTATTTATTTTTCTTCTAAGAACATAATAGAAGGATGTTGCTTATGGAGATGACAGTTATGGGGATTTTAACTATGTAGTAATTGCTGTGTGGAACCGCCAATTACATGTACTTGCAGCTAACTGAGGAACATAAAGGATCATATTGGGAAAGTAACCAGGGTCTGGGCTGAAGGCTGAGGTACACGTGACAGCATTCAGTAGGAGCACTGCCTCTTCCTGAAAGCTATCCTTGTGCAGTAAATCCTTACAGGGGCCCAGTTCAGCACAAGACCATGGCATAGGGGAAAGAAAAGCTCCTGCTTCCCCCCCTAAGCCAATGCCCCCCCCAAAAAAACAATGCATGTCTATGTGAAGCTCCAAAATTGTGTAAATTGTGCCCCTCCCCAGGGGCAGTTTTGGCTTCAGGAAATGGACCCCTCCTTCCCCGGTGCTGTGGTCCTGAGCCAAAATAGGCCTGCATAGGTTTTAAAAATTATGTTCTCTGCTGCAAGAAGGCAAGTTCCATGGACTCATTTTTTCAAATGTCATGTTTAGCCCTTAGACAGAGAGGACAGGCAAGTTTGTGAGTAATCAAAGCATCTGGGGAGTTCAGATAACCAGAGGCTAATGGGATGTGAGAAAAAAGAGGAGGCCATGTCCTCAGAGGATATCCTTAGAGGCTATATAGGAGGCATTATATGAGAATGCTGAACGGATAAGGGGGCTGGGGGCAGGTGGGGAAGCAAGTAATAAAGTTGAATAATTGAGGGGGCAGAATTTGGGAAGGAGAAGGGGGGAAATGATTCTAACAAGTCCAGCACATTTTTAACATTGTTTTGAACTATGAAATGCATTGGACAAAATTACTTTAAAAAGAGGAAGATGTCTTCCAGCAGACTACACAACTGGTTGTGCCTTCTCTTAGTGTTGCAGTGTTTCGATACAGAAGCGGACACAGGCATGGTTTTGTAGGCAGTAGGCAACAGGCATTATCATGAAGCTGTTCAAAACTCTGAAATGGTGCATCCAAGAACATTCCTGTTGAATTTCATTGCTTAATCACTATTTTCTGAAATTTCTCTACTGGATTTGAGACCCACAAGAGGTAGATTTATCAGATATCACTATTTACCAAATATTTGTTACAATTTTAAATACATTTTCTTGGAAAGTTTTAGCAACTTTCTCTGTTATTTTCCTCTACAGTTTTTTCTTTGAACTTTTAAACTCATTTGAATGATACCAGAGGGAGACATTGCTTTTTATTTAGAAACACTGTGGGTGGCCAATTCATAGGAAGTTTAAAGTTTCTAAAAAGACTTCTTTGTTAGACTGATTGTTATATGTTTCATAGAACTTTGATAGCTCTGAATCTATATAAATAGATTCCTATTCCTACATCTTTCAGCCATGAATCATGCATTTCCCCCCTTTATAATTTTCAAGGTCACTTTGTGTGCTTGTTGGCAGTGAATCGCTTTTCCAAGTCTGCCATGTTTGCAAAGAAATCCTTTTTTCAGGTTCATGTAAATTAATAACTGTTATAGATGGTGTATCTTTATTGTGCAGTATGTGCAACAGTAAACTAATTCTCCAATCCATTTATTTTGAGGCTTACTTCTAAAGTTACTTTATAACTAACAGGAGTTCTCATCAGTCCCAGGATTGAAACTATAATGTTGAAAGGGCTTGTACATATGCTTGCTTATGGGTCTAACACAGAGATGTTGTTGTAAGACCATGAAACATGTGATATTTGGGTGAATACCCTGATGTTTGCATTTTTACCTAAAATCATGCGCCTGTCTGAATTGGATCAGAGCAGTGGCACTGTGGGAAGAGTTTTGTGCTTTCCTCCCATACCATTTCCCCAATCTCAGTTATTCAAAGGTTTGGTGATTAGTTATTGTCTCCCTTCCTTGGTTCCTAATCTGCTCCATAAATCATGCTGCAGTCCTTGAAAGCTGCTGCAATGCAGTTTATTGTCATGGATTGATTGTACCGTTGTAACTTGACTATGAACTACTTAAGTGTCCCAAAGCCTACTCCACTGGTTTGTGGACATGATTCAGAATCATGCAGGCACTTCCCATTTTTTTCTATAAGCAGAGCACTTCCTCCTAAAAGAATATAATAGGATGCTCCTGCACTAGGGTTCTGAACACTCACAAGTAAATTTTGAAACAAAAGTTTAGACACCTGAAACTGGTTTCTCCTGAAGTTGGTAAGGCACATCATATTTTCATAAGATTCTCTGGAGTTTATTGTGCCACAGAACTCAGATCAGGACCACATTTTTTTATCTTAAAATCTCTTGTCAAAATGTGTTCCTTTTCCTTTACTTTCTTTATGGAACACACACACACACAAATCCTATTTATTCATCTGTTCCAGGACACATGTGGAACACATGTATTGTACAGCTCCAGTGCTAAGCATGGTTCTGATTTTCTGTATCTCCATTGTCTGGTCTCTGTGAACAATGTTCTATTTTATTGAATTTCTTTTTTTAAAAAAAACTTCAACATTCCATCCAGTTTAATTTTAGGCGATTACAGTTTGCTGGTTCTTCAAAACTTCCTCTCTCAATAATAAAAAGGGCCTATTATGTATTTGGAGAGAAGGCAGCATGGTATAGCCTGATTTCGTCAGATCTCAGAAGCTAGCAGGGGTCGTACTTGGATGGGGGACCACCAAGGAAGATTCTGCAGAGAAAGGCAATGGCAAACCACTTCTGCTTCTCACTTGCCTTGAAAGTCTCTTGTTGGGGTCAGCATCAGTCCACTGCAACTTGACAGCACTTTACACACACACATTGTTTATTTACATTAAATTACACACATGACAAACATGAAGCTATGTTCTACAGAGTCTATCAAGTATCTCTACTTTGACTGGCAGCAGCTGTTGAGGATCTCAGGCAGAGGTCTCTCACATCACCTCATCCTTTTATCTAGAGATGCCAGAGATTGAACCTGGGACTTCCTGTGTGACAAGCAGTTGCTCTGCCCTTGAGATGCCTCTCCCTGTGGCAAGATGAAAATGTAGGCAGGGGACAATGTGAAATCCATGTCCTTTATCTGAAAAGGATGGTAAAGAAAAAAGTCAAGGCTAATTGGTACCAACATTTATATGGAAGCAAAAGTGAACTTAAAACACTGGAAGCCAGATTGAGTGTTGTAGATGGTAAGGGCAGGATCCAGACTAGGTTTTCCAATGGCAGAATGGAATTTACCTGCCTCTCTCTTCCACATGCAGCCCACTGATCTCCATTAAATGCTGATCCTGGGGAAACAGGGGGCCCAGAAGAAGATATGAGAGGGCTCTGCAGCAGGAAGGAGGAATTGATGGAAACTGCCAATCTAATCTAGATAGAACCCTGAAAGAGGAATGGGGAGAATTTGTATGATGCCTCACTCAACAGTGTATGCCAGCATTATTTATTTAGTTAAATCCTTACTATGTCAGCTCATAACTGTGAGATTATGAGCTGACACAAAAATGTTTGTTGGGATCTCAGTAGGCATGGTTTAAATTTTCTTTTGGCTATGCATGCAATACAGAAGGGTAAAGCCTGAAAATGAGGGAGTCAGCCAAGATGGCGCCGAGAGAGGAACTCTGCCGCAGCCCTCAATGAGCAAGAGGCAAGTTGGTCCTAATTTTTTCTGCTTTGTCTCCCTCCAAGTCTTTAACCGGCCTCTCAACTCTAAACAGAAGTGACTCTTTATCTCTAGAGGAGAGAGAGATAAAATAACATTTCTCTCAGTAAGCTCTGGAGGTCTCCACAGGAGGTTCCCTGTTAGATAAGTGAAACTGTAGCAAAGAAGAGCAACTGTTTATACTAGGGTTGCCAAGTCAGAAGCAGCGCTGGAGTGGGGGACTCCAGTGCAGCTTCGGGAGGAGTGCGTGTGTGTGCACAAAGTGCGCGCGCGCCACAACCCGTCACCCGGAAGTGATGCGACCACGCCGGGCA
>NW_015160216.1:347580-352816 GCF_001447785.1 Gekko japonicus
AAAACATCCAAGATGCCAAAGAAGGTGAAGAGGAAGATTGTTACCTAAACAACTCATTGGAAGAAGACCTAATTAATTCCTTCCCTGGCCTACCAGCGGCCAACCAACTAGCTATTATAGCAAGAATGGACTGGATAGCAAGCATGTAATAAAGTGTGCCTGAAAATGACCATAGAGTAAATTAGATAATTACAGCCTATTATTTCCAATAGCTCATTAGCCTTTGATTCAGTCTTATATGCTGAAATTTGCTATTTCACTTTGTATAGTATAACATATTCTGAATTTAAAGTGAAAATAATGTTGATTGTGTGTGTGTGTGGGGGGGGTGTTCATAGAGAGAATATTTGTAGTCTGATAATTCTCCCAGAATTAAAAGTGATTTCCAGACTACAGATATCAGTTCCCCTGGAGAAAATTATATCCCTGCTGAGCTTCCTTCCCTCCCCATACTCTGCCTTCCCCAGGCACCACCCCCATATCTCCAGGAATTTCCAGATCTGGAGTTGGCAACCCTATCCAGTCATGCTCAACAGGTTTTATTTTTTCTGTCCTGTTAGATATGCATATGGAGGTAATGCCTAAATATTATACAGGAGATAATTTTGTAAAAAGGAACATTCAATCATATCTCCTTGTATGTTCTAAAGTAGGCTTTCCTTTATCACCTGCTATTGGTTAGTACTAGTCATTGATGCTACTAAATCACTCCACATAATTTAATCATCTCTGAACTATCTTGCTCCTGGGAAATCACTGTCAGCTTAACTTGGTCAGAGTAACTCTTGCTACTCAGACCATAGTACAGAAGATAGAAGGAAGAGTAGTTTATGGTCACATTCATTATAGGAACCTCCCTTCCTTCTTTATGTTCTTTTGGCTTATGGCTTGGCATAAGTAGCAATAGTTAAATCTGTCTGTATGTGCCTTATAAACTATAATCTATTTGAGACAATATTAACTATGATGTGAGTAGTGGTTGAACTCTGCTTCAGTTATAAGTTTTCTTTAGATAATCAACAATTGTTTTAACTTTTTCTCTGAGCAATTTAGATTTATTTATAGCATTGAAAGATATGCATGTATTCAATTAGAACCCTGCCTCCCAGTATTGCCCTTGAAGCAGGAATCTTCTTAGCTTGTTTTAGCTTTGAATTACAATGGCTTTTTTGTTTTGCTCTGATTGTTTGGCAGCTGTACAGCCCAATATATGCAGATGTATCTTGCTTGTATTCTGCCCAAAGCATTGGGTGTAATAGGTCCATCAAGGCAACTGCAAAAACAGCTACAAAAAATGAAAGGTGGGGATAACTTTTGAACTTGTAAAAGTATGTCAACCTATGTAAGTGGCTTAAATATTAATTATTGACAACTGGCAAAACTATTGATTTTTGGCTTGCAGTGTTTGAGGTGTAAAACACATCTGTTCATCCAAAAAAAGATCACAATGAATTGATAACAATAAAAAGGTAGACTGGGTCTTTCAATGTGCGTCAGTACATCAGCTCTAGGAAAATAAAGTGCTTGGAAAAAGAAAATATTATTTATCTCCTTTTGAATAATTACTGAATGATTTATCCAAAGTTGTAACACAAGAATGAAAGATAATGAGAAAGAGATTCAAATCTTCTATATGTAAACCATTCTTGGTATGAATAAAGGCATAATTGAGTCAAAAGCCATAAAAACTGTGGTTTGTGTGAACATGTATGACACAGTATCTTTTTTATCTTGATTTAAACATAAAGCAGTGAATCCATATAGACAACCTGTAGTTAACTGAACCACAGTCCTACCTTTGGAATTCAGCAGTGTACATCTTCCTAAGTAAATGTACAAAAGAGACCAGCAGCACCAAGCTTTGAATAAAACAGAAGCTCTATTAACAACACTTGTGAATATGGCCAGGAGAGTCAAGAGCTCTGGAATCAGGACTTTCAGACTTGGTACCAAAGTTCAGACTGCTTGCTTGAACTGACTGTTTTGATATTAGGTACATTGTCCTTCTCTCTCTACTAGTCATCCATTTTGCCATCTGGGCTCAATGAAAGGTTTTGGTGTTGACCCATCAAACCTGGGTCCAGCACCAATCAAAGGTTTTCATGTTGACCTCTCAAACCTGGGCTCAGAATACTCTATATTCTTATGTTCCATTGGGACCTTTTTAAAAGGTTTTTAGGGGGGGGGGGAGTTTCAACATGTCACAAATATGAGAATGTTATATCAATAACCAGAATATTTTTATTTCTTTGATTCTGGCAAAGTAGCTGTGTTAGTCTGTTGGAGCAAAAAGAAACAAGAGACTTATGGCACTTTAAAGATTAACAAACTTTTATTCTAGTATAAGCTTTCATGGCCTAGAATCCACTTCATCAGATGTATTTAATGGGTCTTTGTCAGATTAATATATATGAGTTTTAAAGCATTTTTTAACAGCAAGGTCAAAGGACTAAGGAATGCAAGAAGTACAAGATGTGTTGTAATTAAATAAAATTCAAATGTAATGAAGAAAAATACAGAAACCATTCACAATAGCAGTAACTTGTGATAAGACAATTTCCCTAGATTTAATGAACTAATTAACACCTGTAGACTCTGGAATCCTTGTTAAGCTTCCAGGAGATATCAGACTTCTTGATGGATTCTTATTTAGAGGTTTCACACTGGAGCTTCCCTTTGAAATTGTTTTATTGGATAGCAGGGGTAATTTCATAGAAAAAGAGGTGCAGGAACTCATTAGCATAACTTATTAGCATAACATATTTGCATATGCCACACCCCCTGACATCACCAGAAGTGTGTCAGAAGGCAACACCTACAACTCAGGCTCCACTGGACTTTTTTGGATTGCTAGCTATTGGGGGGGGGGGAGAACGTGCAGATCTCGCAGAGGAGGGAGAGCTTGTACCTGAATAAACCTTGGTCTTAAAGGTGCCACTGGACTGTGAACTGTTTTGGATTGCTAGCTGGGGGGGGATGTGCAGATCTGCCCTCACAGAGGAGGGAGAGTTTGTACCTGAAGGCAGGATTGGGGGGGGGGAGCTCTGCAACTTACCTGGCTGCTTTTTGCTCCTTGTGGCCCGACTGAGGGCTGCTGAGAGCAGGGGGCAGGGCTTGTTGCATGTGCCCGCCCCCTGGGCTCCTTACTGCCGGAGCTCCACTCCTGTGCGCTCCCACAGGAAATGACCCCTGTTGGATAGTAGTTATGGTTAGAACAGCAGCAGTGCATGCTGGAAGACTGAAATGTTCAGTTGTTGGCTTCTGAATATTGACATTTTAGTGCCAGATTTATGACCATTTATTTGTTTTATGTACAGAACAGAAGGGCATTGTTGGGGTTAGAAGGAAGTAACTGTTTAGTATTCCACTGTAAGAGTATATCCTATACTCTTACATGTGTACTTCAGGGTAATGCCTTCAGAACTGTTCATGTACTTTCTCTTTTAATACAATGTACATATGTCATGATCTGGCCTGTGCCAGTACGGCCTAGCCAGCCTAAGAGGCCTGGGTGGCAGTAGGAGGCAGCTAGGCCTACAACTCCCAGAAGGCATTGGGAGAGGCAGAGAGGATTCTAAAGAGACCATTGGAGTCGGTTGGGAAGACAGTCTGGGAGGAGACTGAGATAGTCTGGTGAGAGAAGGAATCTGAGCTGTTCACTGAGGGAAAAGGGTGTCTTTCGTCTCTCTCTGCGGCCTGATCTTAGTGAGAAGATAGGCTGGGCTGGGAAGAGGAAGATCCCTCCGTCCTTCGTCTCTGCTCTTAGTGAGAAGATAGGTTGGTCTGTGAGGAAAGGATCCCTCAGTGTGAGTGGTAGGCAGGCTGGGGGCCTGGAAGTAAAACAGTTAGGAGTAATAGAACTGTTGTTCAGGTAGCAGAGATTATTAGATTATTAGCCCAAATAAAAAAAATATTTAACTATTTTCACAGTTCAAGGGTTGCCAATGACTGCGAGATGCGTCCCAGATGCTACTGTCTGATCGCTCCCTTTAGATCCATCAGGTATTCGCATCTATGTCGAATTTAAAGGCCCATGTGATCGCAGCTGTAGTAATTTAATTTAAACACTTCTACCATATGATAGTATGTGCCATACAGTTTTGTTTTCTTCTTAATATTGCAGATAAGAAATTAGTTTATCTGAAGAAGTGAGCAATGACTCACGAAAGCTCATACCCTGCCACAGATTTTGTTAGTCTTTAAGGTGCTACTGGACTCTTGCTCTTTTTTACTGCTACAGACTAACACAGTTGCCCATCTTGATCTATCAGAGAGGTGGCTTACTATTGCCTGCCTCAGCATCCCAACTTTGGTATTACTTGGAGATCTCCCTTCCAAGTACTTGCCTAGGTCAACCTTGCTTAGCTTCCAAGACGATGAGATCAGGCTTGCCTCGGCTATCCAGGTCAGGGTGAAAGTGGGGGTTTCTCTTGATTATTTACTACTAGAAATAAGGTCCGTTGTGGAAATAAATACGAGCTCTAGAAAGAGGCTCTTGGAGAGTGCCAAGGCCTTGGGCACTCAGCATCAATGTGCTGTGGTGACCTCAGCAGGGTATAATGACACTGAGTCCACCATTTTCTCCAGAGGAACTGATCTCTGCTACCTGAAGAACAGTGGTAATTTTGAGTGATCTCCAGCCCTCACCTGGAGATTGGCAACAATGGTATCCCAGGAGGAAAAGTAGTCTTTCTCTGCAATGGGGACCAAAGCAGCTTACACCATTCTCTTCTCCCCCTTTTGACTTGCACAATAACCCTGTGAGATAGGTTAGGCTGAAAGTCTGTGACTGTTCCAAAATCACCCACTCAGCTTCTACAGCAGGGTGGAGGGTGAAGTCTATGGCATTATACCTGTCTGAGGTCCCACCCATCCTCAAACCTCACCCTATCCAGGTTCCATCCCTCAAATCTCCATGAATTTTCCACCTGGAGTTGACAACCCTATCTCCTTCCCAGCCAATTATCAACCTACCTTTATTTCCCCCTCACTGTTCAGTTTTCCATTCCCCCCCCACACACACACCTGCAGCCTCTTCCATGCTCTGAAGCCCTGACTGCCACAGAGTCCACCATTTTCCCCAGAGGAACTGATTTCTGCCATCTGGAGAGCAGTTGTAATTCTGAGTGATCTCCAGCCCTCACCTGGAGATTGGCAACAATGGTATCCCAGGAGGAAAAGTAGTCTTTCTCTGCAATGGGGACCAAAGCAGCTTACACCATTCTCTTCTCCCCCT
>NW_015160216.1:353859-391900 GCF_001447785.1 Gekko japonicus
TGTAGGCCAGCGGATGAGGAAGCCCCATTCAACCCAGTGAGTGATACCCCTGCAGGCCCCTTTCTGGAACTACAGCTCAATTAAACCTTATGGGGGAACATTTTAAACAAAGAACCACAGCCATCTTACAAACACAGGTAACTGCCATTTCGTTACACCAACCAACAGCCACTGAGGGGACAGTTAGTCCAACACAGGAGGCAAGCCGGAAAAGTGTCTTTGTCAAGAGAGAAAGCCATTTGCCAGTAATTCTGACAGGGCACAGTGGCTGAAGGGGGAGTGGGCGGGAAAGAGGAGCAGACCCAGCACCCGGCCAATGACACGTGAGTACTCTTGAGTGGCGGCTAATGGGCCAATGGCTGAGGGAGTGCATGGAATGTTGCCACTCCAAAACAGAATTATTATATAGAGAGATAGTAATTAAAACCTGGATCTGCCAACTGTTTTCTGACCACAGTACAGCCACTTTAAGCACTTTTGTATTTATGATTAATTTTTTTAGACTGCTTTCTCAAGAAAAGCTTTTGAGGAGATTTACAGATTAAAAACAAACTGTAATTGTAATAAACTTTGGTACAATTAACTGAAACAATATAATAAAATAGCAGTGTAAGATAGCTAGCCAGAGACAATAATTTGTCCTCCGTCCCCTAAAAATAACAGTGACTAAAAGTTCACTATAAAGTTTCAGTTTGAGCAACAGAAAGGTGCTAAAAGTTATAGCACAGCTGTAGTTGTTTTAAAAAGTCAGGACAAAACCCACCTACCTCCATCCAGTATCAACTAAATCAGCATCCAACATCCATAGATAACTGGGCAAAGAGGAAAGTTTGAACCTGGAAGTGAAAGATATGGTGCCTGGCAGATAATTACGGGGAGAGACATTTCACAAGAATAATTTACAGCAGAAAAGGCCATATGCCTAGTGACCATCCACCTCAGCTCTGAACTTGAGAGTACAGAGTAAGACTTCTCTTTACTATATGGTAGGGTTGTCAACCTCCAGGTTAGTGACCATCCACCTCAGCTCTAAACTTGAGATTACAGACTTCTCTTGACTATATGGTAGGGTTGTCAACCTCCAGGTGTGGCCTGGAAATCTTCTGGAATCACAACTGCTCTCCATACTGCACAAATCAATTCCTCTGGAGAAAATGGCTACTTTGGAGGGTGGACTCTGTGGCATAATACCCCTGTGAGGTTGCTTCCCTCCCCAAACCCTGCTCTCCTCCGGCTCCACCCCCAAATCTCCAGAATTTTTCCAGTCTGGAGCTAGTAACTCTACTATCTGGCCTCAGATTACTATCTTAATTGTCCCATCCATAGTAAGTCAGCCAATCTGATTTTAAGTGCTTTACTTTGGCAGAATGTGATCTCAGAAGTAAATGAGGCCTACAATGTGTTCTTTATTACAGTCTTACTTGTTGCTCGGTGCCACCTTAATTGAATGAGGTAACTTCAGCAAAGTTAGAAAACCTAAACTCCTATGCTTGGGAGTGCTTCAGCTAACAAGACAGTCCAAAATTATTACAGTGAAGGCAGGAAGGAACTAAGTAATGACCACCCATCATTTATTCAAATCGACATATGCTATAATGAAGGAAATCCTTAATAGTCTGTGATTTAAACAGATTACCTCATCTATAACACCTACTAAACTGGTAAATTTAAAAACAATGGATAATAATCAGAGAAATGCTTTAGTTTTTTTTCTTACAAGAAAAATAGTTTTCTTCATGCAACAACATTTTTTCTGGGTGTATTTTGGTTTCTTATACTTGTCAACATTTCTTCCAGCAGTCACAAATGAATCCATTCTGGAATCTCTCACACCTAAAACATCTAAGCCTCTTGACTGGCCAAGGGCAACAATGGGTAATGTTGTTTTTCACTGTGAATGGTCATATTACATTTATGTTTCATCAGAAACATTTCCATTCCATGTGAATCCATTTCTTCCAGAATATAATTACCATCCTTTCAGTACTGACCTTTATCATACCTCCTTCCTTCTTAAATTCTCACATTACCAAAAGCATTAAAACTTGTATTTTTCCGTGTAGAAACATGGCTCATTCTTACTTTAAGATTTGCATGGATTTCCCTATCATCATTTTCTTATCCATCATGTTCCACAGCTTTATTTGTAGAAATCATTATTGGAGCTATTTGTAGAAATCATCTTTGGAGCTCTAATATCTGTTTCACATCAATGCAAAATGATTTGATACCACTTCATCATCATCAGCTGTCTTTCCCATTCCATTTTGAACTTTTTTCTTCATCATGGCAAGTTTGTTGCATGTGCCGTTTGTTTAAAAATAATTTTGATCTTTATGGGATGTAAATAAAACCTTGATGATCTTTTCAGCGCCCTCTGAAACACTGCTTACTCCTTTTAAGTGGAAGCCTTCTGCCACGCCAGAAGGATGGCTTGTGAAACCTGGTAACGAAATATTCAATTTATCAATGCAGAAAGCATTTTCAAATCTATATAGTGTCTTGCTATGAAATAACTGGTTGATACCATAAACCTAAGTACAGTTACTTGACATAATACCATACCAATAAAATTTCTATATATGTTTTTCAAAGCAGCAAAAATTAAACTCATTTAATTATTGAGCAAGGGTTTGTTAATAAAATGCAAACATTTGATCTATATTGCAGTCATATGAAATTACATGTTGGTTTTATTGATATTACAAACAGGAATGAAATATGTGTGACCTACTGATTTTAATAATCCTATTCATTTTCAGCTCTTTTTACTTTCAGAATTATATTAGTTTGTTTTCTGAAACTAGATTTCTCATGAAAAAGAAACACCAGTCTGAGTTTTTTAATCATGCAATTGAGATGGGATGTGTATGTATGTGTGAGAGAGTGTATGTGATTCCCTTTTCCTAGCTTTTGTCAAAAGGATAGCGTGCTGATTTCAACTTTGTTCATGAGAAATAATGAACACATGTCCTGTGTGCAGTAAGTCTGGTATTATGGACCTACTTACCTTGAGTTTCAAGACTTTTTATTCACAGCTTCTCTAATTATATATGTTTAAGATTTTGAAATAAATAAGAAATATTTCAGATGTCTGTTTTACAGTCTCAGAATGGTGACACAGTTATATTTGTCTTTTTCCATTCAGTGTTTGATTTTTTTTTCTAGCTTCTAAATCACCATCGGAACAGAATACACCTAAAACCTCTAGGATTACTGAACAGTTAAAAACTACTCCAGGTAACATAAATTTCCTGGAAAAGTTGTATAGCATGAGGAAGCTCCATCCTTGAGGATCTATTTAAGTCTGACAATGCAAAGAAAAAAATCTTCACATTGCATTCAAGGTCAAAGCATTAATTCTTCAGTCTTGAAATCTTCTTTGTTGTAAAGCAAACATGCCCATTGGAATTAAATTGTATGGGGGGAAATTTCAGTATCTGCTCTTTGATCAATCTAACCATGAATTTGTGTGCAAAAGCAGATACAAAATGTGTTTGCTGTTTTCATTAGGAAAAATATATACTGTATTCATAACCTATTCAAAAATATCACAACTTGTTGGGGAAAAAGCAAAGGGAAATGGAGTAAAGAGGTAATTGAGTAAAAATATATATATTTCAAAAGGCCTTTTTATACATCTAGGAGCTGCGGTGGCTCAAGTGGTTAAGATGCTGAACTGCAGGCTGTGGAAGGTCAGTAGTTCAGCAGTTCAAGACCCGAGTTGCCACATGACGGAGTGAGCTCCCATCTCTAGTTCCAGCTCCTGCCAACCTAGCAGTTCGAAAGCAAGAAATTACAAGTAGATAAATAGGTACCACTACAGTGGGAAGGTAACAGTGTTCCATGCGCCTTGGTTTTAGTCATGCTGGCCACATGACCACGGAAATGTCTTCAGACAGCGCTGGCTCTTCGGCTTTGAAACGGAATGAGCACCGCAACCCTAGAGTCGGATTCGACTGGCTTTTGAGCAAGGGAACCTTTACCTTTACTTTACCTTTTATACAACTAGAAATTATTCTTAAATTTCTTTTTAATAGTTAAACTATCTTGTATCTTATGGCATTGAATATTGACAATAATTTCCACTCATGGAACAGTGGACCATTTTTGCTGATTCCTCTCCTACTATATACCCTCAATTTGCCCCTCGTGCTATTCCTTTGCTTCTTAGACCTGCATTTTGGGGGAAATCTGTGGTTCACAGCAGGAGGGGGAAGATAATAAAATTGTATTCCATTACCATTACCTTCTATTACCACTACCTTCTATTAACATAAATTATCGCTTAGATCCAACTCATGACCTAGAAGATTTCTTATTAACTATTTATACAGTGAATTCATGTTTACTTGCCTGGGTTTCCTATGACTCATTGTATACTTAATATGTTAATACCAGAAAACAGGTAGGAAATACTTCTAAGATATTGTACGCTTACTTGTGTATTTGCTAGTAAAATGTTGTAACTTTCATACTAGAGCAAAGGGAGATAGAACTATGGATTTTATTCAGTCAATCATGAGCAGAAATCCACTGGAATAAAACTTTCCCATCTCCCCCTTCCTCCAAAGCCCACTGTGCTCCCAATACTGCCCCTTGGGTTCAAAGAATCCCCAAGAACTGTGAAGCAGAAAGGAGGAATCAGCAAAAATCTCAACCCATTCCAGTTGAATTATAGAAAACAACCATTGGATGTAATCAATTAAGATTTGTTTTAAAAGCTACAATAAGGCCCCGGTCACCCAAAGATTTTGCCGCACGAAAGGCACGAATGTCGGGTGGATTTTTGGGCACGATCACACCGCAACATCTGGGAAGCGTAGCGCACCCGTGGCCAACCCATGGCATCCCGCTGAAGATGCAGAGTTAAAAAATACCAAGAAAAGTGCACTATTATCCGGAAGATGCGTGGCACAGGCGGGTGTCTGATCGCGGGAGCACTAGTATCCCATGGCATCTGGCACCCGTCTACATCCTGTCGCAAACTGGATGTTTTTCGTAAGCGCATGCACACAAACATGAAACTGAAAGCAGTGCTGCTCCTCGGAACTGTGCATGCACACAAATGCGAAACGCTTGTGTGATCGCGCCGTGCCGCTTCTTTGCCACACTGCAGCATCGCCATGTGATTGCCAGCTAACAGCCTAAGCACGGAGACTTGAGGAACCGTGTGATTGGGCTACCGTGCTTTATTTTGCTCCAGGGCGAACAGCCACGCCTCCCCCCCGTTATCTGGCCCGTGTGACCGGGGCCTAAGTTTTGCTTTACTGAGTTTCAGTTCTGACCTAATAGGAGCAACAACACAATCAACTATCATGAGTTCAGCTCAAAATGCAATCTATATTTGTTTAATGATGATAACTACATAACCTATACATACCACTTAGAGCAGGGCTCCCCAACCTTTTTGAGCTTTGGAAGTCTGAAAGGGGGTATGGGCACAATTACAAAATGACTACTGCAGGAGGCAGAACCAACCACAAAATATCCGGGTGATGTTATGCATAGCTCTAATAGTAACCCTTCAGTATTTCAGGAAAAAAGCTCTGCTTCCTAGGATGCCTTTCAAAATGAGCATTGCACTGTCAATCAGATTTTCAATGACCAGTTAGAAGCCTTCCACTTGACCCCATCTACTTTGTAAAAGCACTTGGTGGGTGCCAGGGAAGAAGTTGATGGGCACCATGAGCACCATATTGGGTACCCTTGACTTCAAGTATTGACAGCACTTCACATTCATTATATTGGTAGGCTTTACCGCAACTTTGTACTTTAGGTCACAGTTACCATTATATGAAAGGAGGAATTCTAAGTCTGAGAACAGTACCTCTTCTAAGGACACCTAGTCAGTTTTTGGCAAAAGGTTGATGAACATATTTTTGTTGTCTGATATTTTAAAATGTTTCTTTTTTTCAACTGACTTACTATTTTTGCAAAATTTGTTATTACTTGTCCACTTTAGCTAATATGATTCTGTTCCTAGGAAGAAAAAAAAGACAGTAAGAAGCAAAAATCTATAATACCGCCTGTGTCTTTCAGCTCTGCCGGAAACAAAATTTGTTCCTTCTACATCTAAACCTGCCCAACCCAAAATGCCAGAATCTAAGCCTGGTAATTACGTTTCATGTCCAGGTTTATAACTATTATTATTTTTGTAATTCACACATTTTGTTAACATAGCCTGTATTTAAAAGCTATGTTGCTTCTCTCTGAAGAAATACAAAACCTAACTCTACTTAATTATTTGTGGCTTTGACTTCTTTTCTATTTTACCTCAAACATTAAAAAAGAATTCAGTAAAAAAATTCTATTAAAAACATTCTGGGAATCTAAAAGAAACCAGTTTTTATATTCTTTCTATTTGTAATCCTATTGTGATGCTTAGTAATGAAAATAGGTCTCGGGTTAATAATCTTTTATGTAGAAGTATCTGTTTCCCACAAGATTTATTGTTGATTGTTTTCTCTCTTTTTTATCAGCAGAAAACGAACCTCAATGGGAAACCACCACACCTAAAATTTATAAAACCCCTGAATTACCAAGAACAACACTGGGTAATGGTTAATTAGGTTATCATGAAACCACAGGGAGACATTGTAGTAAAATATCTGTTCATTTATTGCCATGAATCCAACCATATGCTTCTGTCTTCAGGAAAGAAGACAACAATCTCCATCCATCCAACTGCAGACCACAACTTTGGCCTTTTTGCTATTCATAATCATACAGGTCTGCTAATTCCGGCCCTGACCTGAGTAGCCCAGGCAAGCCTGATCTTGTCAGATCTCAGAAGCTAAGCAGGGTCAGATGGGAGACTTTCTTGGAATACCAGCAGTCAGGAGGCGGGGGCAGGCTTTATTTAGCCACCTCTCTGAATAACCTCCAGGCCCTCAGTAGGGGTCAGTCACCATAGGTCACCAGGACTTCCAGGTGCATACACACACTCTCTCTCTCTCTCTCTCTCACACACACACACACATGAAAAATACAAAAAAAAACCCTCTACCTATAAGTGTCTACTAATTCCCAGGGCCACAGAGGGTTGAGGAAGTGGGAATGTCCTGCTCCACAAGATGCTTGGAGATATGCCAGTAATTCCAAAGGTCACTACTCTGTGGGTAATAGAGTTTGTGGCCTGGAACTGGAGTTCCTGTGAGTCAGGTGTAGAACAGAATCAGGTTCTCTACTCCTATCTTACTTTTCTGTGCTGCTGCCTGGTACTAATGGGAAGACAGAGGAACCAACTTTATTGTACTGTGTTTTAAGATGGCACTGTCTCATGATTTGGACTTGATTTGAGGTACAGTTGCAAAAAAGGTTAACCACCACTGATCCTTTCTTTTTTCTTTGAAAATGGTTGTAGTAATTAGATCATACAGTGGCTATGTTCTCACAATCCTGTTCAGAGCCAAATTAGAGGAGACAGTAGAAATTTCATGATTGGCTCTCCTGTGATATTTTAAAAGTTGAAAATCATGGTGGATCCCAAATTGGATTAGCAATCTGGAACCTGTGTGTATGTGATGCTTTCTCTTGTAGCATTTGCTATCACATCCCTCAGTCATAACTGCTGTATGGTCCTTAGCAGAAAACATACAAGCCCTGTAGGTTGTCCACTTGGGATACTTTCACAATTCTAGAATTAGGTGTACACAAAATAACAGCTGTTAAAAAACTCCCATTTATTTTACAAATGTTTGCAGAGCAGCAAATCCCAATAGATTTGTATGTTTTGGTGCCAACTAATGTTGTCTTGGACACTTACAAATGGCATTTTCATTTGTATTCCTTTCAGCTCCCAGTAAAACAAAAATCACTGTTTCCAAACCCCAAATCCTTCCCCATCTGGAAGAGCCAAAGATTGTACCGGGTAATTACTATGTACTTTCCTATAACTATTTTGTTCCGCAGCAGGGACCGGGCTTTCTTCTGACTGCTTTGGATAGACATTCATAAAACCACAGCATATGTTGTTCACATGTACTGTTTTCTTATGTAATCTAAAAACACATGATATAAATCATACATAATCACGAGTAATATTTGAAAACAAACTTCTGTGATTAAAAACATGACTTCTAATAGTCCAATGAGATTCCACTAATATATCGCTCCTCGTGTTTTTAATTTTATGAGCTGAATTATAATATTGTGTGAGGTAATTAGTCATTCTTTAAATATGGCTCATGTTTCATGTTAAAATTAGTAGGATGTTCTGGCTTATCACAACTAGCAAAAAATAATAGTGTGGATTAAATTATGAAAATATTTGAAATACCAACAGAAACTGGGGTTAAAATAAATTTCAGATAGATTTTCAGTTTTTCTCATTCCATGCAAATATTTCTGATCTAAACAAAAACTGTTACCATTTTTATTTTCATACTAACCCAATTCACAATTATTTATATAAAACTAAACAGAATTATATAGTATTCCTTTCCTTTTCATAACATTTTTCATATGTAAGTTTGGTTAAGCCTCAGATAAATAGTTCAATTTCCCCAAGTTCTTAAAAGTTGAAACACATTAAATTGGAAGTGCCAGCTTCTTCATCCTGGGAAGGCAGACCTTCCATGACCAAGCCGTTAGATCTGTCTCCCATGTAGCTGCAGCATCTCCTTTCTCTTCTTTCCAAATCCTTAATTACTGTCATCCCCCCTTTCCCAATTCCCAACATCAAGACGTCAGTAGGTATCCTTCCCAATGTGAAGTTGTGGTATTCCTTAGAAACCTGTGCCAAACTGGATGTGGTATAAAAGATGCATAGCATTTCCAATATAAGAGAGGAGGGATCGGAAAAGATTTTGTCATGTGCCAAATGAAGCTCAAGGACTTCAGACTGAACATGGAGAATTCACTCCCAAATTCTTTGTATTTCATTTGTTTAATTTAATTTAATTTTAGTTTAGTGTTAGTTTCCTGTTTTATCAGTGGATGGTAAAAAGCAAATCTGGATAAAGGATCCCATTCCCTTTTCAATACATTTTCTGAATAAGTGATCTGTATTCTGAAAGCTGCCCTGACCTGGATGGCCCAGGCTAGCATGATCTCATCAGATCTTAGAAGCTAAGCGGGGTCAGCCCTGATTAGTATTTGGAAGTCCAGGATCATGATGCAAGGTAGGCAATGGCAAACCACCTCTGAGGTCCTTTCCGCATTTGGATCTCGTCCCTGGTTTTATCAGAGTTCAACTCATGACACAATACCTTGCATTTATCCCTGGTTATAACAGCATCCGTTTATCCCGGGATAAGTGTGGGGCAAAACCGGGGTGACCTCAATGTAATGTGGAGACAAAAAATACCCCAAGATAATTACAGGGGTGAACTCGAGTGTAGTGTAGAATGTAAAAATGCCCCTAGATAATTACAGTGGTGAACTCGTGTATAGTGTAGAATGTATGTTCGGGGTTGAACCAGGATTTAAGGTCTAGTGCGGAATGTCTTTTGCCTGAAAACCCTATGAGGTCATCATAAGTTGGCTGTGAGTTAATGGCAGTTTCCAGCACCATCACTCTAAGATATAGCTTCAAGGCTTAGTGAAGGGCAGCACAGACATGTATAGATTCTTGGTAGGCATCTAGATGCAGATGGGCAGTACAAGCAGTGATATCACACCATCACTCTAAAGCTATGAGCACCAATAAAATATAGCTTCAAGGCTTAGTGAAGGGACAGCACAGACATGTATAGTTTCTTGGTAGGTATCTATATGCAGATGGGCAGTACAAGCAGTGATATCTTCTGAAAGGATGAAGTGAGAGAGAAGATGTAAAATATGGAAAATATTTATATCCCACTAGTGAACTTTCCCTTGATTAGAGTTCAGTTTTGCTGTCTGTGCAGCACATCTGAAAAAGTTATGCATGCCCTGATAGTGCCTTATAGTTGCTTAGCCATTATATTGAAATGAGAGGGCACAGATGTACCTTTTGCAATATAAGCTGATAGCTTCATGTTTATTTTATTCATATTTTTCTAGAGTTCTAGGAAGGCTATAAATTTTCAATAACTCTGAGGGGAATATTTGAGTATAAAAACAATGAGACATCCTGCTTAAATGGTTGCCATGTGTTTGTTATTGGTGAGCAGTCTAGTATCCTGTCTTCTTGAGGCGGTGGTATTTTTCCAGTGAAAAAATGATGCAGGGTGGAGGATTTAAACCCATGTTTGCCCAGCACTGCAGCCACATCAGATGAATTTGTCCCCTTGTAGCTATTCGTTTAGAAAAAAAATGAGTTAGGAAATCCAGTCACGGACTTACAATAAGTATGTAGTTTGACCCACAACCATGTTATTGTCTCCATACTCTAATGTTTTGTAGAATGGCAAATTCCAATTTAGAAGTGAGAGAGAACATGTAAAATATGGACAATATTTATATCCCACTAGTGAACTTTCACTTGATTAGAGTTCAGTTTTGCTGTCTGTGCAGCACATCTGAAAAAGTTATGCATGCCCTGATAGATAGTGCCTTATAGTTGCTTAGCCATTATATTGAAATGAGAGGGCTGATAGCTTCATGTTTATTTTATTCATATTTTTCTAGAGTTCTAGGAAGGCTATAAATTTTCAATAACTCTGAGGGGAATATTTGAGTATAAAAATAATGAGACATTCTGCTTAAATGGTTGCCATGTGTTAGTTATTGGTGAGCAGTCTAGCATAATTTGTGATACTTGATTAGAGCATAATTTCTTAGAGGACATGCTACCCCCATGCTACCCACCCAAATACAGAACTGCAGTATCAGCTTGGGGAAGAAAATACTGTTGAACTTGTGTTAGATACATTATTCCCTTGTATACCGTGTGCCTTGTGCAGGCACGAGCCTTAGGACACCAGATTGACAGAGTGTACATCTTCGAACAGATTCTGACAAGCTGATGTATTACTTTTGCTTCCTTCAGACAGTTATATCAGCTGGTTCTGTATTTTAAATATACTGCACACAATTTTACTCTACTGTCCTCAAAGTCCATTTTAAGAAACATCCTGCAGTGGTCTTTCACCTCTAAACATATGAAATATTGCAAATGAAACTTTTAATGTCACAAATCACGAGATTTGTCTTTCATTCTTAAGGTACACTGTCAATGCAAGCTTAATTTTTCCATTGGTGCTTGTACCATAATAAATTTGTTTGAATCAAGCTATAGGATTGTAGCTATAAAAGGTGATGACCTTTTACTGTTTGTAGTCCATCTTAAGGATAAATCAACTTTTCCATTGCATATTTGTTATTGTATCTCCCAGCATGTTTTTTTTTAAACTAGAAGAGCTATCATGTTGGTGTTATAATGGTGAGAAGGGAGAGATTAACTTTCTACCCCTGTGCATTTTTCTTGTTAACCCCCCCCTCCCCTCCACTACAAGTAGCGTTGGTAGGAAAAGAAGACAGGCATCCTGTCTTCTTGGGGCGGTGGTATTTTTCCAGTGAAAAAATGAAGAGTATAAGCTTTTGAGAGTCAAAACTCATTTCATCGGATACCAGATTGCTATCATATTTATGATAAAGTAGACACTCCAAAAATGATATGCCATTAGCTAAGAACATGCTACATTCTTGGAATTCTAAGTTAACAATCCTGAGCTCTAATTGTTCTTCCTCTGTCTCAAAATAATATCCTTTACTCCAGCAGTTACCACCAAATTGATTCCAGTTCCTGTCACTACTAAGGTGTCTCACATTGCTGAACATCCAGTGACAACAATGGGTAATGTCTTTTTCTTCTGTTAATTGTCACCACTCTGGTTTTTTTTCTCTTTTCATCTACTACAGGGAAACATCACTAACTACAGGTGTATTTTATGCCACAATATTTGTAATTAGTATTTTACTAACCTTTTAATACTGAAGTTAATATTCCACTATCATATCATCCTTCACTTCTCTTTGTAGGGATATGGTTCCAGTGTATCACTTGATAAATGTGAAACCATACAAAGATTGACATATCTTACAACTCCGTGACACTAGGACAACCCATGGGACTATAGTGGGAGACCTCCCACTCCTTGACCTCCACTTCTGCTCCACTGCTGCTCAGTGCAGCAGCCAGAGAAACTGGGACAAAAAAGTCATATCGCAGTGACACTGCAACATTGCTTCTAGTCACATAACCAGAAGTGATGTCACACATTACAGCAGATGTTCTAGCAATTGTTAGAGTATCCCCAGTGGCTTCTTGTTATGTGACTGGCAGTGACATTGCTGCATTGTGTAGCATCACATGACACTGTGCAATGCTCAGCCCCTCCCACAAAAGTTCTATGGATGGTTGTTAGCCCTCTGCTAATAACTCTACATAACACTCAATGACTGTCGTGTGCTTTCTTTCTTATGAGTAAAAATTATGACCACTAAAGCCTGGGTACCAATCAGCCTGTAACATAGGTGCCACAGGTGGCATATGCAGCAGACATAGGATAGGAAGTCACATTGACCTGATTGGTGAGGCCTACACTCCTGCTGTGTCTTGAACCACTGCCTGCTTAGCTCTGTAGACTAGAGGAAAACCACACCCATCATGAACTTCAGTTCGCAAATCATGAAAAGGGCAAAATCCATGATGAATTTTGCTTTGTGGTTCAGTTCATGCCCATCCCTATTAGCATCCTCATCCCACTGTCCCAGCCACCTTTATAAATTGCCCCAGCTGCCAAATCCTCTGTTATATTAGCTTCTATAATACTTGCATCCACAGCCAGCAGCAATATGTAAACCAACTGTGAGAATTTGTAAGTTCCATTTCTTAAATTATTGTAATTCTCAAAATAAGTAAGGATACACTGTTCTTATTGTATTTCCTTTCATACTAAGTTATAAACAAATGTCTTTTTAAATATAATATTTAACTAACACAAAACTGTTACAGAAGACTGCTCTGGAATCCAGGAATCTTCCATAATTAAGTTAGACTGTAGATGGATTAAATCAACTGATTATTGAAACCAGACAGGATAAAAGTTTATGTACCATGAAGGTTAAACAGATGATTTGACTAGAAAAGTCTGAATAGGCTCTAAATAGTATTGAGTCTTGTTGCTAGACAGTCGGATGGAATACTTCCACTTGCTAAAGGAAGAGGACAGCTTAGGGAGAAGAGCTGTAGCAAAACCGTTTTGTCCTGGTTCTCAAACAAAGAATCAGACCTGGAAAAGACCCTGTCTATTAAACTAGTTTTGAATACATGATACATTTGATAAGCCTACCTATTTATAGGTATTTTATTTTGTGATTTTATTATTATTGTATTGTTTTAATCTTGTTTTTTTTAATTGGCTTTAATTGTTATTATATATATTGATGGAACCCACCCTGAGCCTGCTTGCGGGGACGGTGGGATACAAGTCCAATAAAATAAATAAATAAATAACATTATAGGAATGGGCACAAACCAGCTCATGAACTAAAGTTTGTGATGAATTTTGACTGATTTGTGGTTCACAAACTGAAGTTCGTGGCAGGCCAACCAGCATGAACTTTCCATGAATTTTCAAGCCGTTTGTGGTGATTTGTGAATGGATACATTTCCAGACAGACTGTCTCTTCTCAAACAAAATGGTTACCAAATTTCAAAGCAATTTCAAAGCAACGGGGGGGGGGAGAGAATTCTCCAGTCTTGGAAACATTAATAGGTTCCCTGTCTGTTTGATGTGTGTAGCTTGCACCTTTGAACCTGCAGTTGACATTTTCCCCAAAAGCACTTTCCTGGGGTAGGGCTGCCAAGTGGGGGCAGGGAGCAGGTAAACCCCCACTTTGGAGGCCTGATTTCCGCCGCAGCAGAATTGGGCCCCGGGGGGAACCCCGCCCCCCGAAGCACAGCATGGCTGCGTCACAGGAAGTGACGCAACCACGTAGATCACGTTGGGGGTATGGCCCCAATCGTCCGAGGGAAAACTCTATGGTTTTCCCTCCAACGATTGGGGCCATGCCCCCAACATGCTCTACATTGTGCATCACTTTCTGTAATGTTCTGGCGGCATGCACGCTTCCCTCGGCAGCTCCCGGACCCCGGCAACGCTCCCCCCGCTGGTGAGTCCAATCGACTTGGCAACCCTATCCTGGGGGCATCTTCTTTGGGGGGGCATATCTTGGAGGGCATGTAGAGGAGCATCAGGGGGAGGTCCCCTGCAAGTTTGATGTTTCTAGGTTGCACAGGGAGTCTATAGACTCCTGAACCTGCCCCTGTCAAAATTACCACCTGTCATTTCTCAAGAAAGCGCTTTCCTAGGGGCATATATCCAATCCTCACCAAACTTGGAGGACAGGTAGAGGAGAGTCAGCTGGTGTCTCTAGCTTACCAGGAAGAGTATTTTACTGCATCATGAATATCACAAATCGAACTGGTTCATTTACCAGCTAAAAGTTCATGATAGTTCAAGGTTTGCGAATCGGGCGTGCTATGACCCATGAACCAAACTGAACTGCATTTTCCCAGTTTGTGACTATTCCTATTTATTTATATGCCACTTTTCCACTGTACAGTGTAGGCAATAGTATACAATCAATAAATATAAATATATAAAATTAGTAACAATGAAATAAGAGCATCCAGAACAAATAAAACAATAAAGCAATTTAAAAAACAGTAGATAAAACCAAAATAAACAACTTCATTCCACAAAAGTGGAATGAAGCCAGGGAGGCACCAGTAAAAAGACTATATCTCTCATGCCAAGAATATCTCTTAAGGCAGAGGGGCACCAGACAGGGTTTGTGATGATGAACATAGGGCCTGAGTAAGATTATATGAGAGCAAGTAGTCCTTTAATTAAGAGTGCATCTATTGACCATCAGCAGTAGGAGGTCTTCCTGCCCTGTGAAGATCAGAAGACTCAGGTATGGAGCTGGAGGAGAGGGTAAATATTAATTGTAAACTAAGATTTGAAAAAGATACTGTGAGACTGCAGTTGGCCTTAGACACTGAAAGTGGTCGCTGAAGCTGAAGGAAGGTGAAAAAGGTTTGCATAACATCTGACATTCCCAGAAATAGGAAGATTTAAGAGAGATTTGGACATGAAGGGAGAGTGGCAAGCTCCAATGGCCCTATATCCACTGCATAAACATCTTCAAACATTTTGTGTGTTAAAATAGTATTTCACCATATTTCCTTTCCATTTATTCTTCTTTTCCCTTCCTCTGTTCAATGTTTTCTACAACCAGTGGCAAAACTGCAAGTGACTAGAGAATCAACTTCAACATTTTGATATGTGTTAATGGTTTCTTCATATATCATGATCCGCAGCCAAGTTATAATGAATGCTTGTATCAGTTTAAAACTAGTAGTGTAACTTGATTGGGGATCTGCTACTAGTGTATTGAGTAAAAAGTGAACTCAAGGGAGCTCACTGATTTAGCTCATCTGTATCATATTTCAGTATTGTTATCTCAAAAATGTTTGGTGAATGGAATTCCACAATATGTAATTTTTTCTAGATACTGCACTGAAACCTAAACCTGTTGCCTAATGTCCTATATCAGGATGTTTTATGTTTCCTGCTTTCTGACTACTTATTAAGGCTTTCTTGATACCAAGCACAATTCTGAGAGTTTGCTTTTTGTGATCATGAATTAATTTTGGGATGGACCTCTTTTTCAGCTTCTTCTGAACCAACCTCTATTCCTTCTCAATCTAAAGAATTTGATTATACCATGCAAGAAGTGCCAGATAATAAACCTGGTAGAGTAACTTTTCAACATGAGTTTTAAATTATTTTGTTCTATAATCAGAAATAGGTCCTTAAGGTTGCACTGGTAAATTTGTATGCAACAAATTTGAAAATTAACGCTTTATATACATGCTACATTATTTTACTCAGTGATGGACTGGCCATTGTAGAAATGTGGAAGATGTACTTTTTTGTACAATGCAATTTAGATTACTGCAGTCATACTAAAAGTATATTGTGCCCTGTACTCTTGAAGAACATGGTGCTCATAGATCCACATGTGTTTCTCAGTTTATTTAAATAGAATGGCCAGGTACATAAGTGTACATTTGTATGCAGATAGCTGTTCTGTCCATTGATATGAATTGGGCAAGCCTTCGTATGCAGAATCTTTATATGCCGTTTGGGACAGTCACAGGCCATAAAACAGTTACTTTAATTAAGAAATAAATTGTATGGAAAATTGCTCTGCTATTTTTATTAGGCAGAGTACTTTAAGCATGCATATTTTTAAAATTCATTACTCTGTAGGTATTTAAGCACAGATTGATTGATACCACTGAATGATTCGCTAATTTTTCCACCTCCCCAGCTCCAGCTGAAACAGACATCTTTTCTTCTAAACCATCTACAATGCCTGAACTCACACTTACTAAATCTGGTAATTATGTGTTTGTGTAAATGGGTCTAATGAAACTTTGTTATTATTGTTAGAGATTGTTTCAGTAGTGACTGGAAAGGAAAGCAGTAAATGATCCAGAAGTCTGCTTTGGGCAGCTAAGTCCATAACCATTGCTACCTAATCACCAGCAGTGCACCTACATAGTTCTGCACAAGCCACCTTCTGCCTCAGGTGCCTCCAAAGATGTCTGACAGCAATGGCATAGGGTTTTTCTCTCTTTCAGTTGCCTCTCAGTTAGCAATGCTATGAATTTCTCAGAGACTTTGCCCAACTCATAAACCCAACACTTATGAGCAGATTGTAAGTATGTCAGGGATTAGGGATGGATATGAACTGCATTTTGTGATTTGGTTTGTTGTTCATGGCTGAATCACAAACCAAACCATGAACCCATACAAACTGGGAGGTTAGTTCACAAACTAACCCATTTCATATTGCTTCATAAGCTATTTAAAGTTTAAACCCTGCTTTCTGCTCCCCACAGCTCTTTGTGGTGAGCAGAAAGCAGAGGTTTCCAAACAGCTGAGTGGCAGGGACCACAACTCAGCTGTTTGGTTTAAATGGCTTGGAGCCATTTAACCCCTGCTTTCTGATCCCTGAGAACTGCCACAGACTGAACCATAATTCATAGGCATCTAAGGCAGTTCTTCAGTTCACAAACATCCCTTTGCAAACCATGAACTTTAGTTCATGAGCCAGTTCATGCCCATCCCTATCAGGGATAAGTTTGGATTGCACTGAGCAAGTAGAACAGTTGCTGAACATGTTTATAAACTGACTCACAGGTGACCAGAAGATCAGCTGAGAGTCAGGTTCTTATCCACCACACCCCTTCAGCAAAATATTTAAACAGTGAAGTTGCAAAAGGGACGTCTTCCCTCAATCCAAGCTGGGCTCAGACAGATACAATACTTCTGATCTTTGCATTGCAAAAAGTAGACAAAGAGTTTGTTTCTCTTCCCTCCCTCTAATCTGGACTAGAACAGAAGCAATGCTTTAATGGCTGCAAAATTTCCAGGATGCAAGATCAGAAGACCCAACTTCCATCTGATCACCTGGAAGCCAGCTCTTGATTTCCCCCTTCCCCCAAAAAAACACTTTGCTGGGTATAGAGCAAAACTTACACAACAGGAGATTAGGAATTCAGCAGCTGGTTGTGAACTTCTGATAGCTATAAGTATGAATACACATGAACAGGTTGTGAACTGTCTGTAAATTAACTGGCTGCCAGGTGACCACTGGGGAATCAAACTAGCAGGTGTTTGAGCATCCCTACCCTCCGTATGCTGTTTCCTTCTTTTGGCACAAAATAGCTGCTGACAGGCTTCTTATATTTGAAGGACGTAAGTTTCTGCTGATAAATAAGAAAAAAACACTATCCTCACAACAGCGCTGTGAGCAATTTAGGCTAAAGGACTTGTCCAAGGTCACCTGAAGAGCTTCCTGGCTAAATAGGAAGATGAAACAAAGCTTCACCATTACATGTCCAACAGTGGGTGACATCTTCCCTTAGACTGAAGGAAGTTCTTCAGTTTAAGAAGACTGAATCTACCCAAAGCGGTTCTTCCATTGGAGGAAGAGCCACTTATGTTGGAAGAAGTCTGTTGGAAGAAGTCTGTAGGAAGTCTTCAAAGTTTGCTTAGTGGAATAGGATGATGTATATCCCAGGCTTGGATAATGTGTGACCCACCAAGTCACATGCAGCCCATCAGCCATTCATGGCTACCTATTAAGGGTTTGTTGAAGCTTCTTCTTTTATTTTTAAAAAATGATGCCTGGCTGGGATTACAGGTCACAAACGACTAGTGTTCAGCTCAGCGGGTCACAAATTATACAGACCTGTTCTATCTACTGGAGCATGCTAGATGAGAGCTTATTTGTTCGCAAGCCATTAATTGTTAAATAAAATTATACATTGGTACAATGTATACAGGTGATTGGAATTTGACATTTATTGTTTTTCTTCATTTATATCTTACCTTTGTCCCCAGTGGGGACCCAAAGCAGCCTACATCATTCTCTTCTCTACCATTTTACCCTCACAGCAGCCCTGTGAATTAGGTTAGGTTGAAAGTGTGTGACTGTGAAGTAGGTTAGGATGAACATGTGTGATCTCCCAGCAGTTTTCCATGGTAGAATGGGTATTTGAACAAGGGTCTCCCAGGTCCCAGGTCAACACTCTGTCCACTGCCTCATACTGGCTGTCATGTGTTACATCTTCTATTGCTTATTCATATTCTCACATGTTCTGATTCCAGGAATGTATTAACATGTAGAACTAATTTCAGTTAAGTGCATAAGCACTTCCTTCAGGAAAAATCTCATTTTTAACACTGAACACACATGGAGCGGCCTTATACAGAATCAGACCATTGGTCCCTCAAGGTCACTATTGCCTACTCAGACCGGTAGTTTCAGGTTGAGGTCTTTCTCATCACCTACTACCTGATCTTTTTAAAATGGAGATGATGGGGATTGAATCTGGGACCTTCTGCATGCCAAGCAGATGCTCTACCATGAGCCACAGCTCCTCCCCAAGCTTCAAAGATATCTACTTTGTGAATGGAAATACTTATAAACTTAAGTACATAAGAAGAGCCCTGCTAGTTCAGACCAATAGTCCATCTAGTCCAGCATCCTGTCTTTCAGTGGCCAACCAGTTCCTCTGGATGGCCAACAACAGGGCATAGAGGCTGAGGCCTTCCCCTGATTTTGCCTTCTGACTCTGTGATTCAGAGGTTTAGTGCCTCTGAATGTGGAGGTTCCCCTCAGCCACCATGGCTAGCAGCCGTTGATAGACTTGCCCTGTGGCCATTCCTGTGGCCATCACTATATCCTCTGCCAGTGAATTTCACATTTTAATCACTCTTTGTATAAAGTAGTATTTTCTTTTGTCCATCTTAAACCTACTGTCCATCAGTTTCATTGGATGCTCGCAAGTTCTAGTATTTTTAGAGATGGAGAAAAAATTATCTCTGTCAACTCTCTCCATCCCATGCATAATTTTATAAACCTCTATCATGTCCCCCCTTAGTTGTCTTTTCTCTAAACTGAAAAGTCCCAGTCTCTTCAGCCTTTCCTCTTAGGGAAGGTTCTCCAACCCCCTAATCATCTTGGTTCTCTTGGTTCTCCCCCCCCCCCTGTACTTTTTCCATCTCTGCAATGTCCTTTTGGAGTTATGGTGACCAGAACTGTAGACAGTATTCTAAATGAAGCAGTACCATAGATCTATACAGGGGCATTATAGTATTGGCCTTTGTATTCTCAATCCCTTTCCTACTAATCCCTAACA
The DNA here is from genome assembly GCF_001447785.1 of Gekko japonicus. Lineage (NCBI taxonomy): Eukaryota > Metazoa > Chordata > Lepidosauria > Squamata > Gekkonidae > Gekko > Gekko japonicus. Next base: position 373,514 of record NW_015160216.1, read on the forward strand.
TAGAGTTTGCCTTTTTCACCACTACAGCACACTGGGTTGACGCTTTCACTGAGCCCCAAGATCTTTTTCCCTTTCACTCTCAGCAAGTTCAGATCCCATTAGCCTATACTTGAATTTGGGATTTTTTTGTCCCACTGTGCATCACCTTACACTTACCAACACAGAACTTCATTTGCCACATTGTCACCCACTCACCCATTTTGTGGAGGTCCTCTTGGAGCTCTTCACAGTCAGCCTTGGTTTTCACCATCCTGAATAATTTTGTGTCATCTGCAAACTTGGCCACTACAGTTTGGTGTGAGAGCCAGTTTGGTGTAGTGGTTAAGTGCGTGGATTCTAATCTGGGAGAACTGGGTTTGATTCCCCACTCCTCCACTTGCACCTGCTGCATGACCTTGGGCAAGCCATAGTTCTGATAAGAGCTGTCCATGAAAAAGAGCAGTTTCTGTCAGAGCTCTCTCAGCCCCACCTACCTCACAGGGTGTCTGTTGTGGGGACGGGAAGGGAAAGGAGTTTGTAAGCCACTCTGAGACTCCCTTGGGTAGTAAAGGGTGGGGTATAAATCCAATCTCTTCTTCTCTTCTCTCTTCTACAGTACTCACCCCTAGTTCCAGATTATTTATGAATAAATTAAATCGTACCAGCCCCGATACTTACTGATCCTTGTGGGATCCCACTGCTTGCTTACCTCCATTGTGAGAACTGTCCATTGGTTCTGTTCTTTGCTTCATGTCATTTAACCAGTTTTTAATCCATAAGAGAACTTGTCCTCTTATCTCATGACTGCAAAGTTTACTCGGGAGTCTTTGGTGAGGTACCTTGTCAAAAGCCCTTTGAAAGTCCACATATATAATATGTCTGCCGGGTCACCATTGTCTACATGTTTGTTCACTTTCTCAAAGAACTCCAAAAGGCTTGTGAGGCAAGACTAACCTTTGCAGAAGCCATGCTGATTTTCCCTCAGCAGGCTTTGACTATGTACCTAACAATTCTGTCTTTGATTACAGTTTCTACTAATATGCCTGGGACAGACGTTAAACTAACTGGACTGTAATTTCCTGGTTTCCCCTGGGATCCCTTTTAAAAAATTGATGTAACATTTGCTACTCTCCAGTCTTCTGGTAAAGTGGCAGAATTTAGTGATAGGTTGCATATATGGGTTAGTAGATCAATTTAGTGATAGGTTACATGTTCAACTTCAGTTAAGCCATTTCTCTATAAAAGCCAGAGCAATAAAGTTTGACTAAACAAATCTGAGGGAGCAGTATCACATTTCATGGTAACAGATATATTTCTAGTGTCTTAATCCAGACTACTCTTTTGTAGACAATTTAATCATTTAATTGTTAGCTGAAAGCTTTAAATCTAATTTTCTCTACTTGCAGTTGGACCATGTCATGTTTATACAGGTGTAAACAATAGTAGCCTGTTCACAGATATTTATATAACTGTCTTTTTGCTAAAACTCAGTTGATAGTTTTTCCAGTGCTCCAATAATTGCAACCCAGACTTAAACAGGATGATGCAATGCAGGCCATTTATAGTTTCTGTATTCCAGTCCTGTAACTACTAACTGAAATATCTGAAAACATGACCTACATACTGTAATAAATTTTAAGTGTAAAAAGTCATTACACTGGATAATTCTAGTGCCAACCATAGACCTATAGCATATAATTGGTACAACTTGGTCCATAATCAGCCTTAATGTAGAGAGCTTTTGGTTCAATAACTATATAACTGCTATGGAGTACATTTTGCTTACTGGGCAATTGAGGCTTAATTGTTAAGTTCCCATCACAGATTTGTATCCTACACTGATAGATTTGGTTCATTCCTTTACTTAATTATTTAAAATATTTTTACCCACCTTTCCCAAACATAAATACTCACTAAAATACAATTTAAAACCTATAGTTTTTGTTTAAAAAAGAATAACAACAAAAATGAAGAAATTCAGCTGTATAATATCCAAATCTCTGCAAAACTCTCCAACTAGCTAGCTGGAGGCTTTTTCAGCTGCGTAGGTCTTACAGAAGTGCCTGAGTTTCAAAAGGGATGAACACATATGTACATCATAGAGGAGGTCATTTCATAATATTTTATTATGTTTTCCACAGTTCAGTTGTTCTAAGACTTTGTATCAGATCCTACCCTTAAAACTACTGAAGACCTTTTAATAACTCTTATAAATATGTTCTTTTCCCTCGTGCAGTCTTGGAACCTATTACGTTTAACAATGAACTTCCAATAGTAGGTAAGGATATTTTTCCGATGAACTGACTGGTCTTCTTCTTATCTCAGAAACCCATGTTGTATTCTCTTCCTCTGCAAGATCATCTAACATCATCCAATTTTTTTTAAATTAAAATAAATCCTCTCTCTAGGTATGTTCGCCATTTAGCACTGAAGACTTAACCATTTTTTTCACAGTATTGCTTGTTTCTGATCTTGCACAGTGTTTCTGGCACCTCTGAGAACAGCTGAAAGTAGCCGTGTTTGGCTGCAGTCTAGCCTTCTCGGTTCATGATTTATTTTCGTAATTAAAGATGGGCTCCAGAAATTGCCATTTATCACGTAATCCATTTGCACTAATCTTTTTTCTTTCTTTCTTTCTTTCTTTGTTTCATTAATTCATTTATTCTTTCTTTTTGTGGCTGCCTTTGTTCCACAGCATGATATCGCTTCTTCACCGTCAGACCTGAAATGCCAGATGGTGGCTTGTACATTTTTAAATAATTTATAGCCCCCCTTTACTTTTCTCTTTCAGATTCAAAAGTCAAGCACCATCTTTTCAGCCCTAAAACAACAATTAGCCCTCATATGCTACAAACTAAACCTGGTAAATTTTCTCCATTTTTAACATTTTTTTATTTTAATTCATAAAATTATAAAATAGAGACAAATTAATTAATATGAATACTGAAAATTGTGAAACAGGATGGATGAGATACTTTCAGCATAAACCACATCATTAATTATACTCATATCAAAACTTTTTTGCTGATATTTTCATCTGGTTTTACATTGTTCCAGTACTCAACTAATGGTAGCTAATGGTAACTAATGGTATATATTTCATGAGAGCACTTTTTTTTCTCCGTGCCTCACCTGGAAACTGGCAAACCTATAAGAAATCTATAGTACAATGGGTGTTGTCTTTATTATTGATTCTGTTACAAGTCTTTATAACTAAAAGTAGCCTTTCTTTTAAAGTATGATATATATACACTTTAAAAAAAAATTCTTGTTTTTATGCAGTCCTGAAAACTGCTGCATTTAGAACTCAGCCACCAAAGACAGAAATAGGTAAAGCTGTTTTACTAAAATGATTACTATATCTTTATTGGCTTACTGTCTATATATTTGATGGGTGAAATGCCAAGTACTCTTTTCTTGGATGTGACTTCCATTGAGTTCAAAGAGATTTACAAATGGTCTGGATTCTATGAACCATGCCTGGAGAAGTTTATGGAAGGAATTTTTGCAGTTCTGCCATTTCCATTGGACCCCTCTGTGCTCCTCCAGTCATTCTTAAGAGCAGGGGACCTTTGAAAGGGCAGTCGAGTCAACAAAGGATTTAAAGCCAGTGTGGTGTAGTAGTTAGAGTATCAGATTAAAATTAAAAATCTCACTGTAAAATCTGAATTTTTAAAAAGTGTCTTTCCATTTTTTCATAGAATGTTCTACATCTAAGTTACTGAATCTTTCTTCTTTTTTTAATGGACTCAATCCTGGGATGTGCTGAGGAGTTCTTGCTTCATGATACTGCAGCTAGACAAATATTTAGTTGAAGGTTGACTACTTATATCTTCAAAGTCAAGCCTATGTTAGACTCATCAAAAAAAACTGTACAAGTAAAGTATTAGACAACAAATGGTGTCCTTAAAATGAATTAGCCTTCTCTTTTACAGTCCTTTTTCACAGCTGTTATCAAACACTTTCTCTTTGTCTCTAAACACAGTCACAAATGAAGCGGTTACAGATCACCTAGGTTGCTGTCCATTTCCTCTGACTTCTTCAGGCTGCTGTCTCAATGGTGTCTCAATGGTGTAGCCCCAAAAGCTCAAGGAGTTAATTCTGACTCTCAGTCTATCTTGCTTCAATTCCGGTAAGTGAGCCAAATTGAAGCAAGATAGACTGAGAGTGTGCACACATACAAGTGGTTGATAACTTCTGTGGAAAAGGACTGTAAAAGAGAAGGCTAATTCATCTTAAGGATACTATTTGTTGTCTAATACTTTATTTGTACAGGGGGGGTTGGTGGTTTGCATAACTTGCATATGTTGTACATCCATTGGTGGCTGATTATGTTAGACTCATGGCTTGAATTACAAAAGAGGGCTTGCTTTGCCATCTTTAAGACCTCATGGACACAGATAAGAAGCACAGACAAAGCTTCCTCTGCTTTGCCTTCCTGCAAACTGTGCCTTAACCATAGGATCTAGCAAGAATAACAAGCAGCAGAGTAGATTACATCTCCCTTGAGCAGGTTTTGTTTGTGTTTGAAAGTCTTTGTCACTATTCCAAAGGCAGCCGGACCATTTTATCAACCCTCCTAATCTCCTTTCAGACTTCAACAGACTGTGTAAAAAAATTCTTTTGTATACCTCTCTTTCATCTTTCTTGCAATAACAATTTATGTTTTTCTCATAGAACCACACACATGTTGTATCTATGTTCACTGCACATGGTGCCAGGCCCAGATTTCTGAACAATGTAGCAGTTTATAACTCATGTTATTTATTTCATTTCTAAAAGAGGAAGAAGACCATGAGCCTTTGAAACCCAAAATTTTGTTCAGCCCTGATGTGTCTCAGACCATGCCTGGTAAATATATCTTTGGTTTGTATGCATGCATTCATTCTAAACTGTGTATCTCAGAAATGTTGCCCCTTATCTACTTTGGCATAGCTTGGAATACACATGATGATTTTCCCTGAAAATGTGGTGCACTGTTCAAGGGCTATAAAATGGAAACTCTACAGATTACACAAGCCTAAAGTGTCTTTTGCGGTCTCGTTTCAGTTACTGAATACTGAGCGGAACTTTTATTAATTCAAAAGATATTTATTATTTGTTGAGTGTGCTTATGAAGTTGACTGCAGAATTTTAAAGTCAGATTTAAAAAAAATAAAATCACACACTACATGCTGCAATTTTAAATATTATGTTGCATCAAATGAAAAGATGCCCATCTTTTATTTAACATGATTGCTTGCTAATGATTGGTTGATGTTTCTGGCTAAAAATGCTTGCTTGATGGCTTTTGATGGCTGGAAGATGCTGCTTCAATGAACATTGGCAGCTGGTGATGCTGGGGTATGGTGTGTGTATTAGCTGAAAAAAACAGTTGGGGGTCACAACATAATCCAGGGGTCAGCAGCATATGGTTTTAGAGCCAGATGTGGATCAATGGGTAACCAGATATGGCATATTTTAAAAATACATTCTTTAAGTTGAGGTATATTGTTGTTGTTATTCGAATAGCCAGTATGTGAAGGGAATGGCGGGCAAAGAGTTGTAAGCTTCATAGAGGTGTTTTACAGAAAGAGACATGATAGTGGTGAACAATTTCCAGTAATCCAAGTACAAACCAGATACATATTTATGCCAGTGCACTAAACTAATCGTGCAAGATGCTCCTGTGAAAATTTGTTATGTATTTTGAGACCTTGTATGTGCCACTGCCTAATAAAGAACTCGCAATGATCAGTGTTTGAGCTTCACAAACTTTATGGATTATCAGTCAATGTGACAGGCTAGGTTCAGCCTTTCCCTAAGAACAGCCAATAAGAACTGATGGAACGTTGAGAGAAGGAGACATGGGAAACAGGAGCTGAGAAAAATGACCGTTAGGGGTTAGCAGCTGAGAGAGGACAGTTTAAGGGCTGAAGTGAAAAAGTTTTTTTTCTGACTGAAGGGGAACTATATAGAAGAGCTGCTTGGAACAGCCTGAAAATAGTAACTTTGTAACATAAGGATCCCAGTTATAAGTATAGGATCTCAGTTCAAAAGTTCAATGGAAGTAAAACATTTCTTAGACTTTACTTTCCTCAATGTTTTCTTCTTACAAATAAAAGTTTTCTTGTTTGATTAACCCTGTGGGCTGCATGTCTAAAGGGAAGAAGCACACATATACACACAATTTAATATCTCGGTCTATATACATATATTCTAGGATATGAATGAATAGTGGCAGCAAGTGATTGGAACAGTTTTTGACCCCCAACCCCAATTGTTAAATTGTTAAACTTATGAATTAGTGTTGTTTAAAATGGGTAGATTTGTAGTTTAGTATAGGTTATATTGTTAGAGGGCTAAATTACTAGAATATGTATTTGTAATTTGGAAGATACATGGGCTAAGTTCAGACTGGCAGTTTGAAGCAGGAGGGAGTCATGGCAGAAAATACCCAGAACAAACTATTCTGGGTTTTCCCAGTCACACTGCACTGACTGATGCGGGAGCATACCGGGGAGGAGGCGCAAGGGAGCGTTCACACTGTTGGCCCAGAGACACGGCTGTAAGTGGCTTTTTCTGGTAATCCGGTTATGTGTGCTTATGCACTCATGCACATAAGCACATCTTTACTGGATCGTGGCTTTTTGCCTTCACACTTCTGTGAAATGGGATGTACAAGACAGGTTGAGTATGGCTGGGGAACACCTGACAGATGTGCCTATGTGAACGGCCCCTTTAATCCGTTTGTGAAACGTTTCTGCGTCATGCCTATATTGGGGCAAACTGCCAGTCTGAACTCGGCCATGTACTTTGTAACAAATTGTATGTATGTTGAAAGGGTGTTTTGTTTTGTTTTTAATAAAAATCGATTTCCCCCCAATCTATTTTCCCAATTAGTTCTGTGTGATGGAGGGATGATTATTAAAGGGAGCTTGGCTACCCTGTCTGTGGATGTCTCTGGGAGTGAGAGAGTGGACCTGAGTGTGACATCCTGACCTACTTATACTTATGGATAGCCCAGGCTAGCCTGATCTCATCAGATCTTGGAAGCTAAGCAGGATCAGCCTTGGCTAGTATTTAGAAAGGTGACCTCCAAGGAATACCAGGGCTGCAACACAGATGCAGGCAATGGCAAACCACCTCTGAAATGTCTCTTGCCTTAAAAACAAGTCTAGCTGACCACCTAGTAGTGCATAATGCTAAAAGAGCTAGAACTTCTGGCTGACAGGAAATCTTATTCTACACAATGCCATATAATAATAATTATTAATAATAATTATTATTACCTACTTATAAACCATATCCTGAAGAGGACAGGTTGTGGAGGGTGGTAGGCACTCTGTGTGAGTGGACAAGGGGTGTCACAATCAACACTTCCATTTTCTATAATGTTAAGTTGTCTATTTCAGTTATGGAAATAGGCTTTCTTAATATAGGCTCTTTGTTGATCCCTTGCTCTGGATTTTGGTGTAGTTTGGCTCTTTAATTAAAAGGTTGCAGGTTCCTGATGCAGTCTGTAAAAGTGAATGAACTTTGCAGCTAAGAAGAACAAGGAGACATGAGACTCAAAATGGATTCTGTTTGCTTTGTGGGCAGAGAAGTGATTCTGCTTTACAGATTAGCTTTGTCTGTCTGGGGTGCCTGGTAGTTAGCTTTGTCTGTCTGGGGTGCCTGGTAGCTATCCTTTGCACAATATGTGTATTGTGCATAAATAGACAAAAAAATGAAAATATCATAAGTTTCTGGTGTTTTCTACTCACAAGGAAATGGATCTGTAGTGTCTGCCCTTGAAATTTCCTCCTACTGGGAGAAGCCAAAAGAAAGCAAGACACAACTTCACCATGTTGGGATAAGGGCTTATGATTGCTAGCCTCCAGGCGGGCCATGGGGATCTCCAAGAATTACAACTGATCTCCTGATGAGAGTCATGAGGTCGCCTGAAGAAAATGGCAACTTTGGAGGGTGGCCTCTATGGCATTATACCCTGCAGAGATGCCTCCTTTCACCAAACCCTTCCCTCCCCCAGCTCCACCCCCAAATCTCCAGGAATCTCCCAACTCGGATTTGGCAACCTTGTAAGGGCTGCAGCTCAGAGGGAAAACTGTGCTGTAATCCTTGTAACCCCTTGTGTTGTCAGCTCAGTTGGCCTCCCTACTTTAGTTCCCAACCTGCTGAAAGGGCCCATCTGATTCCACCTTGTGGGCCCAACAGATTTATATTGCTGCTACCAATTTTATTGTTTATTGTTTTTATGATTTTAATGTGATTTTATTGCAATGAGTCTTTGACTTGATTTGTTGTGATCCATCCTGAACCCGTTTGGGAGGGTGGAATAAAAATCCCAAAAATAAATACATAAATAAAATACAGGGAGGGAGAGAGAGAGTCGATTTTGATTGAATGGAAGAGTTAAGCACTTATTCCTTCTGCTCTCTATAATAGACCTCCCAGTCCAAATCAGGATTTTATGTGGGCTGCTCTTTGCTCTAGGAATATCCAGTCACACATTTTCAGTATCTCATCTAATTAGGTTTTCAAAGGAATGACAGTTACAAATGGGAAGAACCATCTCTCATATCAAATTGTGCAATCCTTTGTTTGGTTTGCTGTGTCCCCCACCCCTATTTTAAAGTGTTTCTTTCCTTTATGTTATTTTAAAGCATTGCTTTTGGATGGTATGTTATATGTTATTGTGGGTTGATCCTCTGTTGTGTTTTTTAGCTTTCTGTGGGCCACTTTGTGTCCCTATGAGGAGAAAGACAATAAAAGTTTTCTAAATAGATTATTTAACTAAATAAATGGAAAAAATCTTTATTGCATGCTTCATGGTGATTTACAAGATTATTGCTGATTATTTTTGTTTTTATTTATTAACATTATTGATACAGAACTTGAAGGAATTACCTTTAGACCTGAACAACCAAAGTCAACAACAGGTAAAAGTTGAACAGCTTTGTTGGTTTGGGAAGAGTATGCACAGGGTGGTGTGAAAGATAGCACATTTTCAAGGGAAAGCATAGTGAAGAATCCAAATAATTGTGAAACCCCAGGTTTGTAACCCCACTTGTGTAACACCAGGGGGGCCTTTGACGTTTCTCAGACAGTACACCCCATTGTCTCACTCTCACAGCAACAGCTTTTGAAACACAGAAACAGCTTGTGAAATTAGAAACAGATTTTCTTTTTTTAATTTACAGTTTTCCTTTTCACATCATAGTTTAGGACCAGGAACCTTAAGTAGCTGCTAATTTCATTACTGCTTTAAACTAAACTGTATAGTACCATTGACTCGGCAGTGAACATCTACATCATTATAATTGCTCTTCATCAGTTTGTCATGTTTAATCATTTTTCATGATTATTGCTGAATTGATATTTCTCTGTGTTCTCTGTAAGCTAGAATACCTTAATTAAAAGCTCCTCATATTCAATTCCTTTCAGCTCCAAAAGAAACTCGTCGTGTGCCTGCCAGGCCTAAAACATCTGCTAGTCCTGGTATAGCATCAACCAAGCCTGGTAAGTGATTTACTATTTGGAATTTCTAAACAATTTTTTCATCATGAAGTCACAGTAAAACCCTTGTCTAGGGTTGCCAGCCAAGGGCCAGGAGCTTCTGTGAGGAGGCTTGAGCATCAAATGGCATCATATGATGTTGCACAACACCACAATGTCATGTCTGGTCACATAACTGGAAGTGATGTCACACATCACCAAGAATGCTCTAGTAATTTGCCCAAATCCTATGATTCTACCATATTGTTTTGGGGAATGCTAAAGCATTGGCTCAATTTCTCCTACTACTGTATCAGCCAGGGACAGGGCTTTTTTTTTCTCCAAGGGCTTGCCTTTTTCTCCAAGCTAGTAAGTGATAAAGAGGAGTTAGTGTGCATGAAATGTCCAAAAACCCCTTCTGGGAAACCCTTTCCCTCCCAATTCCCTTTATAAGGCTTTGGAGTTCCTTTTTGTTGGTAGAAATGACCACTATTCAAGGTCTGGGAGCCAGTTTGGTGTAGTGGTTAAGAGTGCAAACTCTAATCTGGGAGAAGCGGGTTTGATTCCCCACTTCTCCACATGCAGCTGCTGGTGTGACATTGGGTCAGTCATAAATTCCTTCAGAGCTGTTTTCTCAAGGGCAGATCTCAAAAGAGCTCTCTCAGCCCCACCTACCTCACAGGGTGTCTGTTGTGGTGAGGGGAAGGGGAAGAGATTGTAAACCACTCTGAGACTCCTTCGAGTAGTGAAGACCAGGGATAAATCCAATCTCTCCTTCTTCTTCTCCTATATATCATGTCCTAATCCTAAAAGCTGTGCAATTTATATAAGACCATGTAAAGTATCAAATAATTGTAATTCCTGTACACTGAAGATAAGCAAATGCTGGAATACAATTCAAATACTGAGAAAATACTAAGGATACAATTCTCAAATGCATGAGAAAGATGCATTTCTGTCTCTAGGGGGGCACCGTAGTTGTCACAAGAGAAGGAAAAAGGTTTCCATTTCCTTTTTGTATAGTTGGTGGATCTGTTTCTGTCCTCTCAGCTAAGCCTCAAAAGACTGCAATTTATGTTCCCAAAGTAACAAAGTGACTTTCAGAGCTAGCTACACAGGGCTCCTCTTCTACTGAGGTGTCCTTGCTATCGCTGAGCCCTAGCTGACCCATGACAGTTCCCTTGGATCCTCCTTGTCCTTTCATGTGCCTTTTCCAAATATGCTGACTGTTTTACCCCTTCACCTCCCATTTGGCTGTGACTCTTAGGAACCAGTTATAAGTTGGGGTGGCCGCCTGGTCATTCCTGCCAAACCAGTGTTATCCAATCCTCCCAGGTCTTGTACTGCTCATTTTAAAGGCTCCAGGCTGGAATATTAAAACCCATCCATCATGGCTTCCCAGTGACAGTTCAACCAAATAAAGAAAGTTGCCCCATCATTTGTCGCCATATACTTGACTATCTCCCTTCCTGGATGCCACTCAAGGCTCACAGAGATGTGTGTATCAGCCTCCCGTTCATTATACATGTAACATTTTCTTAGGAGTTATTTGGCTTCTATATGCACAGTTGCGCAGTCTACCACCTTTCTATGGCAGAAATGTACCACTGAAAACTGAACAGTTACTTTTTATCTATGTTTCATCCCACACATCCTCCAAAGAGCTCAGGATGGGGTACATATTTCTCTAGTCCTGAAAACAATCCTGTGAGATGGATCAGGCTGAGAAAGTGTCTGGCTCAAGATCACCCACGGAGCTTCAGGGCTGAATGGTTCTGCCAAGCCTAACCACCAAACCACACGGGCTCAACTTCTTTTCTTTTTTTTCTTTTTTTCATTTTTATTTACAGCTTTTGTCAAATACAAAATAAAAACCGCTAAAGAAAAAGACCTTATGTATAGATTTAAAGTCTGAATAAATTACTGCAAAGCATGGTATCCATCAAAAATAGCAGCCAGACTTGAAGGCCAAACTGCATGTTCTGGATTCTGTGAATGAGCTTCCAAGCATTTTTCTTTTAAAAAGCACAGTCTCACCAGGCCATGATTGGATTGGGGCTATGTCCTTCCTGTGCCCTTTTTTAAACTTGAAATGGTCCTGTGGAGCTGCTAGTTTTTCTCTTAGCATATTTATATTGGGGCTTGTCTGGTTACCCTAGGTGAATATGGTTCAAGAGGGAAGCTTGGTTCTTCTCCTCTCACATCATGGTCCCTTTCTGAAGAGACCCGTATACTTGATTTATTAAAAAACAAAACTGTTTAGAAACTCCCAGATCTGCCATACATTATACAGCTTGACCCTGATTTTCTCCTTTTCCTCTGTTTAAACATCTGTATGTATGTATTTTGTTGACTGTTAACACTTCATGCATCAGATGAAGTAGGCTCTGTCTCATGTAAGTTTTTACCACAATAAGCTAAAGGTATCACCAGAATTTTGTTGTTTTATATCCTTAAAGGTTTCTAACCTCCAGGTGGGGCCTGGTGAACTCCCAGAATTACAGCTGATCTCCAAACTACAGAGATCAGTTCCCCTAGAGAAAATGGTAGCTTTGGAAGGTGGAATCTATAGCATTATACCTGCTGAGGTCCCTTCCATCCCGGAACCCTGGCCTCTCCAGGCTTCAACCCGGAGTTGGCAACCCATCCTATCTTATCTGTTGAGTATGTACAATAAACAAACCAGCTGAATATATAAGAAAGTGATGAATCACTACTTAGCAACCAGAACAATGTTTTCCTTTTCTGGCTACATGTTTAGCTAACTGAGCAGGCCATTTTTCTTTTGATGCCTCATGTAAAAGACATTTCCATATATGTGTTAGGTCTTCTAGTTTGTTCAAATTAATTAGGCCTTTTCTATTTTTTAAGATGTAGTTAGTGTCATTGACCCAGCATTGCAAAGTTTTCATCTGATTGAAGTTTGTACAAAGTTATACTCCCAAGGAATTGGATTGCAGCCATTGTCAAGTAATTGCTTTCCTTGATTAAAAAAAAAAAATCCAGAACAGTTGTGTAGTAACATTCTGTAGCAAAAGAATACTCCATTGTGCTTAACCCCAGTGAAATAAATGGGTTTAAGCAAATTTACCTCTAGGATTAGATTGTGCCAATATGCGTTGGCTCACAACTACATTGAAACTGTCAATTTGACTTGGATGCAGACTACTGCAAACAGAGATCTTTACATGGAATGTCACTCTCCCACCATTCTTCCAAATCCAGCCCTTCTGCTTCTAGAAAAATCTGTTCCTGACCTTTTGAACTGGTAAGGTGGGAAATGCAACTGGAGTGAGGAATCTGCAGAAAGGGGGAGAGGCTTTGCTATGAGAATCCCCTTGGATCTGAGGAATTATTATACATATTGGTATCAATAAATGCTTGATTTATTTTCAAATGTCATCTCTGAGGTTTATCCCCCCCCCCTTTGGTTTTTCTTTAAGACCATAGCACTTGCAATCAGGTGGGGCATTGGGAAATCCTGTGGGTCAGGGAAGCCAGGAGAAAGAGAGAGAGAAAGAGTGGTGAGCAGCAAGTTGTGAGCCCGCCCACAGCAGAGGAAGAGGGCTCAGCTTGGCAGCGCTGGCCTCACTGTGCCTGCGCCAGACCAGCCATGTGACCCTCCATCATGTGACATGGGCTGGGTTGGCTAGTGTAGGTGTAGTGAGGCCACCACCACCAAGCCAAGTCCTCTTCCTCTGCTGCGACTTGAGTGGCATTTAAAAGAGGGGGTGAGTTCTCTTCCGTGTTTAAAAGGGGGAGCTGAGTCCTCTTCCTCATCTACTTGCTTCCTCGTCTACATGAGTCGGGGAGGGGGGAAATCTTCAGCGCTCTCTCTTTTCCATTTTGCAATTTTATTTTTTGCAATTTTATGTTATTTTATTTTGCATTTTAAAAAACCTATTTATTTTGCAGCTTGGAAAAAAGAAGATGAGACTGAAGGTTCCCAAACTGTGCCCAGGGTCATTTTGGAAACCCCACACACGTCTCACATTTTACTTTTTTTAAAAAAAATTAATTTTCCCATTGGGTGGGGCTCATCTGTGGGGACATTGCCCCAATTGTCCCCCAGTGGCTATTTATGAATACCCATACTTTGCTTAGAAAACAAATTTTAATACTTCTAATTTGTTCTTATGTGACCACATTCAGCAATATAATTTTGGCACATCATGTTCCTTGGAAAGAGTTTTGCAAATGTAACCTTTAAGGAGAAAGCCCACATTTCTTAATTTGTTAAACATCCATAGAGTTATATGTTTGCCCTGCTGATTCTTCATAGAAGTTAGATCTATTGGGGAAATGAGCCACATCCCCAGTCCAAATATCACCTCCCTCATCAGGGATCCAGTCAGGTATCCCCAGTGTAATGTATCGTTTGACAACCACCACCCCCATTACGCAGTGGCTGAAGATAAGCAGGTGCTATCAACTCAGCCCTTCATGATGCAAACAGTCTTTCAGTTTGGATTGTAGCTGCAGTCATTATTTATAGGGTTGCCAACCTCCAGGTGGGGCCTGGAGTTCTCCCAGAATTACAAGTGATCTTCAGACTTACAGGTGATCTCCAGATTACATAGATCAGTTCCCCTACAGATAAGGGCATCTTCAGAAGGTAGACTCTATGGTGTCACATCTCTGTTCAGCTCCCTCCCCAGACTCTGCCTTCCACAGCCAGCACCAATGTTCCCTCTAAGCTGTGGAGTCTTGTGAGCAAAAATTCTACTTTGTGAGCTACTGGCATTAAAGTTGTGAGCATGTAGTTTTGCTACTGTATAAATTAGTTTGCTCTGGATCCCTCCTTCCTGAGCTAAGAGAAAAATATACAAGCTGGAGGCTAAAAAACTGTGAGCTAGCTCACACTAACTCAGCTTAGAGGGAACACTGGCCAGCACCCCAAATCTCCACAATTTTATAAACCAGAGTTGGCAACCCTATGAAGCCAATGCACTTTCAGATAAGCATCTCCAGCCTACTATGTGAAGTAAAGGACCTGATCTCCATTGAAGGGTGACTTCATATGACATACTAGTTCCTAAGGCAGGGTGCAGCAATTCTTTGCAAGCAGACCCACTTAAGAAGCAGGACTCCAACCTTGTTTCCCCCAGTGGTAGAGATGGAAAGGCCTGGAAAGAAACAGAAAAAATGAAAGAAAGAAAAAAGGATTATGGAATATTTTATTTTCAGTGATAAATAGGGTTGCCTTTTCCCAGTTGGAGGCAGGGGGTTGCCCGGTTTTTTGGGCTCCTGCCCCCCCAAGTGACATCACCTGAAATAAATGCAACATGCCTACGTCATGTGATGTAGGCACATCAGTGACCTGGCAACCCTAATGATAAATAACATGTTTATGACAAGGTGATCATATATTTAATCCGATCTCCTATTGTATGTATATACATATGCCAATAAAGGCTTGTCAAAGTAAAGTATATTTAATCCTAAAAGCTGTGCGATTTATATAAGACTAGCCACGCTTCTCCCCCGCAGTTTCCTGCCTGTGTGACCGGGGCCCATGTAAAGTATCAAATCATTGCAATTCCTGTACACTGAAGATAAGCAAATGCTGAAATACAATTCAAATACTGAGAAAATACTAAGGATACAATTCTCAAATGCACGAGAAAGATGCATTTCTGTCTCTAGGGGGGCACCGTAGTTGTCACAAGAGAAGGAAAAAGGTTTCCATTTCCTTTTTGCTTGTGGGCTTCATTTTTTTGGTATAGTTGGTGGATCTGTTTCTGTCCTCTCAGCTAAGCCTCAAAAGACTGCATTTTATGTTCCCAAAGTAACAAAATGACTTTCAATCTGTAAGAAGTACTAATATTGAATTTTCTCCATTTTTCGGGGGGGGGGTATTTCCTGGAAAAAAACATGTGGGTTGGACAGGTTTTTTTCCATGGCTTCAAAATTGCCAGAAATTTTACATCTCTGCCCAGTGGATCTCTGTGCAAATAAAACAGTAGTCACAGGGACTTACTTAGACCCATCAGGACAATCTCGTCACAGGAAATAATAAGCTGGTATGGACAGCTAAATCCTTTTTTGTTGTTACTTTCTTTCAGGTCCAAAAGGAAGCCGACGTGTTGTATCCAGGCCTAAAACTTCACCCAGTCCAAATGTAACACAAACAAAACCAGGTAGATACATCAATATGATGGATTTCTTTTAAATCAGAGTGCCTCTGCTTATCAGTAAAATGTCTCCACTAGTAGTTTTATTTACTGATATAGTATCATTGTAGTAACTGTGTCATGTATCTTCTTTATAACACCAAAGAATAGTAAATCTTGTCTTTTCAGAATTAAATCATAGGGCTGAACAATGTTGAATTAGCTATGCCTCACCCTTTGAGTATCAAATCTGCATTTGAATCCCAGCCCAGCAACTTCTCCCTGCATTCTCCCTTTGAAACTCTTCTGCTGAATGAAAACCTTTCAAGTTATTACTGAGTGTCAAGGAAAGTTGAAATTCCACTTTAGATTTTACTGAACTAGGGTCCCGGTCACATGGGCTGGATAACACAGGGGGGGAAAGCGTGACTATTAGTGCCGTCGCAATTTGACGCACCCCAACGCGATCAGATGCGAAGGCATTGTTTCCTTGGGTGGTTGTTTCCAGCGCGCTCCAACCAGGAAGCAGGGACGTGAGAGGAGCACGCTGGGGCGATCAGATGGAGAGTGTCTGTCTGCAGCCCATCGCAACCATTTAATACTGGAGTTTCCCAGGTACTTTTAAACTCTGCATCTTCGGCCAGACGATACTGGTTGGCCACGGGTTGTGCCACGCTTGTCAGATGTGGCGGTGTGATCGCACCCATATAATCCGCCTGGCATTCGTGGCTCTCCCGCAGCAAACTCTGCATGTGATCGGGGCCATGGTGTATTAAGTTATTTTTGGACACGGGATAGTGCTTGCCTTGGAAGCAGACTGTCTCATTACCTTATTGTGTGTGTAAATCTGCTCAAGTCACTTCCGACTTATGGCAGCCCAATGAATTCATGTCCTCCAAAACATCCTATTGTTAACAGCCTTGCTCAGGTCTTATAAACAAAGGGCCATGGCTTCCTTTCTTGAGTTAATCCATTTCATGTTGGTTCTTCCATTTTTCTTGCTGCCTTCAACTTTTCCTAGCGTGATTGTCTTTTCCAGTGGCTCTTGTCTTCTCATAATGTGACCAAAATACAATAGCCTCAGTTTAGTCATTTTAGCTTCTAGGGAGAGTTCAGGTTTGATTTTATCTAGAACCCACTTATTTGTCTTTTTGGCTGTCCACAATATCCATAAAACTCTCCTCCAATACAACACTTCAAACAAATTTACTTTCATCCTGTAAGCTTTCTTCATTGTCCAACTTAACACCCAAACATAACAATGGGGAATACTATTGCATGAATTAACTTGGTCTTGGTTGCCAGTGACACACATCCTTACCCTTAAGAATCTTTTCTAGCTCCTTCATGGCTGCCCTTCCCATTCTCAATCTCCTTCTGATTTTTTGGTTACAGTCTCCCATTTGCTTGATGATGGAGCTAAGTAATCATAGAAAATTTGGAACAATTTCAGTTTCTTCATTGTCAGCCTTAACATTGTGTAATTCCCAGCCCTGACCTTGATAGCCCAAGGAATCTTGATCTCATCAGATCTTGGAAGCTAAGCAGGACTGGCCTTGGCTAGTATTTGGATGGGAGACCTCCAAGAAATACCAGGGTCATGATGCAGAGGTAGGCAATGGCAAGCCACCTCTGAACTTCCCTTGACTTCAAGCCCCATTAGGGGTCACCAGATATCAGCTTGACTTGATAGCAAAATACCCCCAACATTGTGTAATTCCCCAGTAGTCATTTGTATTTTCTTGATGTTCAGCTGTAATCCTGCTTTAGCACTTTCTACTTTAAACTTCATATGTAGTCATTTAAAGCCTTCACGGTTTTCTGGCAATAATGCAGTGTCATCTGCATACCTCAAATCATTAATGTTCCTTCCACCAATTTTCACTCTACCTTCATCTAAATCAACTTTCCTTATAATACGTTCTGCATATAGATTGAAGAGATAGAGAGAGAAAATATATCCTTGTCTGACACCTTTGCCAAATGGAAACCAGTTTGGTGTAGTGGTTAAACGCGCAGACTCTAATCTGGGAGAACCGGGTTTGATTCCCCACTCCTCCACTTGCACCTGGCTGGATGACCTTGGGCAAGTCATAGTTCTGATAAGAGCTGTTCTTGAAAAATGGCCGTTTCTGTCAAGAGCTCTCTCAGCCCCACCTACCTCACAGGGTGTCTGTTGTGGGGAGGGGAGGGGAAGGGAAAGGAGTTTGTAAGCCACTCTGAGACACCTTTGGGTAGTGAAGGGCAGGGTATAAATCCAATCTCTTCTCTTCTTCTTTCTCCAGATTCTGTACTAACAGGAGCCTCTTGTCCAGAGTACAGGTTGCACATAAAAACAATCAGATGTTGTGGCACACCCATTTCTTTTTCAACCAGCCATAGCTTTTCATGATGTCATTGTTGTTCAGTTGCACAGTCGAGTCTGACTCTTTGCAACCCCATAGACCACATCACACTAGGACTTCCTGTCTTCCATCATCCTCCAGAGTTTGCTTAATTTCATGTTCGTTGCGTTGAAAGGACTGTCTAACAGTCTCATCCTTTGCCGTCCCTTTCCCCTTTCGACTTTGACCTTCAATCTTTCCTAACATCAGGGTCTTCTCCAGTGAGTGCTCCCTTCTCATTTCATGGCCAAAGTATTTGAGCTTCAGCTTCAGTATCTAGCCTTCCAGGGAACAGTCAGGGTTGATTTCTTTTAGGATTGACTGATTTGATCTCCTTGCAGTCCAAGGGACTCTCAAGAGTCTTCTCCAGCACCATAATTTGAAAGCCTCTATTCTTCGGTTCTCAACCTTCCTTATGGTCCAACATTACTACT
>NW_015160216.1:394108-479198 GCF_001447785.1 Gekko japonicus
TGTTAGTTCTAGGAGGTGGACTAAAGTGGACAGGAATGGGCGAATTTAACTCAGAAGACCATTATATCTACTACTGTGGCCAAGAATCCCATAGAAAAAATGGTGTGGCCTTTATAGTCAGCAAGAGAGTGAGAAATACAATAACGGGATACAATCTCAAAAATGACAGAATGATATCGGTCCAAAACCAAGACAAACCATTCAACATCACAGTAATCCAAGTCTATGCCCGAACCAGCTTTTTATGATCCACGCAGTCAAATCTTTTTGTAATCTATGAAACGTGCAGATTTTCTTCTGATATTCTCTCAAATGCTCTAGTAACAAATATAAATTTGCAATATGATCTCTAGTGCCTCTTCCTTTTCTGAATCCAGCTTGAACATCTGGCAGTTCTCATTCCATATATGGTAACAGTCTTTGTTGTAAGAATTTGAGTGTCATTTTACTCGTGTGAGAAATTAATGCGATGATCCAATAACTGCTGCAGTCTTTGACATCTCCTTTTTCAGAATTGAAATGTAAATTGAGTACTTCTAATCTGTTGGCTATTGTTTTGTTTTCCCTATTTGTTGGCAAATTCCTGTGAAGATTTTGATGGACTGTTTCTGTGGCTTGGAATAGCTCTACTGATACTCCATCTACTCCTGGTGGTTTGTTTCTTCCAATTGCTCTCAGTGCAGCTTTCATTACAGGTTCTTCAAAAGTTTCTTCTTGGAAGGAATCTGTCATCCTTTCATAAACCTTATTATATATTTATTTCATAAACTTCATTACACTTTTGTTAAAGGACTAATCTGAATAACCATTATAGTAATCCTTTAATTTGGAGCTCAGCCCTAAAATATATTTTCAGTGAGTTTAGATCTGTAGTATGTACAGTCTGAGCATACAATTGTGTACAATGTACCTTTTTGTTACCGGTAAGCATCAAGAAATGTGTTTACGCTGGTTGTGCATGACAGAATATATGCTTTCTTGGGGAACTTGAATTCTGAAGCCTTTAAAAAATGAAGGTATCCTATGTGAATTACTTTCTTTTGAATAAAAAAATTAAAGGAGTGTATAAATTTTCCACTGCATAACAAATCATCACTTCAGGGGCAATTTAGGTCATGTAAATGCCATGGAGAAGAGAGTTAATTCCCCCATCCACTAGCTCCACACTTCCCGTCTGATTCCCCCCAATGACTACTTTTAACTTTTAAACAAGTACAAAATCATCCAATCATGTATCTCCAGCTTCTTTTCTAGGTTAACTACATGGATTTTATGCTAAAGGTTTAATAGGATCTTTATATTAACAACCTTCCTTCTTTGGTTAATAGATTATTTGAATGGATTGTTACTGCACAATATTTATATCAGTGTTAAAGTATTTCGCTTTCCAGAATATGTGTGTATATTTTAAGGAAGCTTTTTTATATAAATAAAAATATTTCCTGGTGAGGGTTACAACAGTGTTGAAACTCAATGGAATGGATTTACATTCTGTGAAGCCTGGAATTCTAAATAATGTCACGTTTCCCACAATATAATAGGCAAGGAAGGCATTTTGTGAGCGCCTTTTCTTTAAAAGAAACATTTTAAATACATACTGACAGGTGCTATTGACCCTCTAAAAGCATACCTAAGGGATCCTTTTTATTTAAAAAAATGCTTTCATAATACAATTGTTGGAGTAATGTCCTGGCTTCAGTAACTAAACTCGTCACTCCAGCTAGGTATAACGGAGTTCATATTAACTGGACAGTGGGCCAGTCCCCTTGTATCATTGCATTGTACCAACTATAAAGGTATGTATTCTTAATCCTTAAAAGGACTAGGCAACTAGCCGTGCATTGCATAAAAGCCAGCTTTCAAACTCCACATTATGGATGGGATCCAAAGAACAGCAAGCACATCTCTGTGAGCAAAATGGATTTTCTACCTCTCCTGACCCACTGCAGCCCCTCTGCCCAAAATATTGTTCCTGAGAGCCAGGCGACCCTTGGGGAATGGCAGGGGATAAAATATGGGTATTTGAAGAGGAAGGGAGGAATTGGCAGAAATCATAGGGCAAGCAGAAGTAACCTTCTATATATGGAAGCAGGAATTTGAATCCAACCCAACCCTCAGGACCATTTAAGGGGTTTGAGAACATCAGTGTACATACAGGGTGAAACTACATATAAGTTTTAGTTCCATGACCATTTTAAATACTTTTCTTTTTCTTTTCCAAAACAGGCACTAGGGCTGCTTTTTATAGAGAAAGAAACAGCACTTTCAGGCTGCTTTTGTCTCCATCTGGAGAAAATTACATGCACCTATTTTTTTCTTATGAAAAGACAGAAGAAGTTGAAGTCTTGTATTTTTCATTGTAGAAACAACAGAAGATGAACAGGTTAAAAAAAATTCCTTCTACCCTAGCACTATTCTCCTCCTTCAAAAAGGAGTCCTAGTGGCTATACATTTGGGCTGCAGTCACACATGCAGTTTGTGGCGCTATAGTAGCATTACCTGAGCAGAATGAATGGGCCCTTCCAGATGAGAACATCTGCCTCCTGTAACACAGTCGTCAGCAGCCTGTGCTGTTCCGCAATGGAAGTGGAATAAACTGATACTGGGGAAAGTCCAGTATTAATGGGTTGTTCAGTGTTCCCTCCGGGTTTTCTGACATCTGAACTCTCCTGCAGGAAAAGGAACCTAGAAGGGATGTCTGAACTTGCAGATCCATTTCTGCCACTTTTTTTCCCGTTATTGCCTATATGCGCATATGTGCATCCATCTGCTTGCATTTAAATAAAACTCACCCTTACAGCTCATCCCGTGGTTGAAGTGCAACACTAATACGGATGCCCCCCCCCATGGGATGGCTGCATGGGTAACCTGCCACAGGGTGTGTGGTCTGGATGGAATGCTCCTCTACACTTTGAACTGGTGCAATTTGAGGTGCCACCATACCACGCCAAGCTGCCAGTGTGACTGCAGCCTTGAAGTAGAAAAAAAATATTTTCAAATGCTCAGGGAACTAAACATATAGGATACAGTTTCTACAAAATGACCCCTGCTTATGACTAAGTATGTTTGAGTGCTGTTCCACTGGCATGCATTATCCAAACATCTTTGGGGGCTAATGGCTTGGGTCCCTCCTAAAATGTCTACAGATGAAAGGATTTCTATCTGTGGCACATGATTTCCCTACCTCCCCCTTCCCACTGCAGCCCAAAATGCCTCCTAAATACTGGATGGATAAGGAACCCCCAAGGAATAACTTGGAGAGGTCAGAAGTCTGTTGTGGTAATGGGGAATCAGTGAAAATTTTATCTTCTACCTACATGCAAGTTTTAGATGGGATTCTACTCATTAATTTGGAACTGTGTATTTAAAATTTTATGAAACAAAAGTTTGTGTCATTTTGTGTTAAGAATAATTATTCTGGCCATGATCCAAAAAAACATGCAACTAGTTCCATGAGCCCAAGGGGACCTTAGACTTGTTTTTCTCAGGCCATAAAGTTCCCCTGCCTAGTGACAAACTGCTTTTGAAACAGAATGCTTTTGAGTGCAGGTTGTAACTTGGCCTGGAGAATGCAATATCCTATTGGGGGGGGGAGTCAAAAATTCCTCTGGGCTAGTTTAAGCCCCTCGTATGAAGCTAAGTAGTTTTTTGGATCCTTCTATGATTGTTATTCTTTGTGTTTTTTCATTTTTTTATGTCTCAGAAGCACATTGCTTTCATAAAGACATCATGGAGCATGGACTTCATTTTCCCTTCACATTCCTAATTTGTAAAGTATAGGCTCTTATTCCCTCAGTGATTTGCTTATTTGTGTAATTTCTCTTTGCCTTCCTAACACTGCAGTTCTGTGGCCAGACCTCCCGCCGCACATCAGTCAGCCCCCAAAGGAAATCATTGCTCATGAGTGTCCATTGTCATCATTAACTGTGCTTTATATACTTTCACTATCAGTTCTTTTTTTCTTGCAGACATTTAAATTTGGGCACCAATGTTGGATCCACTAATTGGTTAAATTAATAGATTTTTAAAAATTGATAAGTTTAAAAAGTTGCCTCATATTAACTGGGCAACCCCATCAATTAATGTAAGTAATCATACAAACTGCAAATAGAAGGCACTCTTTTAAAAGAGGCATTACTTCTTCTCCCTAATACTCACAGTAAAGCATCACTCTTCCGAGGCACACCTTCCTGTCAAATATACTTCTATTGGGTAAGATCCTTCTAGCCCTGCCTTCCAGCTCCCCTGAGCAAAGATTGAAGCCTTCCCCCAGCCTAAGGAGCCTCCCTCCAACTTAAGTGACTCTTCCATTGGAGGAAGAGCCATTTAATTTGTGGGAAAGCTCCTTAGCTCTGAAGAAGCCTCCCTGGAGGATGGTTGTATCAACTCCCACTGTTTAAAAACAAAAACTGCTTCAAAATTCCTCATTTGGAATACTGTGTGCAGCTCTGGTCACCACACCTTAAAAAGGATATTATAGCTTTGGAAAAAGTGCAGAAAAGGGCAACTCGAATGATAAAAGGGTTGGAACACTTTCCCTATGAGGAAAGGTTAAGGCGCTTAGGGCTCTTTAGCTTGGAGAAAAGACGACTGAGGGGTGACATGATTGAGGTTTATAAGATTATGCATGGGATAGAGCAGATAGAGAAAGAAGTACTTTTCTCCCTTTCTCACAATACAAGAACTCGTGGGCACTCCATGAAATTGCTGAGCGGTCGGGTTAGAATGGATAAAAGGAAGTACTTTTTCACCCAAAGAGTGATTAACACATGGAATTCACTGCCACAGGAAGTGGTGACGGCTACAAGCATGGATGGCTTCAAAAGGGAATTAGATAGGCATATGGAGCAGAGGTCCATGAGTGGCTATTAGCCACAAGGTATAGCTAGGGGCTCTGGGGCAAGTGATGCTCTGTCTTCTTGGTGCTTGGGGGGGGTCAACAGTGGGAGGGCTTCTAACGTCCTGGCCCCACTGGTGGACCTCCTGATGGCACCTGGTATTTTTGGCCACTGTGTGACAGAGTGTTGGACTGGATGGGCCTTTGGCCTGATCCAATATTGGCATCTCTTATGTTCTTAAAATTTGTCTTATTCAATGTACAAATTTATGCAGGTCATTGATTATTTGACTGATTAAAACTCCTACATTAATCAACTGAGAACTGAGATTGGCAGATAGCTTTCAAAAAGGAACCTTGCAGATATTTTAGAATTTCTCGACTATGTAAAATATGTGTGTGTGCGTAAATGACCTCTGTGTGTATATAAAAGATTATTCAGAAGGTAGCTGCATGTATCCAGCCATGCAATTTCTCTGGCAGAACGGCATTTCTGTTTGCAGAAGAGGGAGGGCAGTTTTTGCTGATTACCCATCCCTCTGGAGACTCTCATTCTTTGCATCTTATGCACTTTCTGAGGTTCTTCAGACCAATGGGAACAACATTTTAGGAGAGTCAGTAGATTAGAGCAGGAGAAGAAAGCAGGAAAATCCTGTCTGTGAATGGTGGAGGACATATTTTTATTGAATTATTGTGTATATACTTTATTTTAAATGTTGTAATGTTGAAATGTGTTAGTGTTTGATTTTCACTGCCTTGGGGTCCCTGAGTGCAAAGATGGCACAGAAATGTTTTAAATGAAATGAATAAAATATTCTTGGCTTTTTAAACAAAACTTTTGACAAAGGACATCTGATAAGGCATTTGCATATCACTGGACTATAAATAGTGATGGTGGAGACCAGGGGGTGGGAACGAGGCCACATCTGTACTCAGCATGCCTACCCTGACTCTGAATGTACTATGGGAGTAACATGTGGAAAACTGTTTGAAACACATGTTTAATGCCATAATTAATTCAGGTGTTATTTATTGAGCAATGCAGGAAAGGCCCTGACATCCTAACATAATTTTAGAATTTAATTTCAACACACCAATAACTTTTTATGTATGAATATATATTTTACGTTTTGAAAATGCAATAAAACTGTCAGCAAAAGAGATTTTGATGTCTTATATATGTGAGAATAATGCTTACAACATTTAGAAATCTGAGTATCTTCTTTCATTGGTGTAAAACAAATTGTATATTTTTCTCCACCTATGTTGTGATTTCTTTCCATTGTTTCCAACTGATATTATACCATTCTCACTACTATAGTCTTGAATGGGAAAAGGCAACACTGTTTACTCATGGTCATGTTTTTCTTTTGATCCTCTCAGGAGAAGGGATTCTAAGAAGAAGCTTGTGTCAACGTGTTACTAACCATTCTCTCTTTCCATGCACTCCACTGCCCTTTAACTCAAACTATGCAGTGATTACTGCTCTTTGCATGGTGAAATCATAACTGCAGAAGCATTTCTACATTGATCCAAATCTTGTAGTTCAAAGGAGACAGCAAGATTAATTTTGCATTAGTCCCATTTCTGTATGAAAATATGAGTTATTCCTTTAAAATATGAGTTATTAATATGTTAAAATATGAGTTATTCCTTTAAAAAAAGAAAAGAAAAAGGCTCCCTGCATCAGATATAAATTTAACTTACTTGGATGTGATGCACTTTACAGGAGTGGCTCAGCAGAGTTACAGATGCCTCGTCTTAAGGATTATAAGGAAAATCTGTTTACATTCAGAGTCCAGTCCAGATTTGGTTTTTGGCATACTACTGTAAATCTGCTGAAATGTAGTTGGAACTGCAGTGCAAAAAACATTTCTGGGTCATGAACCCTGTGCTGAACCCTTAGTTGGTAATTGGCATAGGCTCCAACTGCCTTTGAATGCATTTACAAAAGTTCTAAGCAAGTTATTTCAACAAAGAATTTAGGTAACAATGAATTATATACTACATGCTTGCTGCTAGCAGAGGGAGATCTTTCTACCCTTTCCTTCCCCTTGGTAGCAATGAAAAACTATCCTGGGGCTCAGGAAACCCTTGCCTACTCCTTTCTTGAATAAACAGACATCTTGTATTGTACCTGGACTATCTTCTCTCACCAACCAAGCTATAAAACAATTATTTCTTTCTTTTTCACATCTGTCTTCTGCCTTTCTTCTCCAGTAATTGACAATACCGGTTTTCGGAAAGTTCATAATCAACATGACTGGGCCAAAACAAATTAACTGTTGTCTTCCTTCTTGGCATTACCATAGTTAGTTTTGGGAATTGCTTTAACATACTTTGTTTTCACTTTGCTCGTCTGCAAGCAGAAGAGCAAAATATGTTATTGAGAGATATAATCCAGGTTTAAATTTTTTATTTCAGCTTCAGCAGTGGAACACTTCATTCCTAATAAATCAAAACCATCCACTAGGCCAAGAATTCTAGAGACCAAACCTGGTAATTGAGTCACTTTTGTAATTCTATATGTTCATATAATTATATTATTAGCCAAACCTCACATTCTATATTTTGAGAGACAAATAGCCAAATTCTTCAAGTTATGCCTGAGCAGCTACAGTCATAAGAGGAAAATATCATATTGCCACCCATGTCTTCTGTGGAAACCATTATTCTGTTGCCAGATATAGCAAAACAAGAAAGCATTGACCTGAGAAGATAGAATGTCAGAGATATAGTATAGTCACAGTTACTTCTTCTTGTAAAGGTATAGACATTAGCTGTCAAACACCAGAAGTGACTGAAACTAGAATGCTACATTAATATCATCTACTTTTATAAATGATGCCTATATCTTAAAAGCTGCAGCTTAGAATAAGACATTGAGCTAGCAGACCATGAATACTACCTGGCATTCCTAGGGCCTTTTCACAGTTATTGGAATTGTGTTTTAAATAACCATACAAAATGGACCAAGAGAGTATGTGTCATTTTTTACAATCATGACTGTACAGATCTCTCTTTTCTCTTCTCATGGGTAAAGCTTGCAATCATACAAAGTCGTATGTGTCAAAATCAGTGGGGTTTATTCATATATGAGCCTATGTGCATGATCTCAGCAGAATCTGCAGTTGTTTCAGAGAAGTTCTTCATCTTCCCTTGTCAACCCCATATAACGTTGAAGTTACTAAAAGTTAAAAGAGTGATCTTATCAAATATTTTGCCAACCTATAATTTTCAGTGTGTTTTTACTTTTTCAACAATATCCCTTGTGGAGAGTATATTCCAACATAATGATCCATTATCTCAGAGTCACTTAGGGCTGCCAGGTCTCCTTGTCCATCCGGCAGGGGGATTTTGGGGGTGTTCCAAGGTGGGTGGGGACATCGTTCAATGTTACGCGACACAATGACATTACCCAGAAATGACATAATCGTGTCGGTAACTCCGGGGGCAATGCTCTGGTTTTGGGGCAAAACTCTATGGTAAATTCACCCTCATACCATAGAGTTTTGCCCCCAAACCAAAGTGTCCCTGCATGACACCCCCAATTTGATGTTGTCATTTCCGGGTGATGTCATCATGTCGGGGACGTCGCCATGCTTAGGGCAGGGTTTCCCCAACCGGCCAACTGGTCCATGGCTGGGAGATCCCCTGCTTGGACCTAGAGTCACTGTAGCTTTTATTATCTTTATTATAGCTATGTAAAGATGTTTACATTTTTCCTTCCAACAGCACTTTATCAAACAACCTCACAACCACTTACAATCAAACCTACTATGCCTTCTGAACGACGAAAGATAACTATGGGTAACGATTTCCTTGGTGGACTTCATTGTTTATTCAGTCTTCTGAATCAAAAGCATTTTTTAAAAAAAAACTTGTTTTATACTGTGACATACCATATATTCATTCACTGTTTCCCCCCACCATTCTGATCTCTTATAGTTGCCTTAGAAATGATTTCTCTAAAGCACATATTCCACACTATCATTGATATCTCTGTCTTTCATACCTGATGTGGTGTTCTCCTCAGAACTTGACCATTACCTGTCATTGTGCATCACTGCATTCTTTTTTTATTTTCCAAGCCAATTTAATCAGCTGCCAGAAACACAGAGAATCATTATCTTTACTTGATGCTTTTAAGGCATGCACTCCCCTTGAGCTAAACATGGCATGAGTCTGTGATTGCTAAAAAATACAATAACCCTGCTCTTTTTTCCAGCTCCAAAAGAAACAAAGTTCATTCCTTCCAAACCCAAAACATCTGGCAAACCAGAAATATCACAGACTAAACCTGGTAATTACATTCTTTGTACATATTCAGCATAGGTAGGGTTTTACCAGGCTTTGAAAATGGTCTGACAGTTTTATATCAGATGAGGTGACACCTGTGATATCTCTAAGTATACTACTAACATCTTTTTGATGTTTTGTATATTCTGGATCGTTATATTAAATTATGGAATTTTAAGAGCGAGGTATAAAGCTGCTATTTCCAGTGGTTCCTAATTTTTCACATCTAAAATTTTAAAAAAGTTTTATATGTTGTATTAGCCAACAGATTTCAATGTATGGCATGAAATGGTAAGATTTCTCTTTTCTCTTAAATATGACAAATGGATCCATTTTTCCTTACATACCACTGGAGGACATTTTAATAGCTTTTTCAAAAATTGGCAATTGCTATAACACAGTAACATTGTCATTAGTTCCTCTGAATTCTGAACTGGTCCTTTTCATTACAGAAATATAAGGGGAAAGGTACAGCGGCTTTTGTTCAGATTGCCTACAAATGAATCAGGAAGGGAAACAACAAGATGGCTGAGCAAGGCAGGAATTCATTACTCATGGACTCTGTTGCCACTGCAAATGGATGCAACATGGAAAATCATATTCCATTTTAGATTGTAAGACTCCAGGCAGATACTGTTGTGGTTTTTAAAATAGCAACTGTACTAGCTGCAAGCTGCATCAACGTGTGGATGCAGCCTGCAGCTAATGCTATTTTAAAAGTCACAGCAGTCTCTGTCTGAAGACTTACTATCCAAAAGATACAAGACATGCAAGGAAAAGGCAATGGAAGTGCTTGGGGGTTTGAGTATAGGAAACGTATTTTATTTTGTGAAATTCTCATGCTGCTTGTTTTCCACTCACATGAGATTAAGACAACCTCTGCTTGGTCTCAATTGCCACACCTCTTTTGTTCCCATAGCACCAGTGGAAACATTCCCAGGATCAATTAACCTTCATATTCACGTTCTCAGTGGGCCCAAAGATACTTCGGGTAATTTGATTTTTTTCCCCTCCAAAACTGACTGGATCTTTTATCTAGTATCTTCCAGGTTACTAAACTTTAAAAAACCACCCTTTGTTTTTAAAAGTTCATAAGTTCATTTACTTGCTTTTACTTGTTGATTATTCTGCAGGGCGCACTGCTTATGATTATTTCCAGACCTTTTCTTTGCTTCTCCATTTAGGAACCTCCACCTCCTGGCACAGCGCAAGCCCTGAACTGTCATCAAATCATTCCCTCAACATTCTGCTTCTGTATCTGAGTTTGTCAATTCTGAATTTCCACTTGGTCTCAAAGATTACATGAAAGCATGACCCCTGCCCCCCAGCCAGGTTTCCATCTCTGAGCATTGCAACCTCTAGATTAGTTTGAAAGAATCTCTCTTTTCCTTTGAACTTGTGGACATTCCTTTTACAGAAGATGCAGCATACACTTACCAAGTTCTAATGTTTTGTTTTCAGTTCCATTCAAGCTCCCAAGTGTGGAAACAACTGAAAGCCCACATATAAAAACTGGTAATGAATTTGTTGTTGTTTCATTTGAATTAGTACAGTATGTTGAATCTGTTATGCAGACTCAGAACTTCAACTGTGTATTTTGCTTTATGATCTAATGATACATGTATCTCAGGAAAGGAGTTGTTAAGGACAGTGGTCTCTGAGGATTTAGAATGGTGAGGAATGAGGATATTATCATAGCTATGGAATCAATTGTTTATAGCACAAACTGGCAAATTTAGCTTTCAAGAATATCAGTTCAGCTCACTTCATGGCTTTATGCAAGTGCAATATTATGCAATCAATTTATGCCAAAATTGTTATAACATGGTTAGAGGTGACAAAGTGAGGGAGATAAACATTCAGTGGTGTGGCAGCAACATTCATGATATCTCACATGCTGGAGGCAGGATGTTTTCCCTATAGCAGGCTTTGATCTTGTGCCTGTTGATTAGGTTTTGTGGATTCCAGAATGTCCTTTAGACACAAATTGCTGGAAACCACTATTTTTGTGACAGAGGCTCTATGTGGCTAACGAAGCATTTTAATCTTATGCTTATTTTTTATTTATATCCCACTTTTCTTTTGGATTGAGGACACAGCTTTTCACGTCATCCCCCCCACCCTGCTTCCACTTAATTTTCACAAGCTTGTGAGGGTAGGTTAAGTTGCAAGATTTTGATGGGCCCAAGGTCACCTGGTGGGCTTCTGTGGTTGAGTGAGGGATTCAGATCCAGTTATCCCAGGTCCTAATTTGATACTAACTACTATACCACACCAACCCTCAATCTGTGTCTGATCATATGATTAGTATGAGTCCCCTACCTTCCATGGAAATGCAATGCTTGCTCAAGTATTTATTGTGTGATTGTGTAGCAAATTCGTGAACAAAGATTGTTCAAAAATATTGTCAGCCAGGTGAGGTCCTGACCACATGGAAGTGATTTCCAGCAGCAACCTAATCATAGTGCAGTTATTTGGATTGGAATAAAGACTTCTTTGGTCCCGATCACACACAGAATTAGCCGCGCGATAGGCACGAATGCCAGGCGGATTTTAAGGGCATGATCACATGGGAACATCTGGCAAGCGTCCCGCACCCGTCGACAACCCGTCTTGCTCTGCCGAAGAAGCGGAGTTTAAAAAATACCAGGGAAAGTCCAGTATCAAACGGGTTGCTATGGGCCACAGCGGACTTTCCCCCGTGTGATCATTCCAGCGCGCTCTCATGGCGTCGGGATGCTCTGATCAGGCCATCCCGACTCCGTGCTGTTGTTTTTTCCCCCTTATCAGTATGTGCATCATCGCACACTATCAATGCAATTCATTGATCCTCATTTAAGCGAATAGAAAACAAACAGCAAAAAAAAACCCAACTCACCCGTGATTGCATCTAATCACACAGTGGCAGACTGTGCCCACAGCTTCAAAGAACTGTGTGATCATGCTGCAACTGCAGGTCAATTTCCTCCGGGTTAAATAGCCTCACTTCCCCTGTGCATTATCTCGTGTGTGTGACTGGGACCTTTGTTGGCTAAGAAAAGTTTTGATACAGTTGAATTAATTTGGAATTACCTAAATACCTACTGCAAGTTGTATCAGATACCTTTGTACCTGTTAGAAAGTTTTATGACAAACTGCAAGTCTAGTGTACTCAAAACGTTGTATGACAAAAGCAGGTTAATGTATTCCAAGTGCTTCAAGTACATGATCTTAATGACTGTTACTACATCCCTCTATAATTGGTCAGTATTAATCCCCAGCTTTTTTGTGTTGGTGGGGAACAGCTGAGATAGGTATAGTGGGTTGTATAAGAATCTATTGAATTCATGGCAGAGCAGATCACCCACTATACTTTAATTAGTATTGCCATTTACACAATGAACACAGTGAACTAATCACACTGAGATTCTGTGGGCTTTTTGTATGTTGCATGATGTGTAGAAAAACACTTTAGTCAAGGAACTCCTATGGTATTTAGATCATTGCTTTGTTAGCAGAAACCATGGTGATTTTCTATCAGTTCTTTTTCTACTCTCATCATTAATGTACATCTTAACTATTGCTAGAAATGACAAAGCTTATACATCTCTGTTTCATCTGCTGTTGTGACATTTGCACCTTTCTGGAAATGAACTATACTACATGTAACTTTTATCAAAATTAAACTTATTTTGTTTTCTTTCAATCAGCATCTCATAAAGTGTATCTCACGACGACTGCAAAACCAAAGATGATGGATAAGTCACAGACCAGACCTGGTAATCAATGACTCTTTTAATGTGTTCTTCTAAATTAGTCAAATTAGCTTAATTTTTTCATTTTATCTTCTAAATTAGTCAAATTAGCTTAATTCTTTCAATTAAAAGCATTAGAAGGCATAAGGAGACTTAAGTGAGGCATTTGATGACGTTGGCTTACATGCTTCCTTTCAAGTCTCTCAACCCTTTCTACTACTATTTTTTCCATTGTTTATGTGTACTTGAACTCAAGGAGACAAGTTTATTCCCACAACCCTTGGTATAACATTCTAGAGGCCATGTTGGCCCGCTGTTGTCCAGCCACACCTGCCATGACTTGAGTCAAACCACTGACCCATCTAGATCACCAATGTCTGCTCTGACTGGCAGATGCTCTCTAGGGTCCAAGAGAGGAAGTTCAGTGGTTCTTTAGCTGAATATACCAGGGATTGAATCTGGAACCCTCTGAATGCAAAGCCTGTACATTCATTCATCCTCCCCTAAAATTGCTGCCTTCTCCATACCAGCAGTGATTACAGCAGCATTTGAACCAATGATAACATGAGCTTGCTTACATTATTTTCACAAGCATAGTATATGCTTAAATATTTACCTGAATTTTGATGCAGCTCAGTGAAAAAAAATTAAATATGACGAAAGGCAGGTCATACAGTTCTTTCTTACCTGCTTCTGAGGTAGTCCAGATACTATTGTAGGTCTGTTTTCCACAATTCTTGATCTCAGTATTAACCTTTCAATTGTGTCTAAATGAACAATGCAAGACTTTAGAGCTGTTAGTTGCCAAAATCAATCTCTACCATTGCTTTCTTCTGATGTTTAATGTCTTTAGCAACTTGACATTCTTTTCTTTTCAGTTACACATAAAACAACACCAGCTCCTGGCAGAACAAGAACATCTGGCAGGGTGATATGGGGTGAGGCATCGATACTTGCAGAACTTCGTTTTAACTATTTAAATGTACGCATGTGGTTTTGTGCTCAGGATGAGCAAGAGGTTCTTTAGTAGTTAGAATTTTGCTAGGCTTTCTTGTTTATTGTTTTGTTGCATGTTTTGACATGTGTTTGATGTTTTGATTGTGTGTTATTACTTACTAGGAAAAAGGCTCATTGTAGAAATAAATACAATGATCTCTAGAAAGAGGCTCTGGGTGGGTGCCCCGACCTTGGACACTCAGTGTCAATTTGCTGTGGCAATTTGCTGTGACACTGAGTCCACCATTTTCTCCAGAGGAACTGATCTCTGCTACCTAAAGAACAGTTGTAATTTTGAGTGTTCTCCAGCCCTCACCTGGAGATTGGCAATGATGGTTCCCCAGAAGGGAATCATTGCTTTCTTCTGATGTTTAATGTCTTTAGCAACTTGACATTCTTTTCTTTTCAGTTACACATAAAACAACACCAGCTCCTGGCAGAACAAGAACATCTGGCAGGGGGATATGGGGTGAGGCATCGATACTTGCAGAACTTTGTTTTAACTATTTAAATGTATGCATGTGGTTTTGTGCTCAGGATGGGCAAGAGGTTCTTTAGTAGTTAGAGTTTTGCTAGGCTTTCTTGTTTATTGTTTTGTTGCATATTTTGACATGTGTTTGATGTTTTGATTGTGTGTTATTACTTACTAGGAAAAAGGCCCATTGTGGAAATAAATACAATGGTCTCTAGAAAGAGGCTCTGGGCGAGTGCCCCGACCTTGGACACTCAGTGTCAATTTGCTGTGGCGACCTCAGCAGGGTATAATGACACCGAGTCCACCATTTTCTCCAGAGGAACTGATCTCAACAAATGACCTCTGTGTTCCGAGGCAAAGGCCAATGAGGCTGCATATGCAAATAACCTCTATGTTCTGACTGGCTATGGGGGGGAGAGGAACAGCAAACTGTTTAGAATGTTGGAGGCGAGACTCAAGCAATGCAGCCAGTGGATAGGGACAGATTCTGAGTGACACACCAGGGCGCCAACCAATTCCGGAGCGTGTGGAATGTTCTAGAGAAGTGCCACCACCATTCGGCTTTTATATATAAGGGAGATACCCATATCTTGGTTATCCGAGTAGCTATTTTTTAATCAAATGAATAGCAGAAATGATTGGTTTTACACTTAAGATAATGCTTGGCCTCATTTTCTCAAAAAATAGAATGCTATAGAGTTACAGTTATGAATATACACCTGAAACAAAGCAGTTACAGGGGCAGCTTCCACACAAATGAACTCAGGATCTGACTGTGGAAAATCTCTGATCTCGCTATGACACTTTGTGTCATGTATGAAGAATGATCAATAAGCTTCTCATAGCTTGTCCCACAAGCATCTATAGAAGCCTCCATTATTTCATATAGTGGTTAATGACATAATAATAGTCCATGAGTGATGAGTCCTGTGTTGGGTGACATGCAATCCAGGGAAATTAACATGTAGAGGGTGGAGTGGGATCATGCCCAGAGTCTTCAGTCTCCAAGCTCCATATATTCATCACTTCTTCTGTACAAGATCTAAGGATCCATGGCTTAGTAGTAGGTCCCAGATCCAATGTTTGGCATCTTCAGTTGAAAGATTTCAGGCAGCATGTGTGGAGAGCGACTTTCTTTCTTGGTCTGAGTCCCTAGAGAGCTACTGCCAAGTATTGGACTAGATGACACAATAGCCTGACTCAGCATATAGCAGCTTCACATGTTCCTAGGCAAAGATGATCTGTAGGGTGTATTTCTTGGATTTTTGCAGGGTACAGATCTGATATACAGAGCATACTAGTGTGCATACAGATCTGTGCAGAAGAGATGCTGAGTGAATAAAGGTTGAGGGCAGGGTTAGTAGGTGGATACTGCTTACCCCTCCACATGTTCATTAGCTTTGGTTACTGTGTCCCCTACGCTGAAGTAGGCAACCTGTGTGCATCCTCTTAACTCCATTGCATTCCTCATCAAACTAGAGCAAGATTCAAGTCCAGTATCACCTTAAAGACCAACAAGATTTCCAAGGTATAAGCTTTTGAGAGTCAAAGTGCCCTTTTGTCAGATACATGTCTTATAGCTGACATAGGAAGCTTTGACTCTCAAAAGGTTATACTCTGGAAATCTTATTGGTCTTTAAAGATGCTACCGAACTCAAAGCTTGCATCATCAAACCACTTACTTAGTTTGTGATTACTTTCTGAAAATATTCTAGATAACTTGTTTAAATGGCTAAAATGTATAGGGGTTAAAGATGCCAACTTTCCTACTTCTAAAGCTTGCAGGTGCCAGCTAATAATAAATCAATTGTATGATTCAATCTCCACAAGCAGAAGCTGCTAAGATGCCATGCCATCACAAATGTCTTCCACATAGGGTGATATTGTTGTTGTTAGCCATTCAGTCGTGTTCGACGCTTGGTGATTCTATGGATCAGCTCTCTCCACATTTTCTGGTCTTGTACTGTTTCTTTGAATTGTTCCACACACAGGCTGGTGTCAACTTTTATGGTGTCTAGCCACCGTGTTCTTTGGTGGCCAGGTTTCTTTTTTGCCACTAACCAATCCAAGCATAATTGCTTTTTCTAGTGAGTTCTTCCGCATGACATGGCCAAAATTAGTTGATTGCAGTTTTGTGATTTTTCCTTCCAATGGCATGTCTGGTTTGATGAGCTTGGTTGGTTGTCACCTTTGCTGTCCAAGGAATACGCAGGAGCCTTCTTCAGCACCACAGCTCAAATGATTTTCCTCCTATCTTGCTTCTTCATGGTCCAACTTTCGCAGCCATAGGTTGCTATGGGGAACACAATAGCACAGGCTAATCTGCATTTGGTTGCTAGGCTGATGTCTTTGCTCTTCCATATTCGATTCATGCTCATCATTGTTGTGCAACCCAGCGTGATTCCTTTGCTCAGGTAGGCTATTTTGCGCCAACTAATACCTGTTGAACTGACAAATCCAAGAAGAGCTTCTTCAGGAGATCGTAATGATCTCCTTCAAGGCAATTATAAAAATCCCACTGATCGAGATAGCATTATATTTACTACTCCCTAGACCCAACTGGACAATCCCCTCTGGCTTGATATAATTAGCCACGGTGGTCTCCAAGAAGCTTGTCTACATCCTGAAGTTGTGTTAGCTCCTCTGTTAATAAACATACATGTTAATGAAGACATGCAGGAAGAAAACACATTTTCTTTAAAGTAAATGCCAGTGAAATCATGGTAATTGACTCCAAGTAAACATGTTCTGGATTGGTCTCAATTTGGCCATCAGTTGAATCTGAAGACCCTGATCTGGTAAGTTACGGTCTGAAAAGTGAAATGCTACTTGAGGTTGTGAAGAGAGAGTAAAAGACTGCTGCATTCATTTATAGAACTGATAGAGATTAAATATTATATTGACAATTAATGAATATAAAATGAATTAAATAGGCTGTTTGGATTTTTTAAACCTGTCAGATTGTGTTGAACAAATTATTCCTGTCTCTGAAATTTCATAACTGATTCTGCTTAGTAATTTGCCTGGTGACTTTTTACATAGTCTATTTTGTGTAGTGCTTCCATAATAATCCTTGCCAATTCAAAGGAAATTTTACCATAAAATGTTTCACAGGCAAGAAATCCAATTTACTATAAAATTAAACTATTAATGCTGGTCAAGGCATCAAAGAGTTGGACTTGGAAGCACTGCATTTAATAAGTTGTAGGCTAATAGGAGTCAAGCTAATACTTGTATATATAACAATTTTATTTGTGTATCTTGTGGTATTTTTCCTTTAAAGAGCAAAAGAAACTATAATAATATAGTGCCACAAATCAGTTTTATATTGAACTACCAGTCAACCATAAACCATGAGCTGAAATACTAGGAAATGCAAATTAAGGCAAAATACTTGGAGATATTGTTATTGTTAATCACATAGTAACCAAATAACTAAGGAATTCACACATGTGTCATAAAGCACAGGAGGTTGAAATGTAATTATGAATTTAGTTTCCCACTTGGCCCTCAAGCAATTCAGAAACTTGATAACAAATATATTTAAAATTACCTGTTTTTCATATTTACATGCCTACCAGAGTCCCCACCAGTAGTGGGGGTAGGACTGAAAAGCATTTCAAACGTCATGTGTCAATTTGGCCTTATTAAAACAACAACATTTATCTGAAAGACCTTGCGCTGGTTATTCATTCAAGGGGTCCATGCAGTCCAGCATCCTGTTTCACATAGCAGCCAATCAGTTGCCGTGATGGACCAACAAGCAGGGCATAGAAACGAAGGCTTTCCCCTGATGCTGCCTCGAGATTTGTCACCTCTAGAAATGTAGATTCCCTTTAGTTTTATCATGGCTACTAGATGGACCTATCCTCCACAGATCTGTCCTCATAAGAACATAAGAGAAGCCAATGTTGGATCAGGCCAGTGGCCCATCCAGTCCAACACTCTGTCGCACAGTGGCCAAAAATACCAGGTGCCATCAGGAGGTCCACCAGTGGGGCCAGGACACTAGAAGCCCTCCCACAGTTGCCCCCCCAAGGACCAAGAATACAGTGCATCACTTGCTCCAGACTGAGAGCTCCTATCTATACCTTGTGGGTAATAGCCACTGATAGACCTCTGCTCCATATGTTTATCTAATTCCGTCCATATGTTTATCTAATTCTGTCCATGCTTGTAGCCACCACCACCTCCTATGGCAGTGAATTCCATGTGTTAATCACTCTTTGAGTGAAGAAGTACTTCCTTTTATCTGTTCTAACCTGACTGCTCAGCAATTTCATTGAGTGCCCACGAGTTCTTCTAATTACCTCTTAAAGCCATCTGTTCTCATGGCCATCACCATGGCCATCACCATGTCCACTGGCAATGAACTTCACAATGTAATTACTCGTTAAATGAAGAAGTACCTCATTCTATCTGTCCTGAATCTATTGCTTATCAACTTCAGTGGGTGCCCTCAAACTGTAGTATTATGGGAGAGTAAGAACAAGGTCGCTCTGTCTACTTTCTCCACCCCATACATAATTTTATAAACTTATATTATGTGACTTTTCTATAAACTGAAAATGCCAGCTTTGTATATTCCTCATAGGAAAACTACTCCAACCCTCAATAATCTTGGTTACCCTCTTCTGGATTTTTTTCCAGATCTACAATATATTTTTGAGATATGGTGACCAGAAATGCATAGTACTCCAAATGAGGACACAAAATAGATCTGTATGGGGGCATTACAATACTGGCAATTTTATTTTCAGCCTCTTTCTTAATAATCCACTGTTTGGACTTCGCCTTTTTTACCATTTCTACAAAATAAGTTGATATTTTCATTGAACTATCCACTACAACTCCAAGAGCTCTTTTTGTCTCAGTCAGTTCAGACCCCATTGGCATATATTTAAAATTAGATTTTTTTTTGCTCCAATGTGCATTACCTTACACTTACTACCTACATTGAATTTCATTGGCCACATTGTTGCCTACGCACCCAATTTAGAGAGACCCCCCTGGAACTCTTCACAGTCTGCCTTGATTATCATCTGCAAACTTCTCATCCCCAGTTCGAAATTGTGTATGAAGAAATGAAATAGCAGTGCTCCCAATACTGATCCTTAAGATCCTTCATGTTCACTAGTCTGTTTCTGTGTATTTGTATTGCTTATTTATTTATTTTTCCATTTTTATTTTTTTTTTGTAGGTGACATATTAACAGATCAAGATATTACCAGACTTTTTAGTACAAGCTCTAGTGCGAGCACCAGTTTATCAACAGACTCTACAGTTGCAAGGAAAAAAACAGATTCTGGTAAGATTAATTTCTGATTATGGGTAAAATTACATGTTTAGCTGTTTTCTGTCTTTTATTGAAAACCATTTTAAATTGAAATCATTACAGTTTGAAACCCATTAAAGCCATGACACTAGTGAAGGTGATATTTAATGAGTAAAATGGTTATCCTGAGCTATATCACAAATAGCAATACTGAGAAGCATTTGTGCCATCACTAATTCTCCCCAGCCTTCAGGATGTGGTAGGCTAAAAAGCCAAACAAACACAACTTGATATCGATCTGTAGCAGTAGATATTAGTCTGTAGCAGTAGAAAAGAGTCCAGCAGCACCTTAAAAACTAACAAACTTTGTGGTACGGTATGAGCTTTCATGAGCCACTTCTCAGTTCTTTGGATACAGCTAGAATGGGAGTCCATCTGCCCTATATATTGGAAACTGGAGTGATTTCAGATGCCAAATGACATTAGCAGGCAAATGAAAATAGCAGGTGAAATTGGATTAGGTGTGATATGCAGAGAGCTAGTTGGTAGAGTCACTGCTGTTGCATGCATTATATTGCATGCTGGAGCATTGGTAAAATGTATGTTTAGAAAATGTTAGCCTCAGTGGCCTGGATTCTCCTGCACTAGCCTTTCTGTTTGCTTGTTTAAAATCATTGATTGTAGGCAAGTGAAAGTGCCAGTGCTCTCTATGACAGAGACCATTTAGTGCCGACAGAACTTGTTCATAGGATATATGCCTTTATAGTCTGGTAGAAAAATTTTAACAGCCAAATTTTGTTCAGTTGGAAGTTAGACCTTTGGAGTTCAGTGGGAGTTACTTTCTAGTAAGGGTGTATAGGATTAACATTTTAATTACTTTTTAATCTGGATGACTGATAACCATGCTTTTGGGACTGTGTATGCTTCTATTTAAAGGGATGCTTATATTATGTTAATTTGCAGACCTGACAGTAGACTTTGCTACTCAGTGCTGCTTTGGCATTTCTATTTCCTGGCATTTAATTCAAGTTACTATACAATTTCTCTGAACCTATGCATGAGCTTATTGTTATACTGATATTTTAAAATGCTTTATCCCTCAAATTCTAACTTGTATTAATATATACTGGAAGGAATGCATGAAAAGAAGGCTATAGACCACAGCATATGCTTATATAGAATATGCTATACAAAAAAGTGGGATTAAATTTATCTGATCATTAAAGGATTTATTGCTTTAGTTAGGACATCCATGTAAACAAAAGAACAAGTGTAGCATTTATCATTCAAGGGATTGCAACGTAAATCAATAAGAACAGTTTAAATAACTTAAAACACGTGAATTTATTCCACAGCTCATTTTTCATAGTATCTCTCATTGCATTTTTGAATTCCTAAAATCAGAATATTCCCTAGTATGACATATAGTCTAGATTCTAATAGCCAAGTCAGCCAAATCTGAGGATAATTCCAGAGACTGGAACCATGAACAGACAAGACAGATCTTTCTGCAAACCTGAAAAAATGTGCCAGGTTTGAAGAAAAATCTGAAATCTAAAAAACAAACAAACCTCAAAATGATTAAAGAAGCACCTGCAGCTTTAAGAAATGGATGCCCTTAGTGGCCATTGTTAGGCAACCGTAAGTGTTTTGCAAGCTTTCCAGGCTTGGTTTCTGTCAGTAAAAGGCAGGGAAGGGAGACTTCTCAGGGCTGTTTTGAGAGAGGACTCATTGGAGCCAAGCCTGGCAACTTCAACTGGATAAATTGATACCATGTGACTTGCATGACTAACCCAGCCCCAGCTGCTTGCTAACGTTCAACAGCAGTCACACCATGAAGGCTAGTGTGATGTAGTGGTTAGAACTTCAGTTTAGGAGCTCAAAACCCCAATCTCCTGTGGCAACTCCCTGGGTAACCTTGGGCCAATTATACATTCTCATCCTAATTTACCTCGCAGGTGGGGTGGATTGGCCATTAAGAGAACCCAGGCACCTACCAGGGATTGATGTGCCAGCACTGTGACAGAAGGACTGAGCCTGGCCTGCCCAAACCCCATACAAGGTGGGGAAGGTGGCACCCAGCCTGCCTGATGTTAAGTGACAGAGGCAGCACCCCACCCACCTGAGCCCCGCATGAGGCAAGGGAAGCAGTGATGCTTGGCCCATCCAAGTTCTGTGCAAAGTCAGGGAGGCAGCACCACCAAGCCCTCTTGAACCCTGCACGAGATGAAGCAGGTGGCAGCAATGCCTGGCCCATGCGAAGGAGGCAGCAGTGCTTGGCCCTCATGATGCAAAGAAGGCAGCCATATCAGGCCTGCATGCCCAGCCTGCCCACCCAATGTGAGCCCCACTTGAGTCAAGGTAGCTTCCAGCCCACGAGAAACCAGGCCAGTGGCACTCAGGCTACCCAAAGTGATGGGAGCAGTGATGGCCCCAGGCCCACCTGAGCCCTGCATGGGGTGAGGGAGGTGGAACAGAGCGCACTCGAGCCCTATGCTTAGTAAGGAAATTGTTATCTGGCCAATTGGTTGGGCAGACTGCCTCTTCCTTCCCATTTTGGAGGGCAGGATAAGGGCAGGTCGACTGCATCTTCCTCTCTCCCTCTCTACTTTGGGGGTCATGGCCAGGGTGGACTGTGGGCAGGGCCATTTTCCAGGGTTTTTCACTCCCAGACTGCAGCTTCTCACAGGTTTGTTGTGAGGAAGAAATGGAGGAGAGGAGAATTACGTACCTTATACGGCTGTTGTGCTATGCAAGGGAAGGTGGGTTATAAATCTAAGATAATAAATAAAATAAATAAATGTAGGCTGCTTTGGGTCCCCATTGTGGAAAAAGGTGGGGTATAAGTGAAGTAAATAAATAATATTTCTGAAGATGAAGGGCAGATGAAAGTTAGGTTAGTTGGTTGGTGGGAGAGGAGGAGGCAGGAAAAGGGGAGGGGCTGTGATAGCTTTAATGAAAGGGGGAAAGGAAATAGTAAGGGAAACAGTAGTGGAGGGGAAATGAGATACCCCTGCAAGTCCTTGTGGGTTTCTGCTTGTCAATATATCTAATTCTCAACATGGTCAAATCAGTGAATACTTAGACCCAGAGATTGGGGCCAAAAACAGACAATACAGATCTTTGTATAAACCTGAAAAAGTGAACAGGTTTGCAGAATAATCTGAAATCTTAAAAATAGAAATAAACAAATAATATTGTGGGGTTAAACCTCCAAATAATAGAAGCAGCATCTGTAGCTATAAGAAATTAATATCCTCAGTGGCTATTGGTAGGCAACCACAATGGTATTTCAAGTCTACAAGTCAATAAAAGTCAGGGGAAGGGGACTGGGTCCTTT
Organism: Gekko japonicus; assembly: GCF_001447785.1. Classification (NCBI taxonomy): domain Eukaryota; kingdom Metazoa; phylum Chordata; class Lepidosauria; order Squamata; family Gekkonidae; genus Gekko; species Gekko japonicus. Next base: position 417,065 of record NW_015160216.1, read on the forward strand.
ACAGGGCTGTTTGGAATTTTAAAGGAGGGCTCACTGGTGCCAAGCCTGACATCAGGCAACTTGCTACCACTTGACTTGCGTAATGCATCCAGGCCTGCTACTTGCTGTTGCTCAACAGTAGCTGCCCCACAAAAGCTAATGTGGCATAGTGGTCAGCAATTCAGCCTAGGATCTGGGAGACCCAGGTTCAAATCAACATTTTGCTGTGGAAGCTTACTGGGTGACCAATGAACTCTCAGTTACATATTATCAGCCTGACTTACCTTACAGGGTTGTTGTGAGGATAAAATGTAGGAGAGGGGAATGATGTAAGCTGCTTTGGTATCACTTTGTAGTGATAGGTATAAATGAAGTGTACATTTATATAAATAATACATAATGATCAAGATGGGGGTAGATAAAAGGTTGGTGGGTGGGTGGTAAGGAGAGAAGAAAGAAGCGAAAGGTGAGGATATGGGGTTTGCCAGGAGGACGGAAAGGGGAAATAGTGTAGGTGAGGGAGTGCAGGGAAAAAGGAGGTGCCCTGTGCAAGTCCTTGCAGATTCCCTACTGTGCAATTGGTCTTGGCTCAGTAGCCGGACCCACACAACTGAACCTGACCCAGTGGTCAGCTCTGCACAACTGGTTTTCCTGGTAGAGGCTGAGGGAAAGATTAAGACAGGGAAGCAAATAATGGCTGGTGGGTGGGAAGGAGAGAAGGAAGCAAGGAAAGGGGAGAGGCTATTGGGGCTTTCAGGAAAGGAAAAGAGGAAATAGTGGGTGAGACTAAAATGAGATGGCTCATGCATGTCTTTGCAGGACCCCTGCTTATAAAATCCACTATCAGGATTATGAGTTGGTGGGCAGTCATGTTTCTGTTTTAAGAAAAACTGTGGGCAGAAAAAGAGGAACAGAATATTACTGAAGTTCAGACACTGAAAACAAATACTGGTGCTGTTGCATATATTAAGAAAAATACAAAGCAAAAACATTATAAAACAGTCCTACTGCTATGTCAGATTCTGTTTTAGTGATCCTCTCAAGACATGAGACAAAAAAAATGGTTACGATCCCATACATCACGTCTTTGTTAAATAGACAAAGAAGAACTTTGCTAGAATTGCTTAGTCTTTCTGATGACAGACAAACCAGAAGTTGTTTACATGTTTCCTTTGCCAATTGCAACTAACTGTGGGGGAATTCCATCTTATGGTTTAGGAACAATGGCTTGGATCCAAAGCTCTCAAACAACCACAAGCTGTAGATTCGTGATAGATGTGGCCCAGCACGTTCCTTTGGGAAGAAATGCATTGGCTTAAATTTGACTGTATTGAGGTCTCTTCCAAACTTTCAAAACTATTCTCAAGGTTGATTCAGTACTTCAGTGGTCTCTCAACCATCACATGTTACTGCCAATGTTTCTCCTGCCTGGCTGCTGCTTCTGCTAACTTTTCTGTGCTTATGCACATGCAAATATATATACAAATACTAAAATGTTTGCCACATATAAAAGCATGGTGGCACCTCTAAAGGTATGGTCATATTTTTTTTAAATTTTACAGCTAAACATGATTGTAAAGCATGGAGATAAAAGAAGGTGGTAGCAGCAGTTATAGGGCAATAAGCAGGGAAATGTGGATTCCACCAAAATTCTAGAAACTTCCAGAAACTTCCTCTAAAACAAACCTACACAGGAATGTCCCAGGAATGACCATACCCCATTGATTTCCCCTATTCCACCATATTTTTGAAACATCCACTATATCTAAATAGCTGTTTAGTACCAAGCACTCCAGTTCTCCATCTTGACTTGGAGGCTTCCTTTCATTTCATTTATTAGCTTATTGACCAGAGGTCTTAAGCCAAACGTACAAACAGCTACTATAAAACACATTATATATAATTACAAGATAATTTAGACCAAACATTTTTACAATAAAATCTAATAAACATACTCATAAACAATATTAATAGACAACATTTTATAGACTTCCTTAAACTCTATAAAATCCCATGATATTATGGAAATTAGTTTTAGAATTTTAAAAATTTGTATACATAAAACTACCTACAGCATTTCAAAGCTGCTTTAAAAATAGCACTATCGATAGATATTTTGCCACCGAGTGAGTCATTTCAGGGTCCTCATCTGCTAGGAGTATGGTTATCATGCAAGGTTCCATAGGGAGGTGATGTCTATGTAAAATAGGAGTAATCCAACAGGATCTGGGGCCAATCCACTGGTGGCAAAATAACAGAAGATGATCTAAGGTCTCCACAATCGCATAATCTATTTGAATACTGTTTTTTAGCAAAACTGCCACTTAGCTCTGCAGTTGGAAAAACATTCAACCTAGCAAGCGTGAAGACATATCTAAATCTAGGGGATGTAAGGAAGCTCATATATGAGGGGATTTTCTTAGGTGGCACAATCCCTAAGGCAGTGTTGGAGCATACTCACCTAGCATGAATTGAAGTGCTGAGTCGGTCAATGTTTGTCGCCCTCAATCTAATCAAATTTAGTGCTTCTTTTTATATATATAAGTACCCAAGGGTACACTTTTATTATTTTTTCCATTATATACTAATATTTAGTGCTTCTTGATAGTTTATATTGTTAAGCGCTGTAGGGGCAAGACCAATTCACTCCAGCTTGTTCTATATGTTTTGCCCATGTACATTTATAATTATCCTCCTTTAAAAAATAAAGAAGACCCCCTCCTTGGGCGGTAGGTGTCATATAAAGAACTTTCAATCTCAATCTTCCAGGCTCTTGACTCAAAGGTAGCCAAACCCAAAAGACAGACCTCCCAGGGACACTAAGTGCCGTCCCTACGACACATTTAGGAACTCCTGCAATTCTACGCAGGAACTGAAGATTCAGAGGTTTCTTTAAAACCAGATAGCAGCCCCATATAAAAATTGGGAAGTAACTTTCGCATTAAAAGCTGTAATGGCCATCGGAACATACTGACCACCTCTTGAATAGTAGAACCTAAGGAGGGCATTAGAATTTGCTTTGGCAATTTCAGTTGCTGCCCTTATATGTTTACAATGGCGATTGCAGCTAAACACTATACCCAAATCTTTGAAATGAGACACTTGTTCTATCTCCCCACCCTTAACCTTCCATATTCTTTGTTTTAAACAAGGTTTGTTAGAAAAAAAACATTATTTTTGATTTTTCATAATTAATCATCAATCCCTCTTGGATACAGTAATCAGCAAAAGAGTTTACTAGTTTACGTAAGCCAACTTCTGATCTGGATAGCAGCACTGTATCGTCTGCATAAAGTAGTATAGGTACTTCATGTCCCGCTAGTATGGGTGTGTGACAGGCTATTTTTTTTAATATATGGAACTATATTGTTTATGTAAAGATTAAAAAGTGGGGGGGCTAATAAACATCCTTGCTTAACGCCTTTAGAGAGATGAATGGTATTTGTAAGTTGTTCATCTACTCCACAACGAATTTGTGCAGTAGGATTCTCATATAGTTTATAAATCAGCCAAAGAAGTCTCTTGTCTAGAGATGTTTTAGACAATTTGGCCCAAAGGTGGCATCTGGGGACTGAGTCAAATGCTGCCCTGAGATCCATAAATGCTGCATGAAGGGAACCTTTTGAATAAGAAGAATATTTATCGGCAAGATGATACAGTGCTACACAATTGTTTAAGGCTGAAACTCCATTTCTAAATCCTGCTTGCTCAGGGTGAATTATGGATTCTATTTCTATCCAGTTCAGTAGTTTACAATTTGAAAACGTTGCATATACTTTGCCTATTACTGAAAGCAGGCTTATAGGCCTATAGTTAGTAGGAATTGTTTTTGAGCCTTTTTTATGTATTGGAACTATCATTGTATGCTTCCATGATTGGGGAATAATGCCGGATTCATTAATTTGAGTAAAAAGTTACTTGGAGGCTTCTAGCATTGGCATATTGGTGTCCACCTATAACATGCTGCCATCTCCAACAACCCTCATATCCTTGGGCCCTTTGTCTCCACCAATGACCTTCCTTTGTCATCTTAGTCTCACTCTCAAGTTCTATTGAATTCCTACCAATATTGCCCTGCGCATTTACACTATTTACACATATTACACTATATCACACTATTTACCCTTTGGACTGAGTTGTCCCAAACTGAAGGCTCCCCAGCTCCTGTTGGTTCCCACCCCCCCGGTGCTTAGTTTAAAAGCTGCTCTGCCACTTTTTTATATTAAGCACCAGTAGTGTGGTTCTTTTTTTGTTCAAGTGAAGCCCAACTCTTTTGTACAGGTTTAGCTTGCCTCTAGTACCAATCAAAGTTCTGTAATATAAACAGTGTGGTTCTACTTTGCACAAAACAGACAAGTCACTATGCAGTCAAAGCACCTGTCACAGACCCTGCTCTCCTTATATTCCTTAATAATTTAATCACCCACTACCAAAAGCCCACCTCTCCCCAACCCCAGAGAGGTATCTTCAATGAGAGAATATTGGTCCATCATCCCACAGACCTAAAGGATCATGTCCCTCCTCCTCAGCCTCATGCCCTCCAACCTTGATACCCTTGATCTCCATGATCGTAGAAGAGCTGTCAGCACAGGAATGGGACTGTTCTAGTAGGTCCCTGAAGAGCTGTCAGCACAGGAATGGGACTGTTCTAGTAGGTCCCCGAAGGTCTCACCCACATACATCTCTCTCTCTCCCTCAGCTTCTCCAGGTCAACAACCCTAGCATCAAGGGAATGAATCTGTTCTCTGAGAACCACAATCTCCATGAATCAAGCACACACCTACAATTTCTGCCAAGTGGGCAGATAATCATACGTGTAGCATTCCCTGCAGAACATTGACTATACCCCACTCTCCTGTTGGCTTTCTGCCTTCATAACTGGTTTGGTTGTTCAAAGGTATTTTAGGGTTAAAATTGGGAACTTACCTGAATATTTGCAGCTTACTATAGAGGGGGGGGATAATGTGGTACTCTGCCCTCCTTGCTGCTGTGGAGCTCATTTGTCCTTTTATGGAAACTCCAACTGCAGGAGTTCTCTCTGGCTCCCCCTTGACACCCCCCACTGAACTCCTAAGCTCAGCTTCCCTGTTCAAAAGCACTGGACGCAAGCCCCAGGATGCAACTCCAAGGAAATTTATGTGCCTTCTTACAGAGCCTGATCTCTAATGAACTGTGCTTTACAGCTGTGAGCTTAAATGACATATACAGTGTGCTCACTTTTCACTTCTTCATTAGAAATCAATGATCTAACTCTTCTGCCAACACTAATCTATTTTTGAACAATATCATGCTGTATAAAAAAGACAATAGTTATTCTTAACTAAGAAGCAAACTTTTTGTGAACTGGCTTAGCTGCCTTGCTGTGCTGTTTTAGTCTAATGCTGGAAGCATGCACATTTTCATGCTAGAAATGTAAACGCTCAAAATAACTCCTTTCAGCTCTTCCCTGTCTGTGTTTTGTGTTCTTTTTGCAGTTCTTATCGCTGAAGCTCATGCCTTAAAATTTTGCTTGAGAAGTGTATTAGCCATTTTTCTCTTTCTGATTACGTGGCATGCGGTTCCTCCGCTAACAGTGGTGTCTTGTAACATTATACAGTAGCTACACCACCTGACCCTCCACGACCACCCTTAGCTCCTGCCAAGCCTACAGCAATGCGAAGAAAACCTTTGCCTCCAAACACGGTGACTGGTAAACCTGGGAGTTCAGGTATGTTACTCTTTCAAACACTGCTTGACACATTTTTCCTTTCTAGCATATGACCGTAATCCAAAGAAGTTTCTTTGGGTGTACCCAAAGACTTACTTGAGTCCTGTAGAACTTTTGTCGTTTTTTTAAAAGGACACTATCTTGTGAGAAAGACTGTTGTAGAATTCAGAAAGCAAAAGTTATGTAATACCTTTCTATATTGTGATGTCCAAACTACCTGGTGTGTGTGTGTGCATGTGTGTGTGTGTGTTTGTGTGTGAAAGAGAGAGACTTCACATTTATGGTTAACTAGGAATAAGGCCTGTTGTGAAAATAAATACAATGAGCTCTAGAAAGAGGCTCTGGGAGAGTGCCCTGGCTTTGGGCACTCAGTGACAATTTGCTGTGGTGACCTCAGCAGGGTATAATGACACAAAGTCCACCATTTTCTCCAGAGGAACTGATCTCTGCTACCTGAAAAGCAGTTGTAATTTTGAGTGATCTCCATCCCTCACCTGGAGATTGGCAACAGTGGTTCCCTGGGAGGGAATGGCTAGTTTGGAGGGTGGAGTCTATGGCATTGCACCTATCTGAGGTCCCACCCCTCCTCAAGCCTCACTCTCTCCAGGCTCCATCCCTCAAATCTCTAGGAATTTCCCACCTGGAGTTGGCAACCCTATTAGGACTGGCCCCAATGAGTTTTCTCCCAAAGGCCAGCATAGGTGTGGAAAGGGCCCTTTACTCACAGAACCAAGCTTGGTTGCCTAGCAACAGGCACTGAGGAGAAAGTACAGTTGCCAGCATTGATTAGGGAAATACCTGGAGATTTGGGGGGTGGAGGGCAGCATTTTTTTGGGGGGTGGGAGGACTCAGCAGGGTATAATGCCATAGGGTCTACCCTCCAAAGTAGCCATTTTCTCCAGGGGAACTGTCATCTAGAGATCAACTGTAACAGTGGGAGATCTCCAGTTCCGCCTGGAGACTGGCAACCCTAGGGGAAAGTCAGCCAAAAAGCAGAGGGTTGAAGAGAATGGTGTGATGGTCGCTGGGCCCCCTCATTAGCCAGCCAGCCATGGTGGAGCCAAAAATGAGAGAGAGCCGTTTTCAGTTTATTCTGACAGGAAAGTAGCCAAGCTGGCAGTGGGCGGTAGAGGGGGTTATGCTGAAAGTCCTTTGTCTTTTTACTGACAGAAGCAAGCTTGGTTGCCTACCAACAGCCACTGAGGGGAGAGTTAGTCCCACACAGGAGCCAAGAGAAGTGAGGCTGAGACGCTGGGAGCTGGCTCTGTGGGCAGGACTGAGGCAACGCAGCGAGGCAATGCAGTCAGGGGATTGGCAGACCTTCCCAGTGGTAGCTGAGTGAGCCAAATACTGTGGGAGCGTGTGGAACGTTCACACCGAAAGAGAATTATATATAAGGAGAGATAGTATAGTATGCAGTGGGATGTCATCATAGAGAAGCACTTTCTAATAAAAAAGCAGTTCTAATTAAAAAAAAGGGTTCTTGAGGCAGCCTTGGCTAATGAAGGGAATTGGATAAATGCTGTTCCACAAAACTTGTATTAAAATAATAGAGCATGCCAAAATATTTTCCAAAGTATTTTTCTTTGGATTATATTTCACAAATTTAATCAATAAAATTGCTACATATAAGTTTTGTAGATATACTTCCTCTTTTTCTAAACACAGAACTCAGTTTACATACATAGTAGGAGTGAATATTTCATGGTGAGAAAAGGGAGAATTTATAGCAGAAGCTTTCACGCTCCTATTAAGGAAAAGGATTTCAGAGCTTGATGTAATAATTCATTGTAAGGGAGGAAAAATTGAGAGAGTAATCGTGCATGCTGATAGGCTTACCACCAACACCTGCATTTTTACAGCTAGGAATGAACAGTCATAGAATCACACTGTCCATCCTTAATAATGAAACATATCAACCAACTTTTCATTACAATATACATTACTTTTACAATGCAAAAAGGTACCTGTAACATCAAATGGCATTTAACCTCATTCAGATTTGCTAAAAGAATGAGGTTTGTATCCAGAGAAGTACCTTCCAACCTTCCACAAGGCTCATTGTGTTACAATGAGATATAACAGTTTATAATTTATCTCTTATATTTGATTATGCAAATTCACAAAATATGAAATTATATTAAGAAAGGAAGATAGGTTTCTTATGTGCCCCCACCTTACTTTAGATGTGCTTTTAAAAAGGTATTTTGTGTGACTAGTTGCACTGGCAAGGGGGAGATATGAATTCAAGTACACATTATCCCATACATAGATTTTAGGCACAATGAAATGCACATTCCACTACATGTTTGGATGCATGTCCAAGTTATGCCTGCAGTCCCTGATCCAGCAAGTGATAGAAGTGCAAAATCCTGCTGATGTGTAGAGGTAGATCAGGATATTTGTGTTTAAACCTTTCATCCCATGGCTTACAACAGAAGTCAACCAAGAGAAAAAACTAGAAAGTAGCATACAGGTGAGATACATAGAAACTGCTTGATTAAGTAAATTCTTCCTTAACCACTGAGAGAGAAGAAATGATTAATGCTCATCTCAGAATGCATGTATATTTCTAAAATTAATCCCGGGAGGGTGGCGTTCTTAAGAAACTGAAGCTTTTCTATGACCTATAGAACATTTTAGTTAGATTTTAAGGTAAATTAATTCCGACTCAAATCATCAGATTCACCTTTTCCCCCCAAAAAGGAAATATGTTGATGCCACGAGCCCCGCCACTTGCCACAGCATCTTCTGTTGCAAAACCTATGAGACCAACGACCCTTGTGAGAACAGGCTCACCTAAAAAGCCTCCTACAGCTTCTTCTTCTCCAGATTACAGTAAGAATTTTAGTTACATATTTGGGGCTTTTTTATGATATAAAAACTGTCAGTCCAACCCATAGTTTAAGATTCTAGTAGTGCCAATGGCTGTAGTGGTGACATCCCATCATTCCAAGTATCAGCAGAGCTTTTGCTCACTCATTTTGTGCCAGTCTCCAGAATCCCATCCAGTGATAATGCCTTTTCAGATGGTGGGCATAAAGTATGGAAGAGGATAGGCTCAATAAGCAGGGTACGATTGTGCCTGTGGGTGTGGGTATTAGCCAATGCAGAGAGCTCACAGATGAATGAAGATTTAAATATTTGTAATGGGGGGGAGAGACATTTTGATTGTACCCAAGCTTTTTACTGTTTTACCTGCCTGGTTTTAATTTTGCTAGTTCTGCTAGCTTTATTGTGGGTTTTAAACTATAGCACTACCTTATATTTAATTCTACTGGGTTTGTACTGCTATATTTCTGAGTTTTTCTGCATTTAGTATTTTTAATGTCTTTTATCGTCATATATAATATTGACCTTAATGCTGTTTTTATTTATTTTTTATTTATTTATTTTTCTTCTTTATTTATTTTGATGATACTCATTCTGATTTTTAGCCTTATGGTTTCATGGATGTTGTAAGTTATCTTGGAAGTATTTTATTTGGAGTGTGAATATAAATATTTCAAACAAACAACAAATATAGATCAGTGGAAGTTTAAAGCAGCAGTATCACAGTCAGTTTAAAAGGTATATCCCCAGTAGTCAAATTCTGGGGGGGGAAGCTCTACAATTTTTATATAGAAGCTGGCTATGCACAGTACCACATAAGTAGTACCTGTGATGTTTCTTGTATTCACACATATGTTCAATCCCTAGAGCAGTTTTGCAATTTTGGTGTAGTGTAGAGCAAATTTGGAGTAGAGTGAGTTTGGTGTAGTGGTTAAGTGAACGGACTGTAATCTGGGAGAACCGGGTTTGATTCCCCACTCCTCCACTTGCACCTGCTGGATGACCTTGGGCAAGCCATAGTTCTGGTACAGCTGTTCTTGAAAAAGAGCAGTTTCTGTCAGAGCTCTCTCAGTCTCACCTACCTCACAGGGTGTCTGTTGTGGGGAGAGGAAGGGAAAGGAGTTTGTAAGCCGCTCTGAGACTCCCTTGGGTAATGAAGGGCGGGGTATAAATCCAATCTCCTCGTCGTCTTCTTCTTTTTTACCAATCCGTTTTTATTAATAAAGCAAGGGACAATAATGATAAAACAAAACAATATTTTAGTTGATAAAGTATTTCATGAAAAATTATAATAGTTCATGCTTATAAAAATAAAAAGGGCAGAGCATGAGGGGAGATGCAAGGCTGATAGCTGAGCCAGCATTGTTTGCACAGTGAGGTCTAAAATTTATATTCCATCTGTTTTCATATTTAATTGGCAACTCAAATATATTCCCAATAGGAATACTGGCACAGTTCAAGTCTCTTCTTTTGGGAACTAAACAGGCACAAGGTTTGGTATCATGGCTGAAGGGACAAAGAAGGCAAAGCAGACCCAGTGGTTCTTGAAGAGCCCTCACTTGTTCCCTGTCCCCTCATTGCTGGTGCATCTCTGTTCACCCATGTCTGGAGTGGTACATGCCTCCCCATCTGCAGGGGCTGCCTGCAAACCCCACCCTTCCTCACCACCTTGGTTGAAGGGTGGGATGAAGTGGCAGTATCTTCTAGGGAGAGATGAATAGGCACAATATTTGCCATCACTCATAATTTCTATGGCTAGAACTTGCAAAGCAAATCATAAAACTTCTGCATCATGTATAGTGGGTCCTAATTTCACAGTCTGGTCCACTAAAGTTATTACTATTGGTGTTTGCAGAAGACATTCATTGGTACTAATTTTGCTTGGCATGTTTGCATTGGCTTGCAGCTTGTGTACGCATAACTTTCCCTGACTATTAATGGGATATGGCATGCTATAAAAAGATGATCTGGTTTGCCAACATTTTTTAAATGTTGCAAAGTACAAGACCAGTGGGCTCCCTGAGGAGAGATAGACAATGAGTGAAATGGCTGTAGTGTAAGTGAAACACAAAACAAATCTTTTTAGACTTTTAACGAGGATTTTGTTTATTATACATGAAACATCTCCAACAGCAATAGTGAGCTCAGTCATTTGGGTTATGATTATCTTTATTTTGGCATCTCCAATAGCTTTATAGTTTCCATCACAGCCAAATCATCTCTTTCTTAAGAAAAAGCTAACGTAACTCCAAGCATCTACCAAGAAGAGACTTTTAAGAAACTGCTAGAGATTCACATGCCAATGAAATATGAACTATTTGAAATGTTTTCCTGTGGCTTTCTTCCCCTTAGGTAACACAACTGTGTTCAGCTCACAGCCTACATCTGAGACTGATATAGCAGGCAAACCAAGATTTAAAGGTACGTCTAAAAGAGCTGATACTGAAGGAACCTGTATCAGCACATATATTTTTCTGTCCATTGATCCGTCTAACCCCAGTTGGAGGGGGAAATAACTCCTTCTTGTGCAAGGTCTTGCTGTGCTCAGGGAAGAACTTAGGCAGTGGTGTGCAGAGGGATATCTGCCCCTTTCCAGGGGCAGTCTTTCACATCAAATCCCATTCTTAATATTGTCAGTCCTCAGGAATGTTCAGTAGACTCCACTGGGAAGAGACAGAGATAACAAAGTTCCTTTCTAAGTATACTGCTCTGTTGTTAGGAACTACTAAATAATATAAAAATAATAAAGCAAAGAATGGTATAATAATATAAAGGCAGAGAGCCACAATGTCTGACATGTTTCCTCTGCATTGCTTTACCTTGAATCTTTTAAAGTTTAGCCACAGTTTGTTAAGCAAGTGCTCTGACCTGGTACTTTCCTACATGTGCCCATCTCTCAAGGATTGTAGAGTTCTATAACACTATGGTTTAGCCTCACAAACAGCAGATGAGATGGTAAACTTCAGATGGCAGATGAAGATGCCTGTGACAGAGCTTGTACATTGCAGAAGACCTGCATATAAAACTAGACATCTAGATTCTAGCCTAGTTTTCTAAGCATCAAAATGTTTCCAATATCAGAAACATTCCCCCATAGGAACCCTCAGCCGAGGCACATGTTAGACACAGGTTTACCACCTCATCTTCTTTTTAAATATGGATGTTTTCCTTCCAGGTGATCATGTGAAGTACGTGAAAAAGGACGAAGATGTTCCATGTTCCATCACAGATACTCTCCAGCTTTTTCCTAAAGAAGAAGGCGACAACAAAGAGGCCTCCAGCCCTCCACGAAATCCTCCTACCAACCTCACTGTGGTGACTGTTGAGGGCTGTCCATCATTTGTTGTACTGGATTGGGAAAAACCACAAAATGACACAGTTACAGGTTAGACTGTTGCCTTCTTTGAATTTGAATATGATGCTCACTTTTATCTCTCTTCAATTCATTTATCAAAGACATTTTTGAACAGGGCCAAGACAATAATATTAAAAGTGTTCTGAAATTTCTTACAGGTTAGTTTGTCTTGTGTCTTCTTACAATGTTAGCTTGAATGCGATGATATTCAGTTTCATTTCTATTGATGTTTCATTTCTGTTTGTTATTCCTATAACACATTATTCCTATTAGCTATTCTGATTTATCTGCCACTTGCAAAATTGTGTAGATTAGAGAGATATCGAAGCCATTCAAAACAAGAAGCTTTCCCAAAAGACTCAAAAGTCACAATTTGCTGTATCCACACCACAGTACTCTTCTACCTTTTGTAGGTATTTGTCGAATTATTGCCTGATATTTCCTACTTGGAAATGCCCCACTGCATTCAGTGGTGCCAAAATAAACATGTGGTCTTTCAGCCCAGTCCCTGTGCAGCTGTTCTCAGATATCTAGGGGACTAAGTACTACTATGTCTGATGAGGTTTATTCTCAATACATGTGTATAGGGCCTTAATGTGTTAATGATACGAGTCTTGGCCATGAGCACTATCTATGTAATAATGGCTGGTTCAACATTATGGATCTTTCATACATCTAAGAACATTATTGATGTTATTTATTTATTTAGGATCTTTCTATGCCACCTCTTCACCTTTAAACAAAGCTTGAGGTAGCTTACAATTTAAACAATATACCTATATCAAAACAAATCATTGGACATAAAAACCAGCATTAAAACTATCCTTAAAACAGAAGCAGGCCATTTAAAATCCCCAATTAAAAGTCTGTGTAAAAAGATGTGTTTTGGCCTGGCACCTAAAAGAATGTAAAGAAGGTACCAGGTGAACCTTAAGGGGGACAGCGTTCCAGGACAGGATGCCATCAAAGAAAATGCCTTGTGTCTAGTCACTGCCCATCTCATCCCTGAAGGCAGGCGCACAGAAAGCAGGCTTGATATCTTAATTGGTGAGATGGGTAGTACTAGTAGGACTCGTAGTATTTCAAGCATGTTCTTTCCTTTCCTTTTATACCTTTAGAAGCTCATTGATTCACATATCTTGAGTAGCAGAAAATACTTATTTTTCATTTTTTGGATGTGAGGGCTAGAAGGACTGAGACAAATTTTGCAGTTGCTAGAGCGATCTTAGGATCCTTATCAGTGAGCAAGAAAGCCAGGGTTTTCAGGACTGTAGGGGGACATGTGTTCTAATCTGTAGTTCAAGAACTTGTTTTCTCTTTGAGAAGTGAGTTATGGAGCAGTGCCTCGACGTGTACTCCCTAAAATTGTTCTAGATCTCCTTTCTGATGTACTTGAGCATTTGCCTGCCCTTTTTTTACATTAGTTATTCCTCACCTTGTTTAACTGACAGGGTGATTCAAGAGAATATCTCTGTATCCCTGAGAAGGTCATCTTTCAATGACTCCTGATTATTCAAGCTTTAAAAGACGGTGTATACAACCAGTCAGCCCACTGCATTGTGGGTCCAACAAGGGCCGGCCCCAGCTTATTTTGCACCCTAGGCAAGGATCCCTTCTGGCAACCCCCCCCCCCCCCGGTGCGCCCACCAATTTTCAAAAATAAATGCATTTTAGGAAGAATGAAAAACACAAATAATCAAGAAACTCCCAGAGTATGGGGCCAGGTTCAGTTTGGTGCCCCCTAAGGGCTGTCCTTGCTCTAGGCGATCGCATAGTTCACCTAGTGAGTGAGCCGGCCCTGGGTCCAACCTGGATTGGGCCTTGTGCCATTTTAAAATGACTTTTAAATTGTGGCAATGTCCTTATAGTGGCCACAAAGATTCTGTCACATCTAATTTGACTCTTAAGTTAAGACCATATTTTTAAAGTCAGGTTTCTTTTTACTATATGTTGCTTTCAAGGATTACATAATGGCACATTTAGGAGATGATGCCAAACCATGGCTTAGTGCTGTATACACTATATAAACTGTGTGGACAAACCATGTGCTTCCATGCTCTTTCCCATCTCCCCTACACAGTCAGAGTTAATTAAAGCTTTCTACTGTTTGCCATCGTATCCAAAGCTATGGTTTCCTCTTGCCCTGAAAAATAAGGTTGCAATGCAGGATCATACTATGGTTTGGAAGAAAAGTGCAAATCATATTTTTTTCTAATTTAGTTATAATAGCAAGAGTGGGTTTGTGCTGAAGCAAAGTCACTAGTTGTACAAGGAAATGAAGGAGCAAAGAGCATACAAGCACATGCCTTGTTTAAGTAGCAAAATGTGAAGACGAAACATTGCTGGTTAGCAGGGGTCGTTTCGTAGAAAAAGAGCTAGGGGAACTCATTAGCATAACTCATTAGCATATGCCACACCCCCTGACATCACCGGAAGTGTGTCATAAGGCCACACCCCCTGACATCACCGGAAGTGTGTCATAAGGCCACACACCCCACCCCCAACGGTCCCGGCCGCCGCCGCCGGCCTTGCAGCTCCACTGCCGAGCCCCATGAGGGGCCCGGCGGTGGACCTGCAAGGCTGGCGGGAGTGCAAGGAAGCCCCGCGAAGGCCCTCCCTGGCCCCAGGCAGGCAGGGGTGGGGAGAAGCAGGGCGGAAGCAACTTACCCTCCCTCTTCTCCTGCCTCCTCCTGGCTGAATGAGGGCCGGAAGCGGGGCTGCCGGAAGCAGGGGCGGGGCTTCGTCATGTGCCCCACCCCCCCATACCTCACCCGGGGGAACTGCGATCCCCCGCGATCCCCCTTAAATGACCTCTGCTGGTTAGACAGCTCTAGAGACAGAATACACATACACACTTATCGACTACAGGGCTTCCCCCCTTGCTCTGCCATGGCCTTCCCTACAGCAGAGAATCTGCAAGTCCTTTGACTGTAGATGGGAGGTGCTTGCACCACCTTATTTCTATTTTCTGTACTCTCTGCTCTTCCACACTGCCTCAGCAAGGATACCCCATCCTCCCTGGCCTGCCATTGATTCTCCTTAAATTGGCCACTCTTCCAGTCCCCTCCCCTGGCTCACTCCCAACCAGAAGCATCCTGAAGCCCTGTCTCAGCTGCAGCTACCTTCTAGCTTGCTCCCTGCCCCAGGCAGAGCTTGATGATGTGACTGGCCCCACCTGGCTGCCAAACTTGATTACTGAACCCAAATTCTGTAGCCCCACCTTACCTGTTCCAGGAGCATACTGGCCAGCCAGCTGCAGATGGCTTGTCTCAGCCAAGGTGAGTTACCCCTGCAAATCTGGGGTGGGTCTTGACACCAGACAGAATCCAAGTAATAGACCTGTGTCTGTGCTGTATGACCACCATGTTAGATGGTGGTCAGTATTGGCCTCACATTTCTCAGCCTATTTGTTAGCAACAGCATTAACACCAGGAATACAGTAAAGAAACTTTAGAGCTCTCTGGTATAGCTGGCACCATATTACCATTTCACAGAAAGCTCAGCTCCATCTGTGCTGTTTGACTGACTGTGCGAAGCCCTGACTGTACAACAGTTTGAAGTAATGTTGACTGAGCAGTCCTGCAGTTGCAAGGATCAAGTACGTCTGTGAGTGTGATTTTTTTAAAGTGATACCATTGCAAATATTCCCTCTGTTGGCATATCCAGTACTAAACAGGATGTTCATTGGACATTCCTGCACATTGAAAATGCATGCAAAGTGTCTATTGTTTCTGCTGAAGCCAATGGTCAGAATATTCCAGTTTGACAAAAAAACTTGATTTACCCCATATTTTAACTGGTTTAAAATAAAAGCATTATTGGTGGCTAGACAAAAGAGTCAATCAGCAAGTGAAAGAAAGAAGATGACTGGTCAAATTTCGTTCTTGATTTCAGAATATAAAGTTGTTTCAACCGAAAATGGAGCCAATGATGAAAAAGACAAGTCCATTATCACTACAAATCAAACCCATTCTACTGTGGAGAACTTGAAACCTAATACAAGGTAACACAGTAAGAAAATGGTATCAAAATCTAGACTGTAATACTGAGAAAGGGTTGGTGAATATCTGTGTGTGCAAATTTTGGGAGGACTTATTTCTTTTAATCACTCCAGTCATTAACTGAACCATTTCAGAAGCAGTGTGGTGTTAAGAAAATGGTATAACACCATCCAGCCTTGTTTACTATGAACAGGAATTTATATTTGTGAGTCTTATAAATGAATAACAGATCAATTCAAAGGATTAAGAGGAATAACTGGAGACTGTTGCAGAAGGGCTACTGATGGAAGTTTCTAAGCATGTACTATCTTGACATGAATTTGACTAAGATATTGGCATGAACTCAAGAGGTGATTCTTTGTGTTTCAGGGATATTCAGGGTTATTCACGCTCTGCATTGCCTTTTAGCACCATAATGATCTGTCAGTTATGAGCACATTTTTTTGCTCTTCGATTTTGTTGGACAGCTGGCTGGCTGGAAAATTCCATGTACTTATTAAGAACACAGACCTAATGCAGGTGTTCCATTCTCTCATAGCAACATATGCTGGATAATCAGTACTTTGGGTTGGTTATTTTTTTCCCCCTAGGTGAGAAATGTTTTGGCTTTTGAATCTGGAGAGTTCTCAAGAATAATGTTTGCAAAGTTTCAGAGTAAGGAAAAATAACATCTGACGACCTGACAAAATGCAAGCAATTAGGAAAATACAAAACATTTTATCATAAATTTAGCTCCTTCAGCATACTTCCAATGATTAAATGTTACTGGAATGAACAAAATTTGGCTGGGTACTCAGTCAAAACTTTTGTATATTATGGATCTTCATAACCAAGTGTTTTGGCATTTTAGTGGTTGTTGTCATCCAAAGAGGTTCTCAAAGTGTCCACAAACGATAAGATACAGTTCACCAGCCGAAACTAATAGTTAGACCATTAATAAATTTTACACATCCACCTCAAGCCATGGCTAATTGCATGCTTTGGTTATAGTCCAACACCGAATTACCTGTGTTTAAGTCTCTTTTGGATCATGGCCTTTACATTTTAGTACAGCCTGGATAATACTGATTTAGTTATTGGTCACAGTCTCATCCAGATGAAGTAGGACAGGGGTCCCCAATTGCCATACTGTCAGCCAATACCTTTTCTGGTACCTGCCAAGTGTTTTAGAAAGTGGGAGGAGCTAGGTGAGGCATTTGCCCAGCAGGGCTTCTGATTGGCTGTGTAGATTAAAAGGCATTTTGTTAAAAGAGCTTCTGCTTTATATGTTTACAATTTTACTATCAGAGTTATGTATAACCTCATTCCTTGACATTTTGTGGTCCTCCTGAAGCAACCATTTTGTGATGGGCTCCACTTCCCATGGCAGCCATTTTGTGATTGTGCCGACTGCTCTGTGTCAAAATTCCAAAGGTGCCCACATGCTTAAAAATATTGGAGACCCCTGAAGTAGAAGATTAGTCATCATTGACATACTGTGCTACTATGAATTATCTAAGTTAGCAGCAACCATAAAATTCCACAATTAGAACCATTCATTTCTTTATACTACCCAGTTCATATGTCAGAGATTGTGACAGGTTGACTCCCATTGTATAATTTTGCATCATTTAATGTGTTATGCCCTGACCTGGATAGCTCAGGCTAGCCCAATCTCATCAGATCTTGGAAGCTAAGCAGGGAGACTTCCAAGGAATACCAGGAGCATGACGCAGAGGCAGGCAATTGCGACCTACCTCTGAATTCTCTTTCCTTGAAAGCCCTACAGGGTTGCCATAAGTCTGGCGTGACTTGATGGCACTTTCCACCACCAATGTGTCAAATTAACACTTGTATTTTGTTTCAGTTCTGTTTTTTAGACTTCCAGTTGGAGCTAATACCCAAACTGTCTTTTATTGTCTATTGATTGTCCCAACTTGTTGATTGTATTGACTCACTCTTATTGACTCACTCTGTGTAATCTGCCTCGAGTCCCAGTAAGAAAGGAGGATTATAAATAACATAAATAAAAATAAATAAAATAAGCAAATACCTGCCTGGATGAAATGGGGATGATAATCCATGTTGCCTGGTAAGATAGGGCAGAGGGCAAAAAAGGGCTATTGCCAAGAAATGAATGATTTGATTGTACTAGTAAGCACCATAAGAGAATGGGCTGGGACAGCACCATTCAGGTGTACTGTAGATTGGTGGCATCAGTAGGCAATACTAGTCACTGGAAGCCCATGTATAAATGGCCCTGATTCCTCTCCCTTGTCTCCACCACTAGTAAGGAGATGGCCACCCTTTCTCTGAATTGCTTAGCAAGTGCTTGTGGTCCCCCAAGTTTCAGCACAAGTCATCTCTTGTGGGTATTTCTTGCTTTTTCCTTCTTCCACCATGAATTCCTCACAAAGAGTTTTTCTTATACTTGGAAATCTACAATTTCTTGCTTATTTCATTTGATTGCACTTTGGTACAGTCTGGTATGGGTGCTTATCTTTTGTTCTTCTCCAAGTAGTTATCTGGATCTTATAGCTTTTTGGGTATTTCACAAGTTAAATGTTGGATTTTTAATTATATTAGTAAAAATGCAAATTTTAAACCTATTTTTCTACAGCTCCCCTTCTATTCTATAATTATTCCTTGGTTCCTGAAGAAAAGGCATATTTCATGCACATGTCTTTGACATTAAAAAGTACAAGCCGTGTAATACAACAGAACATCTTTCACCAAATTCAGTTTAATACAGATCTTTTAGTTATCTTATTGCTCTAAATTGCCAGCATCATATGTTTAGAAAGAAGGGGAATACTAACAGGATAGGTATTGCTGAATCCTGGGACCAAATAAGACAATACTTGTGGCATGAATCAACATAGTATCAGAGAACTAATGTTCCCAAGCACTCTGAGACTGGATTCAACTTGAGAATGTAGCACTGGAGGAGGAGCCTTCCCTCCTGACCCTGCTCCCCAGCTGAAACAGCCACGGGGAGCCTGTTTGCCCTGCTGTGGGGTTCCTTGTATATCAACTAAAGCTTATAGTAACCCAAACCTGGATAAACAGGATCCCCCATGGTTGCTTTGGCTCAGGAAAACAGCTGAGGAAGGAAGGGTGAAGGCCGTCCTTCCCATGTGCTACACTCCTGAGCTGAATTGGGTCTGAGAGCACTTGAGAACATTAGTTCATTGTTGTGGCTTCTCTTCAGTCCCACATGGGACTGCGCAGTCACAGTCCAGCCACAGGAAGAGCTACCAAGCTTTTCCTAATTTTTTTCTAGCACCTAAGAATGCTCCCTCTTTCCTCCACGCACAGTATATCCTTTTTCCCACCCACCCAAAGGATCACATGATGGAGGTAGGCTGAGTACTCTTCCCGCAGTTCTTTCCTTGCCATCATGAGGAGAGCACGAGCCTTTATCGTGTCCGTTCTTCTAACTTTTGTGAGTACGGAAGGGCACAATGGCTTTATTTAAAAAATGTGAGGCATGCAGGGCCAAAATGGCCTAGAACAACAACCATAGGTCATGTCTACTTTATTTTGGAGAAGGGCACAATACAGCCATATTCCCAGCCTGCTGCCATTTGACACCAAAAGCAAGAGATGGGAGGGCAGCTAGGCTTAAGGCTGCCTCGTGGGAGAAGGTTTTGGGTTTCCTAGGCCCCCAAGTGGAAAAACAGACACAGACTGAAAAAAAAAGCCTCATCCATAGCATCGGCACCGACCTGGTCAGCCTTGGTACCAACGAAGTCGCCAATGCTTACTTGTTTGGTATTGGAGCCACCATCGAAGAAGTTGAAGAAGCCTAAACACCAAGAGTGTCGGTTGCCTTTGCCGCAACACCAACCTTCCTTGCCTTGGCATTGAAAGACTCCGTCCCCTTTGTATCGGAGTTCACTATCACCTCCAACTGAGGTGGAATCTTCCCCTTGACATCGGGTCACAGATTCACCTTGGAGCCCAGCCTTGATACTAGCCGATTAATGCTCAGAATCACCTCGGTGCTGACCTTTTCTACTTCAAGTAGTGCGTCTCTCTCCGATTCTGAGAACACCATCACCATTGGGACAACAACATTGATTCCCAGTTCCATCCAATGGTGACATTTTTGAGGTCCCTCCACATCAAACAGAGCCTCCAAGGCATCAAGAACCACAACTCCTCATCAATCTTCCCAGCAGTCCTTCTGGTTCCCCTTCCCTATGATATTCCCACCTCAAGGGGGCTCATGGGACCAGCAGGGTCATTGTACTCTCTTCCCACATCCTACTGTTCAGCTACAAGGTCAGGGAAGGAACAACGGAAAGCATACAACTAGGCATCTTTGAGTGAGTGACACAGCTTCACCCCTCATGTCTGATCCTGAAGAGGGAATGGATCTAGGATCAGAATCTGAATTGGAGAACACCTCCATGCCTTCACCTGATGATACAATGGACAAATCCTCAGCACCATCCCCGACAGAGGACTTAGAACTGTACTCCAAACAGTTAATCCGCATGGCCAAGTCCTTAGGTTTGGAATACATGTCTTCAGAATCCCAGCCCAGCAACTCCATTATGAAAGTTTTATACTCTCCAGACTCTGGACCTATTGCCTTACCCATGCTTCAAGGCATTCAAGATATTGCTATATTTGGTATAAACTGGCCTCTGCTGCAGGTTCTGCAAAAAAGCTGGAGAATTTATATATAGTCAGAGAGAACACCTGAGCATATCTCTTCCAACCTCCGCAAGCAAATTCTCTGATCTCAGAAGTCTTACCTGCCAGAGGTAGAGCAGGATCCCATTCTTTGGACAAAGAAGGTCACCAGCTGGACTATTTAGGGCCCAAAGTTTACTCATTGGATGCAATGGAGCTTCACGTTACAAATTTTACTGTTGCCATAGGGTGATACAAAATGTTGTTTTGGGACTGTATGGTTCAGTTTGTTGATCTGCTCCCTGATGATAAAAAAAAAACCTCTTGCCAAGGTGTTGGTCATAGAGGGTCAGAAGTTAGGGAAGCAACAATTGAATGTGGCTAGGCATGTGGCTGACTGTCACAACAGAGTTATGGCCTCAGGCAGGGCTTTTTTTCTGGGGGAACACGGCAGAACAGAGTTCCAGAACCTCTTCAACAAAATTCTTTTTTAAATCTTTAAAAGTTCATGAGTTTTCAGTATACAGATTGAAAACTTCATTTCCCTCTTGAGAGTTCTGGCACCTCTTTTTCCAAAAGAAAAAAGAAGAAGAAAAGCCCTGGCCTCTGGTATCATTCTCAGGATGCATTCCTGGCTTAGATCTTCTGCACTCCCCCAAGGCACTAGGGCCAAGATCGAGGAGCTTCCATTCGAAAGTCAAGAGGTGTCCAGTGAGTGGATGGATGATATGCTAGATCACAGCTGCAAAAACAAACTCACCGCAAAATCACTTGGCATTACTTCAACAGCTACTCAGCCCTATAAGCAGTGGTACTTCCCAAGACACTCTAGTTCATACAGATTCTCTGACTATAGATTTCAGGCCCCTCAAAACCCTCAGCAACCCTATAGATCTTTCTACACCCAGCATACTGATAGTAGAAAGCCCCCCCCCAGCGAAAGGGAAAGCATCCCTCACAATCTCCAAGGGAGCAACACCCAAGAGTGTCTTTGTCTGCTTGACTGATATGGGAAATTTTCTTTTTGGACTGGTTGTCCACTTTCATAAATGTTTGGATTATTATCACAGATGATTCTTGGATTCCATCGGTAATAAAGAAAAGGATTACTTCATGGAGTTTGCTTCCATGCCTCCACTTCACCCCACAGGGACTCTCAGCACCCTCCTCATTTCTATCGCAGGAGGTCTCCTCCCTTCTGTCCAAGGGAGCTATTACTAAACTGTCTCCATGTGCTAAGGGGTCGGGTTTCTTTTCTAGGTTCTTTGCTGTTGACAAGGGAGGTGGGAAAAGACCTATCCTTGACCTAAACAAACATGTACATGTTTGTAAGTTCCGCATGTTCTCCCTGCAGGAGAACTTACCTCTATTAGAATGAGGTTTATGGTTTTCAGTCTTCGATCTGAAGGATACCTATTTTCATATAGCAATCAATAAAGCTTGTAGAAAATGCCTCAGGTTCATTTATAAGGATGAGGCCTTACAAATATAAGGTCCTACCTTTTGGACTGGCCACCACACCCAGGGTGGTCACTAAGTGTATTTTGGTGGTTATGACACATCTTAGGTTGAGAGGTTGCACCATCTACCCCTAGCTCGATGACTGGCTGTTACTAACAAACTCCAAAGACAGTTTAGAACATGATCTACAAATTGCACCCTACACCATTCAGGAGCTGGGTTTCTTCATTAACTGGGAGAAGTCCTGTCTTTCTCCGTTCTAAGTCGATGTATAAACCTTTCAAACCCATGGCAAAGTCTGACTTGTCATTCCTTTCTTACAAGACTGTTTTCTTAGTAGTGGTCACTTCCACACATATGATGGGGGACCTGAGTGCATTAAGATGCAACTCACCTTTTACCAAATTCCATGCAGACAAGGAGGTGTTAAGGCCCAGTCTAGATTTTTTGCCCAAAGTGGTCTGTAGGTTTCATATCAATCAGGATATAGTCTTTCCAGGGTTTTTTCCCCCACGCCCGACCTCCACTGCTGAACAAACACTACACACATTATCAGGCAGGCACTCCTTTTTTATTTAAAATGAACAAAGCAGTTTAGGAAGTATCGGAAGCTCTTTGGGTTTTTTAAGGGTAAAAATAAGGGGAAAGCAGCAACATCCCAATCAGTGTCTAGGTGGTTAGTAGCCACTATCAAAACATTATATAGTGAAGCCTGTTTGCCTTATCCTATCGAACTGAAGGCCCATTCTACTACAGCAAAAGCCTCGTTAGCAGCTTTCCTGTCCCAGCTGTCCCTCAACAATGTCTGCAAAGCGGCTACCTTCCGCGCTTATTCATCATTATTTTATGAATGTGGATGCTCAGAATGAGGCAGCTGTTGAACAAGTGGCCCTACAATCTATCTTCTGCTTATCAGCCCACAGCTGCCTCCTTGGTATAAGTAAGCTTGCTATTCTCTCATGTGGGGCTGCACAGAAGCCACGACAATGAAAATGGGGTTGCATTGACCTGTAACTGTTGTTCATCAAGTGGTCTTCTGTGCAAGCACACAACCCTCCTTCCTTTCCCCGCCATGGGCTGACCTGCTATGGTCTCTAGCTCCTCATGGCAGCAAAGAGGGAACTGAGGGAAGAGTGCTCACCCTGCCTCCATCACGTGATCCTTTGGGTGGGAAAAAGGATACACTGTGAGTGGAGGGGAGGGGGGGAAATCTTAGGCTCTAGAAAAATCTAAGAAAAGCTTGGTAGCTCTTCCCTCAGCTGGCCTATGACTGTGCAGTCCCATGTGTGCCTGCACAGAAGACCACTCGATGAACAGTGGTTACAGGTAAGTGCAACCCCATTTTCCATGATATTATGTATGACTAAAAGTCAGGCTGGGGAACCCCTGAACCAATTCCTGTCACGCATCGTCTAGTTTGGCCTCAGTTGAATGGCTTTGACATTGAATTGGAAAGTTGCTTGTTTTGTGCTATGAATTTAAAAGGTTTGTGATTTTATCATTCCTGTTTGTCTCCATATAATGTGGGCACAAGGCTGCTCACAGTAATACAACTATCTCACTGTCTCATGTACATTTCCGTCAATCAGTGTTTTTCTTAATCCCTAGCCAACACCCATGGATTCTGAAGCAATGATATATTAATTACTAGATTGTATGTACTTTTCCTGTTTCACTGAATCATTTTTTAGGGTAATGACATTCAGACAGCACATCATTCAAAGTCAGGAAACTTTGCAGCCATGCCCAAGACATTTTGCAATAGATACTAAAATATTGCTGGCAGAAGCTGAAAGAGAAACAGGGGGAAAAGTTATATGAGCTTTTAAAAAGTTGTAAAACATTGTAAACTTGTGATTAGGGGATGCCAATTTGAAGTGGCAATTCATTATCCTGTGCCCTTAAAGATGAGGGTGTAGGGCCCCAGTGTGACCTAAGCCTCCTCCTTTAATTATGGGCCACTGGATTTCCACAGGGATTCTTGGCAGTATTACTGGGCATTTTAGGGTTTCCTTACACTGTTTTTTCTGCTCTTAAAGTTATTTTACTGTGCCAAACAATGCAGTGCCATGATGGGAATTGTCTGTTCACAGACGTCCACCTTTTCTATTTTTGTTTTAGTTTTCCTTCAATTGCTGCATTTGCCCAGTTCTTCAGTGATAAATAAAAGTAATTTCATTTCAATATTTGAAAAGCCAAAGTTCCCCAGGAGACAAGTTCAACTGAATTATGAAAGGGAGAATGTGAATACAACATGGCCAAAGATCAGCATCTTCAAGTCCTATTCATTTCTTTAAGCATCATTCCCCATATTTAAGTTTTGCCAGGTCCTTGTGTGTCTACATAGTAATTTCATGTTGAAACCAAGAAGTACTTGCCAGCATCTCAGTACATAAGAATATCAACAGCTTGGATCCACCATTAATTTCCACTGACAGAAGGGATTTCTGTCTTTGGAGAGTGATTTCCTTGCTTCTCCGTTCCTACTTGCAGCCCAAAATGTTGCACAAAATGCTGCTCCTGAGTCCAGAGGAACCTGTAGGAATCACATAAGGGGGAGTTGGAGAGGAGTAAATAATGAAAATCACCCTCACAATATTTCTACTTTAAATCAGATTTAAATGGAAAGCCAGTGTGGTGTAGTTATCAGACTAGAATCCCTATTCTGCTGTGGAAGATCACTGGCCGATCTTGGGCTTGTCATGCTCCCTGAGCCTAATTTACTTCACAGTAGATCAAGATGGATAGCCATGTTAGTCTGTCTGTAGCAGCAGAAAAGAGTAAAAGTCCAGTAGCACCTTAAAGACTAACAAAATACGTGCCAGAGTGTGGTGAGCAGTGACTCATGAAAGCTCATGCTCTACCACAAATATTGTTAGTCTTTAAGGTGCTACTGGACTTGGACTCTTTTCTGCTGCTCCTTCACAGTAAATTGTGCTGTGGTATACTTGTTTGGGTTTTTTTCCCCCTGTTGCTTATTGATTTGTAGCCTTCATGCTTCAGCCACTGGCCCTGGATTCCTGATGTGTGTTTCTATATTATACATGTTTTTTTAAAAAAAACTGTAGGGAGCAACCTAAACAGGTCTACATGAAAGTAAGTCCCATTTTCTTCAGCTTACTTTTAGGAATGTGTTCTTAAGATTGTAGCTGTTGTGGCCATGGCATGCTGAATTCTGACTGTGTCTGCTGTGAGTTCTGAGATGAAAGTGTTCAAACAAATATTTACATAAAACCTTAGGTTTTCAGGGTCAATCCACACATACAAAATGTCCATAACAGATGCAATATATCTTACAAATTAGCATATGATACATATATAATTTGTTGTGCCCTAATAAAAGCCCCTACTAAGTGTAGGTTCCTGCAACATATACATATAAACATGGCAAAATATACATGTAGACATGTATTCAGTCCCAAATACATGTTCATTTGCAGTTTGAACATGTATTCCGTCATATTCAGTCATTTGCAGCTTCCAAAGCCAAAATTTAAAATATCTGGGAATGTATTTATTTATATTCGTAAATAACGTTTTCCCCCCCCAAGTGCTCAAAATGTTTCACATTCATGTAAAGTAAGCCAGTATTATTGCTTCTGTTATGTGGGATGCTTGATATTTGTAGAAAGAAAGAAAAAATATTTTTTCTTATTTTCTTCCTAGTTATGAATTCCTTGTGATACCTAGCAACCCTCTTGGTGAAGGTCCAAGTAGTGAAACAAAGCCATTTAAAACAGAATCAGGTATGAGTTTAATTTAATGCATCAATTAGCTGGCACCCTTTAAAATATTAAAATGCAAAATACCATAGCATTTTTTCTTATTTTCTTCCTAGTTATGAATTCCTTGTGATACCTAGCAACCCTCTTGGTGAAGGTCCAAGTAGTGAAACAAAGCCATTTAAAACAGAATCAGGTATGAGTTTCATTTAGTGCATCAATTAGCTGGCACCCTTTAAAATATTAAAATGCAAAATAACATAGCAATTTTTACATTCATAGGTACTGGAACATCACTTTAGACTGACCTGCATCGTCCAATAAATAACATTTTTAAAAGCACTGCCCTGCAGTGGTTCTAAGTCCTTGGGCAGCTGATTTGCTGAGTTTAGATTTGCATTATTTCTGCCCTGACATCTAAACCATGTTAGTATTGTACAAACTATAATTCTCATAAATTACAGCCAAATCCTTTTCCAGTGTGTTTCTGTAATGCTACAAGTTATTTTGCGGTCTGATCTAGTATTTGTTTTTCCTTCCTTCTTAGCGGACCCAAGAGTGAATGAGCAAATTTCAAGTAAGTCCTTATACCTATAGCATACTCTAATGAGAACATACTTGTACAGTGAGATAATGTATAGCTTTATGACAGAGTGGAACTGAAATAGAAAGGCATTCACACATGATTTCACTTTTTCAGCCTATGCCTTTTGCAAAGTATTCCTGCCATGCTAAATGTTTACCTGAGAACGGCCTAATCAACGTGATGTGGCTCTCCAGAGGCAGCTCCGATGGCTCAGAACCAATGGGCAGAAATGAGCCAGGCACAGCTCATATTTTCTCAGTCCTGTCATTAAATAAAAAGACGGGCCAGCAAAATGAGAAGGCTGCTTCTCACTACATAAGTGATTTAGCAGACGCAGCAATCCGTTGCCATTATGCTGTAGAAAATTTGCCATCAACCTCTGCTTCTAGAGAGCTCTGAAAACACTGGGCCCCTCTGTAAAAAACAACTGCAGCGCATATGGCAGTATAAGTTCCACATCAGAACCGGGTCCCTTAATTCATGTTGATTACTCACATTTAACATTCTGTAGTAGCATGCTTCCTTTCTGCAGTATCTGAGTTTGTTCATTAGATACCAGTTGGAGATGATTAATGTACGGGTTTGGATTAGACACAGGGCTTTTTTCCCTGGGGGAATGCACCAGTACAGAGTTCCGGAACCTCTTTGACAAAATTCTTTTTAAAAATGTTTAAAAGTTAGATACCATACCAAACCATGGTTAAAGAAGCCTAACGCTGTGGTATAGTGTCACGTCTGAATTAACAAACTATCATGCTATCCACCAGCAAACCAGAAACTGAAAGCATGGTTTGAAATGAGCCTGTAAATCGTGCGTTACAGTTTACAGCCACGAGTAAGCCACAGTTGCAGCACTTTCTGCCCCCAGGTGCCCCTGAACCACTCTACATAGTAGTCCTGAGCAGGTGGGAAACAAAAGCAGCCAAGCAACTGTAAACCAGGATTTGCCTTTTGTATGAAGGGCAAAGCCAGGAAAGAAAGGAGGAAGCCCTTCATACTGCCAAGTCAAACATACAAAAATACAGCCAGATAAAATGGGGGGGGGACATCCAATGAAATCCCACTGAACCCACTAAAGAGTGGCCAAAGGCAAAAGTCCAGAAAAATTATGGTTTGCTAGCAGATTCCATTTTGAATAACTATCAGATAATTAAGTTAACTATTTATGCCCTGACCTGGATAGCCCAGGCTAGCTCAGTCTCATCAGATCTTGGAAGGTAAGCAGGGTCAGCCCAGGTCAGTATTCGGATGGGAACCCACCAAGGAACACCAGGGTCACTACACAGAGGCAGGCAATGGCAAACCACCTCTGAATGTCTCTTGCCTTGAAAACCCTACGAGGTCACCATAAGTCGGCTGCAACTTGTTAGCAAAGAACATGTATATTCTAAAAGAGAGAGCAAAAAGTCACCCAATCCTGTTTATCAGAGCTCATCAGTAGAATATTGGAACTTCACAAAATTGCTGCTGATCATTCTTTTGCATGTGTAAATGACTGCAAATTCCTGATGCTTTTGTTATTAAAGCTGTATTGTGAATGTAGGCTTGCTGTGTCTGAAACTTGGGGGGGGATTAATTATGACATTTCCTTACAGAACACTGCCATTAAGATACACAGCTCTAAATCACAAGTTTTCTCTCATGCCCAAACATAACTCAAGGTTGCAGCTGGGCATATTTATCTCACTGTAATACATTAAACTACTTTTATAGGCTAGGAAATTTGTAAATAACTATTTATATGGAGGCAGAATTATCTGGAGCCATGTTCTGACCTAGATAGCCCAGGCTAGCCCGATCTTGTTAGATCTTGGAAACTAAGCAGGATTGGCCTTAGCTAGTATTCAGAAGGGAGACCACCAAGGAATACCAAGGTTGTGACATGGAGCCAGGCGATGGCAAACCATCTCAGAACGTCTCTTGTCTTGAAAACCCCACAGGGTCACCACAAGTCAGCAGGGACTTGACACCAAAATAATAATAATTCATATGCCCTCCCCATTTACCTCCAGAGGATCTTACTTTAACAATAAAAGAAGTGTGATTCAGAGGATAGCTGTGTTGGTCTGAAGCAATAGAACAAAGTTTTAGTCCAGTAGCATCTTTAAGACCAGAAAAGTTTAATTCTGGGTTTCATGTGCATGCACACTTCTTTTTTCCACAGCTTCAGTTCTGGAGTTGAGCTGGGCTGGGACTGTAGAAAAGTGCCTGGAGCTATGCATTTTGGGGGGGGTGGAAGTGGGGTATAAGGCACAAGAAGGAGGGGGGGATTCAGTGCCCTACTCTCATGTGATTGTTTTACTGTTAAAGAAAAACACCTCCCATTTTCTATATGAATGGTACAAGTTAAAATAGAGGATAGAAAGGATGAGAACAATGTAAGCTTTTTTGGGTCTCGATTGAGGAGAAAGGTGGTGTGGTATAAATGAAGTAAATAAATAAATGAAAAAAGAAACACATCTGCCCATCTCTTGTCTAGTCTGGCCCTGAGTTTAGTCAGACATAACATTTGTTCAGCATATTAGGGCCATAAATCCAGTCTAACTCTAGAGTAATAGTATTGTGGTAGAGCTACTTCAGTTACGCACCAAAGAGCTGCATAGCTCATGAGTTCCCAAAGTACACTTCAAGGGACACTAGTGTCCCTTGTTTGCTAATAATGTTAACAAGTTCTTAGTAAGCTCTTTTTATCTGGATTTCACTATTTGTGCCACACACATTTTTGGTATGCTGTAGCCAATAGTTTATTTTTTGATCCATTGCAGTGGGGAAAGATGCAATTTGGACTGAAATCAAATTCAATTCTGATGACTACTCTGAATGCAAAGGAAAACAGTATGTCAAGAGGACTTGGTACAAAAAGTTTGTCGGTGTACAACTATGCAACTCTCTGAGGTACAAAATTTACCTCAGTGATTCACTTACAGGTATGTAATCCAAGGCAGTCTCACTGAAATGCTCACATGGAAGTTTGTAGAATAGCTGGAGCTAGGACATTATTTATCATTTATAACCTATAAACACCTATAAAAACATTATTAGCCACTCTGTATGATAAAATCAAACAAGTTTTTCCCCCTGCAAGCTCAGAATCAAAAAATTAAAAACCAAGACTTCACTGCTGAGGTCCTATGAGTTTCCATAGGCAGTATCCAACGTTTTCCTGAGTTCTCAAGGGTGCAGGATCCACCTGAAGAAACAGCTGTGCAAGTCAGTTGTCAGTAGTGAGGAGGAACAAGGGGGATGACATTGACCTCTTACATTAATGGAGATGCACTTGCAGAAGAGGAAGGAGGATCAATTTCACCCCTTTCTCCTTCCTCACTATAGCCCCACCCAAGCATGTCATGTGCTTGTCATATGACAAACAGGACTGTGGAATGGACTAGCCCCACTTGCTTTATCTCTGTTGCTGCACATCACTCCATACTGCAACACAACTATGCATGCCTGTCATGGAGTCGAGTTTTTGGAACTGTATTCTTAATGAGCATATGGCAAGTGTGTTACAGACAAGTGACTGGTGTGGTATGAGTGGACAGAAGTTGCCACCTGATCAACAGGTGGGTTATACAGCAAATGCAGCATGCACACAGGTCTTGAGCAGAGGCACAGTGACCACAAACATGGAGAGCTTTTATCTGTCCATCAGTGTAATATGCCATTTTACAAAATTATAGAAGTGCAGAGCAGCAGGTGACCTACAGGTCCTCCACCCCTCAATGCTCATTGAAAGTAAATGTGTATATGCATTTCCAATCTCTGGTTTATTTTAGTGTCTCTCCTAATGTAAACCTGCCAGCAGCCACTATAGACCTCATTTAGCAAACTTCTAGAATAAGCATTTCAAGAAATGGCATTTATAGAAAGAGGGGGGGAGGTTAACTTTTGCATCTTTCCTTAAGTGGTTGTGGAAAGGACCCTGAAATAAAAAGAAGAAGAAAAAAGAAAACTGGAATGCTAACATCAAACTGAAAATGTAAATATCACTAGAGGCAATTTCCCACATCAAAAGTGCAACACCACAATGAGAATTGCCACAAATCATTGACTACTCAGAGTGATCTAACATGGTTATCACTCTGTTTTAAGAACAATGTGTGAAAGTAGCCAGGTTTTGTTCTCTGGCCTATGTCACTAGCTGTCACACACAGTGCCATCGCTGCCTTTACAACCTGATGTGATGGAGTTTGCTAAGTTCAACAAATATGAGTCTATGAAAGTATCTGGACCCATGAAAGGCATGCCTTTATGTGTGGATCCCTGGCTGGATGAGAAACTGAAACAAATAAGTCATGTGCATGTGTTTCTCCTCCCTGAGTCAGCTATTGTGCCTGCAGTCCTTTAAAAAAAACTGTACTCATCAGCAGTTTGAATTTAGGCTGCCCTCCTCACTGTTCAAAGCCCCTTCGCTGAATAGCTGACTGGTACAATTACTGCTTTTTGATGGGGTTCCCCTGTTAAATCATCACCAGAGTGTTTACTACTTTTGCGTGGCTTTGTAACTCACTTCCTCTGTTGCATTTGTGTACATCAAATCCCACTTGCGGGGAGGGTGGGATATTCAATAAAATAAATAAAATAAAATAAGTAACTTCTACCATTGCTTATACAATGCTTTGTGGCTTGGAACAACCAAGAATCAAACTATTAAAATATATATTTTGAGAAAATGTAGCTATCATAGTCATATATTGAAAAGTACTGAGACTTACTAGTGAATTCAGCTCTCATACTTTATTAGGTGAAGAACAAGACGAAAAAGCCCGGCTCGCAGGCCGGCTTATATACGCATAACTCCACACCCCAAATACACCCCCACACCAGTGATATGCTATTTACAGTGGCCAAGGGTTCCATAGGCCCTCGGCCGGGAGCCTAGCCCTCCGATTGGTGCGGACTAGGATCCATTCAGTCCATTGTCTAAGGAGCGAAGCTCGAAGACTTTGCACGACTGCGTGGAGCCCTTGCCCTGCACGCAGTTGGGGCTGAATACATTACATATATAATATAGCATGCTAATATATGTATCTAATTCCCAACTGTGCTTCCTATGTGCAGATACATTCACCTTAAACCTTTCTGCAAACTTGGGTGACCCCCTAGGTTTGCAGAAAAATCTGAAAAGTTAAAAAAGACCTGTGAAAGACTGAGATGCTAGTTGGAGGGTCACTCCCAAGACTTGATGGTGTCCAGCTGACAGCTGTAGCCTCTGTAAAGAGCCTCAGGGTGTGGTTGAATTCTGCACGATAAACAAGTGTCCATGGTAGCACAGTTGGTGTTTTTTTCACCTACGTCTCGCCTGCCAGCTGGCTCCTTGTCTGGGTCAGACCTTACCACATTGTTCCATGCAATAGTTACCTCCAGATTGCTACTATAATTCACTCTATGTAGGGCTATCCTTGAAAATGTTTTGGAGACTGCCAGTGGTCCAAAATGCAGCTGTCAGGTTGCTGTCCAGAACATCATGGTCAACTCATTTTACTCCAATTTTGTGGCAGTTCCACTGGATACCAATTAGTCTTTGGTTCCAATTCAAAGTGTTGATGTTAACCTTTAAAGCCATTAATAAGTTTGGGACCTTCATACCTACAGGACTGCTTCCCCCATTACAACCTCCGCACTCCCTTTGGTCATCCTCTAGGGGCCCTTTTTCAGGTGCCCGGTCCCAGGATGACTCGGTTAGCCTTCTCATTCGTGGCCCTTACCCTATGGAATGCACTCTCTGATGACACCTGTGCCCTGGTGGACTTGTTTAGTTTTCACAAGGCATGCAAGGTCGAAATGTTTAGGCTAGCCTTTGGCGTTTACTCTACATATCTGGATTGTTTTTGTTAGTGGTGTGGTGTCTGCCACATATTTAAATAATTTAACATTTTAACATTTTGAATTTGTTATCTTTTTTTAAAAAAAACCTGATTTATATAGTTTTAATGTTGTAAGTTGCCACCAGGCCCTTTGGGTGAGTGGCAACTAAAAAAAAATCTAATAAATAAATAGATGTGACTTACACACAAAAAACCCCAGCAAAAACATCTACTATGCTAGCATTATTCCAGTAGTGGGCAATATTGGTTAACAGTTATATTGAACCTTTTCAGATGTATTAGTACTTGCTGCTATATCCATGTTTTAATGGAATAGAATTTTATCTGCAGATAATGAGTCTTCCATTGAAGTATTTATATATCCCACTGAACATATATTTAACTAGGGAGCAAAGCCCATTGTGGACAAAGACAACAAGCCCTAGAAAGGTAGGGTGGGTGGGTGGTAGATAGATAGGTAGATGGATAGATAGAGGGGTTTGGAGAAAGAGGAAGGAAGGAAGGAAGGAAGGAAGGAAGGAAGGAAGGAAGGAAGGAAGGAAGGAAGGAAGTGAGAGAGGGAAAGAATGAAGGGAGATAGGGAAAAAGAAAGAGAGAGTGAGGAAGGGGGGTAGTGGGGAAAAAGGGGCGGCGGGGGTTGGCTCAGCGCCGCTGCCACCCCATGCCTGCTGCCCCCGGAAAGCTGGCAAAGGTGGGGGGAGCAGCGAAAATTAACGGGCTGGCGGGGGTTGGCTCAGCGCCGCCATCGTCACCCCTCGCCTGCTGCCCCCGAAAGCTGGTGAAGGTGGGGGGGAGCGGCGAAAATGGGCTGGTGGGGGTTGGCTCAGCGTTGCTGCCTCTGGCCTGCTGCCCCCGAAAGTTGGCGAAGGTGGGGGGGAGCGGCAAAAACAGGCCGGCAGGGGTTGGCTCAGTGCCGCTGCCCCTCGGCTGCTGTCTCCGGAAGCCTGTAGGGCTCCGAGGGGTCTTTGAAGCCGGGGGAGGGTGTGCGGGTGGGGGGAAACAGGCGTGCGATAAAGGTGGGGGGATCAGGCCGCGGCGAGCGGTGATGAGCTCCCGGCGGCGGCCTTCCACTGATTCCCTCCAGCCCTGGCTAGTTGGGCGGGGGGGGAGTCAGGTGGCGGCGTGCGGCTTATCGGCGGCGCTCTTCAAGTGCTCCTCGGTTCCACTCACCCACCAGGTGGTTTTCAGCAGTAGTCTGACATCTGAGGGGACCGGGTGCAGAGGCAGGGCTACAGCCTTTGTGTTCTGAGGTGGGACTTAGGCGACAGGGCCAATGGAAGGTGGGGAAGCTTCTGACGGACAGTTCAAGCCTCCAAACACTGTTGGTGCGCATTTTCTCTCCACTGCGTCTGATGCTGCGTCTTACTTAATTATATATAAGGGAGAGGTTAGTCTGATCCAGCATGGGGCCCTTTCCTACACCTAGGAAAGGTTTTCACAAACATGTATTTCTAACTAGATGAGGAATTGTGCCTACTGCTTCCACTCCCCCAGTCATGCATAGCTGTGTAAAAAACAGGAAATTGTGCAGTTAGCTGATTGGAACAGAGAGTGGGGAGCTCTCTTCCTTTTAAGGAGGGCTATAAATATTTCTTTAATCTTCTTCTAACACAGTAGAAGAGAGTAAGAGTCCAGTAGCACCTTAAAGACTAACAAGATTTGTGGTAGGGTATGAGCTTTTGTGAGTCACTGCTCACATCTTCAGATACTCTTTTCTACTACTACATACAAACTAACACGGCTACCCATCTTGATCTTCTTCTAATGGTATTTAAACGTTCTTTTTAAACAAATTCTTAATGTTTTCAGGGAAATTTTATAATATAGGTGATCAAAGAGGACATGGAGAAGACCATTGCCAATTTGTGGACTCATATTTTGATGGAAAGACAGGGCAACAGGTTCCGCCAGATCAACTACCTACTAAAGAGGGTACGTCAACAGGCCCTTTAAAGAAGAAAATATTTGAAACTATGAGATTGTGAGAGTGTCCCTTGATGTTCACGTGACTAAATTAAATGCTTTAAAGTGTGCATAACATACAAGAGCAAACTCCTGTTTGAAAATGTGTACTGTACACAAGGGAACAGGATTAGGTGTGGCTCCTCAACTAGAAACAAATCTAGGTGTAATGTGTGAAAAGGCCTGAAAGTTTAAGACAAATTATTTTTGTACTGACTACAAAAAACAGGCCTCATCAACTATAATGAGCAGTTAATGTTAAAATTAGACCTGAATAGACAAGAGTACTAATGGCCATAAATCTCAAGCCTTAAACTTTTATTTAGCAACTACACTGGTTCAAATAATATATACATGGCAATCTCAATGTTCAGTAAATATCAGTGCCATTATCACAGATTGGGTTGGATCCAGCAATCACGGGCAATGGCTGTGGATCTTCCCTACAATCCCCTCCCCCTCAGCAGCCCTTTTATGTCCTGGAGCAGTTTATTCCCAAAGTCTTGGGACCCCTGTGGACTGCCACTTGAGTGGGAAGAGGATGAATTTGCCCTCTCAGCCTTTTCTATCAGAGCAACTCCACTGATGGAAGAGGAAGGGAGCAGTTTTGTCCCTTTTGCTCTCTTCACTGCAGCACCCCAGCTTGCATAGCTGTTAGTCTATGCAGGTACTGCAACTCTGGGAATAGATTTCTCTGGGGTTGAAAAGGACTGCTGGATGGAAGAAAATGCAAGAGATCCACTACCGTTTACCATTTGTTTTAGTGTACCCCTGAAAATGTAATGTATTATTCAGTTCCTAACAGTTATGCTGCCGTTAAACTTCATATCTTTTCTCCCCCGCCCCCCCAATTTTGATCTACCAGGCTTTTTCAGAGCTTTTCGACAGGAGCCTGTCAAGTTTGGGAAAATAGGAGCTGCGACTCACACTAACTATGTTCACTGGTATGAATGTGGAACTACAATACCTGGGAAATGGTAGAACAAGATGTGAACTGAATGCTGATGGACTGTATCCAACTATGACCAACATAAGACAAATTCCAGTGACTGAAATATGCCATGGTATTACATTTGTCATACTAAAACCTAGTGACAAATATTGTGTCAACTATGTAATTGCATTATCTGCTTAATAGTTGCCCAGATCTACGGTTCTTTTGTAGGAATTAGAAGTTAGAACATGTCCTAAAGTAATGTCTTGGGAAGCTGGCTCCCTACTAGTGTCTTATGGTACCATCTATTGTGAAAGATGTAGTTTATTATTTATCCTTTTTTGGACACTGAGGCACCTTTTGACAAAAAAGATAACAAACGATTATATTCTGAATTGTAGTGATACATATGGCCTAAGTTCATGTTCTGGTTTCTTGCTTTTTTGAGGTACTCTTAAATTATTCAGTCATGGTAGTTTGGTATGTTTTCAACCTTACCCTATAAAGTGGAAGACAATGTGTGTGTTTTTTACTCCAAACTCTGGAAAATTGATGGTGGTGAACTCTTGTACCCATGTACTCAGCAGTCAGTAGACATTACAAATACAGGAAAGCCACACAGATGACTCCTTTACCGCGCATCTGCAGCTGCTGAATGGTCCAGTCTTCTTTACTACTTGGAGCAACAACAGACATTATCTTTGGGTGAAATCCTTTTAATTTGGTTGCCAATAAGGGGTTCTGTAGCCACACATGCTGAGCTGAGCTTTGGCACTGTGGCAAAAGCGTCTGAGACCACAGTGAAAAGGTCTGCTCTTCAAGTCATAATTCCTCCTTGCCTGGAGCTGGCCGTCAAACAGCTTATGTGCCATTTTCTGATATTTACTTTTGCCCCATAATAGCTAACACTACTGGTAAGTTTTGTAAATTTTTGTCTCAATGAATTTTAGCTACTGCCTAATGATAAAAGGTCCCAAAATCTTTTGCTAGGCAAATTAGGTAGAAAATATGCACAAGACTAATCAAGCCAAGTACGAGATCAGTTCTGGATGCTTCATCCCCTAGTATGGGGACCCAAGTATGAGATACCAGTGTCACTTATGAAGGGCATGTGTATATGTCAAGCACAGCTTTCCACCTCCAAAGAACACACAAGGTTTAATCTTTTCTCACTCAGTGTTTCCACAGAAAGCTGCTTATCAACAAATATACACCATTCGTAACTGACACAGTACATAAGCAGCAGCCAACTGACTGTCAAATTAAGAATAAGCAGGTTTACATGTACTCTGACAAACCAATGATCATGGAGTTTTATTTGAATAGAATATAGATCAATGAAGATGTTAGTAAAATAGGTGTACAGTAATTTACCTCCAAAATATACAAAACCACCTACATCAGTTATATTTTAAAAATTTACTTTATATAAAATTGAAAAGTAATGTGATCTGCTTTGTAGAATGGCTATATTAAGACTGTTTTAAAATACAGTAGCTGTCCTTCCCAAAGTGCTATATTTGTACTGCTTAAACATTTAAACATTCTATATATATATATATGTAGGTTTTAAAGGTGTTTATTCAATGTATTAAGATATAAAAAGGAACACAAGGAATTTTGGATGGGCTGTTTATAAGAGAATTTCTTCTAAGTACATTGCAGGTACACTGTACTCTTAATAAAATATTTTTAATCATAAATATATTATTGCCATCATTCAGCATCATTCACCATTTCCATTACCAGAATTACATGGGCTGAAAATTATTACAATGCTTAAAAAAAACCTCCTTAGGAAGGGTTCCTAGGATGTAGTGTAGATCTGTTTTACATATAATTGGCAACTTTGTGCAATTATTGTGGGGTTGCAGCCAGCAGCCCACATGTGATTACACTGGTGCACTTCATTCAGTAGAGCACCAGAATAGCATTCGTTGTAGGAGTACTTGGCAGAACTTTCACTCTCTACCACCCTTCATCTTGTGTGGTCCCATCCCACTACAAACATTGTATTTGTCTTGCCTGAAGAGATTTCCAAACAGCCACCTCCAAGATTTTTGCATGGTTTAAAGTGTATAGGTGGACCAACTGCTCTGAATATCAGAAGCTTGGTCTCTCCTGCGCCAATGTGCATCTATGGGAATAGAAGGTCTTGTATCTCCTATATCACTGTTGAGCCCTCTCTCCTCTGAGCATCACCTAGGAGGGAAAGGGGTTAAAAACAAGGCAAAGTTACATCCCACGATGATCCCTCTGGGCATGCATAGGGAAGGACTGGGCCTAAGAACTCCATTTTTTAAAGCTGTAGTCACACTCACCTTTACAAGGCCCACAAAGATCATTTCACTCTGACAGAGTGGATATGTATGAGGAGGAGGAAAATGGTGTAAGATCATTTGGGTTCCCACTGGGGAGAAAAGTGCAGGATAAATGAATACACAAAGAAATGTGCAGGAGGATCTGAACACAGTGAGAACTCTAAGTTCGCTGTGCACAGGAATGGAGCAGTTAACTATTTTGATCCCCACAAAGATCATTTCACTCTGACAGAGCAGATATGTATGAGGAGAAGGAAAATAGTGTAAGATAATTTGGGTCCCCACTGGGGAGAAAAGTGCGGGATAAATGAATACACAAAGAAATGTGCATGAGGATCTGAACACAGTGAGAACTCTAAGTTCGCTGTGCACAGGAATGGAGCAGTTAACTATTTTGATCTGGACAAAGCACTTCACTTAATGCATTCATGCTTTTCTAGTTGTGGAGGATGCTTATTTCATCTCCAAGGAGCTACCACTTCACCAATAGCCTAACTTCCTCTCCTTTTCAAATCATTTTTCTTGGATCTCCTCTCGTCACAGCACTCTGAATGGATAAACTTATTCAGCAGTTCCATCCACATGCCTGCCTGCAGAAAAGATAGGGCTATGGTGAATCAGCACCATTTTAAGAAGGGGAAAAACAAGAGACTATAATCAGGCATGTAAGTAATGTAAACACACTGCTCTGTAACAAAACAATCAAATGATGGTTTGAACATTTTATTCAATTTCAGTGTGCATGTTACAATTTATACATTATATCTATTTTTAACAAGTGGATCTAATTTAGTACATCATTGTTTTAGTAAAAACAAGCCAAATAAGTCAGCTAGATTTTCACCCAGCAGTTCAATATGGCAAGCTAGAATGTCATTACTTTACAAACATTTAGGTAGTGTTTCCAAAGGAACCAGTATTTAACTAGAAAGCCAATACAATTTAAAGCAGGAAACAAGATTCATTTGGTCATTTATTTCAACAAATAAAGCTGCAATAGTGATGCCAAAGAATATTTTGCTTTTCATTAGTTTTTGTATTTCAGTACCAATTAAAGAATCTTGGAGTCTATATGGATGGAACATCAGCAGCTGCTTGGATTTACCTGGGGCCTTTCAACAGCACAGCTTCCTTATCGGTAGCCAGGACCAGGCTGGGTATAGGCCTGACCAAAGGGAGGACGGTTTCGTGCATACGGATTAGGACCACTAGGAGGGGGTGTCATGGTAGTTCCAGGTGGTGGTGTGAAGCCTGGTCTTGGTTGATAGGCACCTGGCTGGCTTGGAGCCATTCCAGGCTGAGAAGCTGGGGGCACACTGTAATTGGCAGATTGGGAAGCTTGTGTGGTGTAGTTCTGTGGAGGATAGGAGCTTGCCTGGTACTGTTGGGGAGGCTGAGCTGGCAGTTGCTGAGCCTGGCCAGGAAAGGCTGGTGCTGGAGCCTGCGATGTCTGCTGACTGTATCCTTGGAACTGCTGTGCTTGTTGAGGAGCAGTCTGTTGACTGTAGCCTGCTGAGAGATTGAAATGAACAGCCACACATTTAGGTGAAATGGAGATTGAACAAACTGCTTTGTACACACTGTTATATGACTATGTTCATAAAGACAAATGTTCCTGGCACAGACTAAGAAGAATACAGTATGTGCAGCTGGGGGGAAAAACCTACCACCAATTGCAATTTTTGCACCTTGAATACACACAAATTGATTTTGATCCATAAGAGTAGGAGCATTCTCAAACAGCAGGGCTCTAAAGGCTGCTTCACACAGGATTTACAGCATGGAGTGCTGATTTGCCAGTATGAATGAGCAATCACACATTAATTGCTACAAGCAGATTTTGTCCTTATAACTTGACATCAGGTTAAATACAAAGGTTACCAGTGAAGTACATTCACATGGTAAAACAAATCAAATTACTTCCATGCACATGTGAACCAATCTTAAGACTATTTCCAAAGGAAAATCAGAAAGCAATGGGGGGGGGGCTGATTTTAATATCAGGTTTACTTTAAATACAACATGAATCAAGATTTCCATTATTTGAAGAAAATTAGCAGACTGAAGAGAGATTTTTAATATTTCTTAAGTGACATTACAATATATTTGCATGATATAATTACAAATCCATGCATATTCAGGCTTTGCTTTATTCAGAGTCTGAAACAACTAATTTGCCAATCGTGTTTTAATATGAACACAGGGGAAAAACCCTTATCAGAAACTATTTGCAAAGGTAAAGAGAGGTTGACAAAAGCACTAGGCTGCTATCAAGTCTGATGCATTAAAACTGGTTTTAGACAGACTGGCGATGTAAAATCTGTACAAATATCTCCATTTATCTCTAGCATGAAACACACCTGCAGCTACTTGCAATGAAACCTCTCCATTGACTGGAATCCTGTTAGCATTAAACACCAGATACATAACAATTATTAAAAAGCACAACCCTGAATACAGAAAGACAGGACTCAAGAATGCATTGGAGTAAATTTTGAACTCACCTGGAACTTGGGCTCAAAATTTACTATGGAACCAAACCTTTCTAAAACAGGAGCACCAAACTTGCAGATTTCCTCTGTGTGGCTAGAAAGAACCATACTAAGGACACCCAACAAATGGGGATAGAGAGAAACAAAACCTACCCTGCTATCAATAAAGCAGAGGCCTTTAAATCCTAGTGAGGGCATTGTGTAGATACTTTCACAAAGTTAGTTTCTTCCATTAGCAGCTATATTACTTTGCTGTTGTGAGAGGTTAGGCCTCAAAAGATGTTCTGGTAAGGACATAAATCTACACATATGTTTATATTAATGGCTACAATAATTCAGTGTTTAAGCCAAATGTAAACACTTCAATACAAGGTTTGTTCCAAAGAAAAAAATCAAACTTCTCGACAGCTCACCCAACTTATTTAACAGTTTAAGAGAGTATCTGAGTAGTTTCACTATAGCTGAGGAGTTCCAGATGCTTTTTAGAGGCCAATGAGGGGGACAGTGAACAAAACCTAGAACAGACATTTTCTTTTGCTGACCCTCATGTTAACAAGGAAAAAAGGCAACCAGCTTTGTAACAATGCATTCTATTGGCCCATCCTGAATACACTCTTTTGAGCAGAGTCCCCTCCAAGAACTGATAGGACTAAATGACTATGGATCACAATTTGATAACCTTTATATGAAATCTATAATACCCACATTTAACAAGGTGCCCTCTATGGACAAAGAAGCCACTTTCCCATACAGCTACGTGTGAATGATGCAACCACAGTGGTAACTAAAGACCCACCTACTCATTTTTACCTATGTGGTTGCAGCATTCAAACATGACCTGCATTTACGGGGGATTCCCCCAGTGAAAAGGAGCACCCCCCTGCAGGTGCTTCTAAGTCAGAAAGGCACCTAGATATTGGGTAACAACGGACCTGTAGCCACGGTGGGGCATTTGGGGGCAGAGCCCCCCACCCACAAGCCCTACCCCCACCACCTGAGGATGCCAGACACCCACACACACACACACCCTAGTGTGCCTAGTGCAACAGCAGCAGCCAGGCTGGGGAAAGAAAGGGAAGCAGCCCTGCCCCTTCAGGTCAGTTTCACTCCCACCCATCAGCTGTTATGTTTAACAACTGCTGGGAGGGGAGTGAAACTGACCAGAAGTGGTAGGGCAGCTTTCCTTTCCTTCCCCAGCCTCCAGCTGCTCCAGGGGGGTGGGGATGGAAAGGAAAGCTGCCCTGCCACTTTGGGTCAATTTCACTCTCCTCCAATCACTCAAGGAGTGAAACTGACCAGAAGCTGAAGAGCAGCTTTCCATTTATTCCCCAGCCTCCCAGCTGCTGCCAGGAGCTGGGGAAGGAAAGGAAAGCTGCCCTGCCGCTTTGGGTCAATTTCACTCCCCTCCATTAGGTATAAGACCTAACAGCTATTCTTCGAGGAGTGAAACTGACCAGAAACCACAGTGCAGCTTTCTATTCCTTCCACAGTCTCTCAGCCCCAGCAGCAGCAGCAGCAGCAGCTGAGAGGCTGGGGAAGGAAAGGAAAGCTGCCCTGTGGCTTCTGGTCAGTTTCACTCCTTCACAAATAGCTGTTAAGTCTAACAGCTAATTGGAGGGGAGTGAAATACAATTCAGGTTTGAAGAGCTGCAATTCATGTTTGTTTTTTTAATTTTTTATTTGATGTTGTGACTGCCCCCACAAGAAAAAAAAATATGCTCCACAAGCAAAAAAAATATCCTGGCTACAGGCCTGGGTATCAAAGAACTGGGGGGGAAGGCTCTGAGGTCTCTTGAGCAGTCATTATAAATTCCGGTGCAGCATTGAGAGATCAGTGAAGTCTGATACCTATACTGTGGGAATGAAAGTACAAGGAAACAGGGGTCACATCTTAAAGAAACAGCTAGGCAATCACACTGCCCCCACAGCAAATCTAAAGTACCTACCACCTGCTTACCTGGATACTGCATACCGTATTGTTGCTGAGGCTGAGCTTGGGGCTGCTGAGCAGGATATCCAGCCTGTTGTGGATACTGTTGATATATCTGGCCTACCAATTTAAATTCAAAAGCTTTAATTTTAAAAAAGTATTAGCACCTCAACCTTACCTGCCTTGTGAACAGTTCTCCTTGAGGTATAATTGAAACAAACCAACAATAAAACCAGATGTACACACACACACACACACACAAACTAGAAAAAATTTAAATATTTCACACAGACAGCTATTTGACAGATACAGCAGATATTTAACCAAATGTTCACCCTCACATTCTCTGAATGTGTCTGGGAGAAGGACAGTGGCCTGTCAGTTGGTGGGGGAAAGGAAAAGAAAAAAAAGTGAATATTTCAGACTGTTGGATACTGGTTCATCAACAGAAAGGGTACATGAACTCAGGGAATGTAGTGGGGAATTGAAGGTTTCCCCTGGATGAGAATCTCGTGTTTAGAGAAAACGTGGAAGGAGATGGAGCTTTGCAGCCCTTGTCCTTTTATGCGCAAATCACTCTCCTCCTATGTACAGTCGATCACTTATTTTGTATGCCCTTAAGACAAACGGAATATTGTCTTGAGATTGTAAACTTAATACTATAAAACTGAGGCGCAGATTCTTACTTTATAGCTTTATATCACCTAGTAAATGTGGCATTTACTCTGGAAATTTGTTCTGGAAAATAAAGTTCTATATGTACATATGCATAGGTCTACAGCTAGATTTGATTACTCTAGAACATCTGTTTAATGCCACGTTCTTTTGATACTCAAATGAACAATCTGGTAGCATTGCTAAGTGCAACACACTTTGCTTGCACCACTGTAATTCGTTTAAACAGTTGTAATATGATATTGCAAAACAGCTTTCTTTTTTATGGAACTGCAACATTGCTTGTGATTCTCAACACCATAGCACCATCTAGTGTTTTAAAACCTGGGCTCTTATAAATGTGAAAAGAGCTAAACAGCATGTATCCTTCTTTATTCAGTGCCCACTGCGCTAAAGCTGCTCAAGGAGACTTTTGTATTACCATAATTTAGACAGCATCATCAATGCTCATGGCACCTTACAAAGTGACATTTATAAAAACAAAGACAGTCCCTGCCCCCAAGGAGCTTTCAATCTAAGTTTCAACAGTGGGGAAGACAACAAACGGAGGAAAGGGAGAAAGAAGGGTAAGCAAAAGATGAATTTAAGCACGTGCAGTTACACGTATGGAAGGTTGGTTATTGTAGGGAATGAAAATTAACAGGGTTAAGATAAAGGCTGGGTGGGGGAAAGCCAAGTTTGAAGAGAGATTTGAAGTTGAAAGGGAGGGTACTATGTCCATCTTCCAGGAGAACCCAAGGTCACATACCAGAAGATATGGGTGAGGCACACACATACAAATCAGGTTAACAGGGTGCACTGATTGCTCACCTTCCATCTGACCAGTTTGCGGCTGAGCTCCTCCATATGATGGCTGCTGTGGTTGAACACCAGGTGGATGAGGTGCAGAGGAGGAAGAAGTGATACTATCAGGTGTTCCCGCACGGTCATCTACAGGGGCACTGGGTGGTCCTGGCAAAGAAAAGAACACTCTTTTCTAACATTCTAACATTCAGTACAGAAACATTCCTGAACCTGGATGCATCACCGAAAAGAACACTCTTTTCTAACATTCTAAAATTCAGTACAGAAACATAAGTAATAAAGTCTCATTCCTGAACCTGGATGCATCATCTTTAAGTTTCAATACCTGAAAGGTCTAACCATATTCTTTAGTATGCAATCTAGAATTTGAAGTTATTAGTTTTGTTACAAAATGTGATTTCTTATGGTCTTTGGTCTGTGCATTTTATTGGGAGATCAGCAACTGGCCCTGGTGGGAAACAATCATTTCCTTTAATTTGTTTAGCTTTGTTTGCTGTTTAGATGTTAACTATTTTAAGTGAAAGAAGATAGTTGGACATCTGATTGAAAATGTACTGAAACAACTGTTGCAGGGGCATAATATTCATGTAGTGCATAGCTGGGATATAGTACTGCCTATTAACACAAAGATGACTTCACAACATATGCCCTGTAAGCCCCCCTGAGCCTCCGGGGAGGGTGGGATAAAAATGTGAATAATAAATAAATAAATAAATAATAACATTCATGACAACTAGAATGGCGCCTGATGTTCAAACTTAATATAAGAAACCTGTAGGACCGATTTTAATATACACACTTGGTACATATTCATTTTATTTAGTTTGTCACTGTAAATGACTAACTCTAATTCTAATAAAAACAAAAGGGAAAGAAAAACTGCAGAATCACAGTGATTTAATTTAGCATCTATTATAACCAGACAAAGAAACCTACAATACTTCAAGGACATTCTACTATGTTAGACTATAGGTTGAATCCTAACCCCTGAATACAGATGTTTTTAAAAGCTAACCTTCCCCACTTTCCCCTAAAGCTTGTGCTAATGTTTTAACCACCTGCAAACCTCTATCCCTTCAGAAGCCTCTGCACCTCATGAACAACATACCATACACATCAGATGCAATAAGGGTGGTGAAATGGGACAAAACTGTCATTCCTTGCTCTTATGAGAGTGAACAAAACCCTCAGAAGAGCAAAGGAAAGCAGTTTTACCCAATTTAGCCTCCTTACTGCAGCCCCTTCTGTCACATGGCTTATTTTTGCAAGATCACTGCCCCTCAGAAAAAGTTTTGGGGGGACACTTGGGAGAGTGCTGGGAGAATGGGAAGGTGGAGTCACTTCTACATCTGTTTGTAGGAGTGAAGAACTAACTCACTGACTTTTTAGGAAATTCTGAGTTAATGTTGCAAAACTGTCCTTGCACAGGATGT
Organism: Gekko japonicus; assembly: GCF_001447785.1. Lineage (NCBI taxonomy): Eukaryota > Metazoa > Chordata > Lepidosauria > Squamata > Gekkonidae > Gekko > Gekko japonicus. The sequence continues at coordinate 461,710 of NW_015160216.1, forward strand.
GCCTGTTCAAGGAAAACACAGGAAAACCAGTCTCTGACCCGAATAATTTTTGAAGGGCTTTAAGCAGTAGTTGAGTTTCCAGCAGTGCAAACCAAATGTAAAAAAAAATGATATGCTGGGCTGTAACCAGGATGTGTTAGCTTGCACCATGAACAACTCACATCCTCTCCCTACCTCCACCAGAGCAGTTTTTAAAGTTACTATTACATCTGGTATGTTTGGCCACTGTGTGTGACAGAGTGTTGGACACGATGGGCCATTGGCCACTGGCTTCTCTTATGTGCTTATGCTCTTACTACTTAGTAACCCATCCTAAGCCAGATCACAGGTAGCCCCATGCTAGACCCTAAGAGGACAATGATCCATTCTACAGTAGAAGCATAAAATTTTCAGAAATGCTGAAACCATGGGGAAAACCTCTTTTTTCAAGAAAAGGTTTTAGGGGAAAACTGAAACAGATGCAATACTTATTTTTCTATCAAAACAATTTTTGATACTTTAAAAACATGGAAAGTATTATTTATAACTTACTTAGCATATAAAATTGTCCTCATTGATGTATTTATGGAATTTAAGGATAGTAAAATATAACTAAAGTAAATGTCTTTGTTTTCTACAAGCAGAATGGTAAATATATAATTTTTGCCAACTGAAAGGCAAGACAAAAAAGTTGAAAAACCTCTGGAATAAAGGCAAAAGGACTAAGCATATTTTATTTGGGTATCAAACTTGATAACACTGAAAGCATCAAACACTGAACACTTCAATAATTTGTCATCAGATAGCATATTGTTACCAAAAGTATCCACATTTAAACAAATACATTCTTGAAAATGTGTTGTGTGTGTACAGCATACATAGGCATTGCTAACCTAAAGCTGCATGTTGTCTTAAATACACATTTTGAATGAATAAAATCTTGAATAAAATTTTGAATGAATAAAATCTTGTTTTAAAAATGAAAAGAAAAATACTGCTCTCCCCAAATTCCCCCACCCCCGGTTTACAAAAAAAAATAATAAAAGTTGAGGGGGGAAACTATGCCCCTCCCCTGGAATATTCCCATTTTTTACCACTGGCCTTCACACCTCTACTCTACAGAAACCATCATTATATGGAGCCACAGAGAAGAAAGCCCCCAAGAATACCCAGGTGGTACAGAATCTGAGGGTGGGGTTTGCACAACCCAAATTCAAACCATGCAACAGTTGACAGTGTGGTAAAGCAGCCTTCTAACTGCTTCCCCTGATTATCAGATCTATTTTCATTGTTCACTGAAAAACAATACATGTGGACAGCTGCAATACACTTGTCTTGCCTTTCACAGGGCTTACACTGCATTCAGAAAACCAGTCCAAAATGAATGTGGCCAGAACTCCATTTTCCCCTAGAGAATAATGTGGCTATCAGTTCAAGCTGTCAAACACACTGTGATAGCAACTTATAGCACAAAGATAAGCAACTTATTATGTACTGTGGAATGCCATGGAAAGGTAGCAGTTGCCAAGAAACTGCAACTAAGTTCTCTCTCTCAACAGTTTACATGTATATGTCAGCTGCCAGGTCACAGCTCTGAGGTATACCTCATTCATTCAGTGATATTGTATGAGCTACGTATCACTATATACCTATCAGTTTCATGGTCCTGCCATTTCATCTAATAGGGAGCTCCCTAGCCAGGTACTGCTAATCCTGAATCAGGAGTTAAGAGATTTTAAAAAACTAAAAATACTTCATTTAGAAACTACCTCCTGGCTTCTGAGCTATTATTGAGCTGTACTAGGCTCCAGCAAAAGGATTATTTTTATTTACTTATTTGATTTGTACCCCGCCCTCCCCGCCAAGGCAGGCTCAGGGCGGCTTACATAAAAATAGTGACAGATAAAACAACAATATAAATGTCAGCATAAAACACAACATAGTTACTAAAAACAGTTTGTATGGTGATGGTGGTACAATAGTAGCAGAGAACACAATAAACATATGGTCAGCGGTAGATTTCCCTGTCGGCATGCTCAGGCTAGATGATGATATTGGCACAGGGCCTTAGATTGTAAAGTGTGGCTCCTTACCTAAAAGCCTGGCGGAAGAGCTCCATTTTACAGGCCCTGCAGAACTGTAAAAGGTCCCACAGAGCCCTCATCTCTTCCAGAAGCTCATTCCACCACGTTGGAGCCGCCACTGAAAAGGCTCTGGCCCTGGTCTATGCCAGCCTGGCATCCTTAGGGCCAGGGAGGGCCAAGCGATTTTGAGACCCTGACCGTAGTGCTCTCTGGGGAACATGTGGGGAAAGGCAGTCCCTCAGGTAGGTCTCAAAAGATACTCAAAATATCTACAAATTACATTTAGCCATTGGTTTAACATGCTTACCCATGGTATGGTGCATGACAAAATCCAGTAATATTTCCATCAGCCAAAGATTTTCTCTATGAAATTCTAAATGATCTAGAACTAGAGTATCTAAGGAATAACCTTTTCTTATGTAAACGTATCTATGTTCCAAGATGGAGTCTATTTTTTTTATGTCTCTGCTTTCTAAAGTTAGATAGCAGATACTTGAGATAGCGACTTCTCTGTAATGGTGCCCCAGTTATGGAATTCCCTTCTCTATACATTCAGCTAGTATAATCGTTTAAATAAGCAAGCTTCTATCCAACCAATCCATTTTTAGCAGTTCTCTAAACAATACTACCTGAAAACAAGATTTTGTTATTTTTCTAAGCTGTTGACATTTTATACTATTTCAAGTTATTTTTATAGTTGCCTTTAATACTTAAAATGATGGAACAACACAACATAATTTTTTTTAACAAGTAACACATTTTGGACAATCAGCAGCAGACTTCCATACATATGAATAAATCATCAGCAAGTGATGACTTAGCGCCATATTAACTAAGAAATTTAGGAAATGCGAGCTGAAATTCGGAATACATGAGGTATCCAGGAAATGTCTGCTAAACCAGTCACTTCTGGAGTTCACTGAGAACTAGCTTCAAGCAGATGACATTAACAAAGAGAGTTGTGTGACTGGCAAGGATGCTACACAACTCAGGATCAATGTTCCCTCTAAGCTGTGGACTCTTGTGAGCAAAAATTCTACTTTGTGAGCTACTGGCATTAAAGTTGTGAGCAAGTGATTTGGCTGCTGGATAAACTAGTTTGCTTTGGAGCCATCCTTCCTGAGCCAAGCCAGAGGCTCAAAAAGTGTGATCTAGCTCACACTAACTCAGCTTAGAGAGAACACTGCTCAGGATGACCACATACATTATTCCATTCAGCCTTGATCACATGATGTCCTTCATCCTATACCAGATTTGATGATGCCATATCAGAATATTTAATTGCCAGCAAGTTATTTGCTGACAATACTTTGCTTTCAGAATTCCATGAAAAAATATCATTAGTACTATAGCAAGGTAGCATTACTTAACTGGTACAAATATTTTAACAATTTTTTTTTTAAATCCTGCATTCCTCTCTAGTTTTTCTCATTTACTTGATCAGATCTTCATGATCTATGATTCTGTAAAGTTCAACAAGGTTTTCAATAAAATATATATTCTTACCAGACACCTGATCATCTGTCAGCCCAAATGCTGACATGACATTTTTGTTGATTTCATCTTGATTTTTTAATGGATCAAAAGCAGACATACTTGCTGCTATAACTTGAGTAGATGGCTTGACAGCAGAGTCGGTGGTAGCAAGCTTGTCTTCCCTCCCATCTGCAACCTCTGCAAAACACAAGGAAACTTTTAGATGCTTAGCTTTGACTTGTGTAACAGTTTCTTTTAGGGGCTACCATGAAATCATTGGCTTCATAAAGGGCCACATCACATATTTTGCCACCTTCTATTCATATATTACTTTTGGTCCAGAAAGGCTTAAATTTTTTTTTTTTTTAAGCTACAGTTCAAAACATTTACAACAGATCAAATTCAAATGTCTGTAACACTACAATTGGGTGAACACCACCTCATGATTTCATTTTGGTTCAACAGTTTCAGACAAATGAACGTATGTGACATATCAAGTTTGCTTTGTTCAGGCCAACAAAAGGTCAGCAGCAATAAAAGGAATTATTTTAAGACACAAGCAAAAATCTATTTCTCCTTTAGCACTGTGTAAAAATTACATCTAAGGTGACAGAGCAAAGACAAGAACACTATAATGGGTAGTTAACATCTATCATGATGACTAATAATTAGAATGATTGCATTTGTCATCATCTTGGATAGAACACTGGAAGGGATATAAAATATGCCACAAAACAGTTCTAGCCAGGTCATTTTCAAATGAGACATAACCAAGAGGAACACTTGACTATACAAATAACTAATGAAGTCTTTCCTATAAGCTCTATTAAAATTCAATGATTACTTTATTCAAATTAGATTTTGATGTCTTGTACAGAAAGTTCTCATTTAGGGCAAAAAGACCTGCATAGGTCTTTAGCAACCAATGCCAATTCTAGGCTTACTTTAGGCAAAAGTTAAAGGAAGAAGCCTAAAATAAATGGCCTTGAACTTAAACCTGAAACTGGCTAGACAACACATACTGATGCTGTATAACCCCATGAAGTACACAATAGCACTGGCAGATATAAGAAAATTGGGACTTGTCCCACCATCCCACTCAACACATTTTGAAGCCTCCCCCAAACTTAATTAGCTGTTCCTCCAGCAGAACCATCCCAGGTTCAGTCCCCAGCATCTCCAGTTAAAAGGTAGAAGGTGATGTGAAAGACCTCATCAGCCTGAGTCCTTAGAGATCTGCTGCCAGTCTGAGTAGACAATACTGACTGTGATAGACCGATGTTCATATGTTCACTTAAGCTGGAGAAAGATTCCTAGCTGTGCTGAGCAGAATAGTAGGGTATTAACTTACACTACATACTCTCCCTAAAGTTTCGAAAACAAATGTACTCCCTCCTAAAATAGTAGTAATAGTCAATAAAGCTCTTCAATGGGCATTTATGTTCACACGAGAGGTTTTGGGCCGGGAGAGGGACGGATCGGGGCCGCAGCAAACGGGTGCGATCCCACAGCAACATCTGGGAATCGTGCTGTGCCCGTTCCCAGCCCGTTCCCAATCCCCCCCTCCCTGCTAAACCCCGCAGCAAAAAAGAACCACCTACCTAGGTGGTTCTTTCCGAAAGGCCGCATCACTGCCAGCCGTGGGATCGCCGGCGCGTCTTTCCGCCGGTGCATCCCCGGCCCCCGGCTGTACTGCGCATGCTCGAGCATGCGCAGTTCGGCAGCCTCCCCCTCCTAATCGTCTCTCCCTCCCCGGCATCTGATCGTGCCGGGGAGCAACGGCGCCGTGGCTCAGGGGATCGTGGGATCCCGCCGCAGCATCTCTTTTTTGGTGCGGCTTTTAAAAGCCGCATTTTGGCCAGTGTTTTCTCTGCCGTGTGGCAGGGACCAAAATGAAGTAATGCTTTTTGGATCCCAACCAGCTGGAGAAAACAGAACCATTACCACCTGCATACCGGGGCATGATGGGGAGTAAGATCCAAATTTGGGAGGGAAAAAGCAATGTCAAGATCTCACCAGCTGCATAAGGGAGTTTCAAATGCCATATGCACCTTGTTTGTTCTAGTCAGTATGTCAACTGACACAGGAAGTAACTGGAGATTTTTTAAATGCTGCTTGTCTACCTGGAACATGACCACAATTCAGGCGTCCTTCTCTTTCCACATCACCAGGACTTTTCTATGTTCTTCTATCAAAGTGAAATGCTCCACATTTGTGTGAAAACACATGAATCAGATCACTGGTCCATCAAGGTCAGTATTGTCTACTCAGACTGGCCGCAGCTCGCCAGCATCGCAGACAGAGATCTTTCACATCACCTATCATCACCTAATCCTTTTAGCTAGAGATGCCAAGGACTGAACCTGAGACCTTCTGCATGCCAAGCAGATGATCCACTACTGAGCCACAGCCCTTCTCCATGTTTTTCCAACAGTGCACAAAGAATGTTTCCCTATCAAAGAAAAAAAAATGAGACATGCCCTACATGTCATACGTGCTGCACCAGCTAGACAGCCATGTGTGGTTCCAGGGTTTCACACTTACCATTTAAGTAGACACCTGGGAAACTATCCAGCAGTTTGTTGGATTGGTTAACAATGTGGATAGTTAAGCCCCTATAAGCTATGCACAGCACACATATCATATCAGGTTCACTCTTCTCAGCATTCATTCAAGAGGGACTTACAGTTGAGGGTCTGAAAAAACCCAAGCCCAACCTCTTCTCAAGTATAAACTTGAGGGGAGGAGGGGAGACATGTTTAAATAAGACCTGTATGCATGTTATGTGCCATGAAGCTGCTTCTGACTTATGGCAACCCTATGAATGACCTCCAAAATGTCCTATCATTAACATTAAATAAGACCTACACATATATAAGTTAAACAGGTTAATTCATCTCAGCATACCACAGGAACCAACAGTAAAGAATTTAAGCAAAGATACTTTTATAAGAGTGCTTAATGCAATACTTGCCTCATATTTCATACATGTCTCCTTGTTTCTGAATCTAGAGCAGTCTGGATTTTTACTCAGACCTTTTGCATAAGCCCCATTTAGACATTTATAAAGTAAGGAACATCAGTTTTGCAGCCTTAAGCAACTCTCCAGCTGCCGGCATCACAGGCAAAACACAGGCAAAACACATGGAACACAGACATGCATGGACACAATGCACATAGCACAAGCATGGACACAATGAATAGCAAAATTTACAGCAATTCTTTGGTAATATCAGTTGTTGACAACTTACCATTCTCAGGGAGGCTGGTAGAAAGTCCCGGCTCAGCAGGTGGCTCTAAGCAATCCAACAAACGGTTCACTTTGTTACGAAGTTCTATCAGTTCTCGGCGGAGGTATTTCACCTGATTGGATTCTAGAGGTCTTGGCTGTCCATTAACTGTGAAATGCATATGTCAATGAGCTTTTGTGGCACAGGAACTGATTTCAGAAGACCCTATGCTTACAGAAAGAACTTAAACAGAAGCATCTCACAGACCACAGAACCTTAATCTAGTCTATTCTCCATACAGTTCACAACTTAGCCCCTTAACATTTAATGCACTTATGGAGGGGGAAAGTTTGCCTTTCCTGAATTGCCACAGGACCGTAAATGAAAAATTACTACCAAGGAGTATGAATGGTAAGAAGAGTCTCTGATATATCCTTTTAGAATAAGAATGATCAAATGATTTCAAAAGCATTTATACTTACCAAACAGTGTCAGCTTCAATATCCTACTGCACTGAATGGCAAAGGAAAGATCTGAGCTATCAAAAATCGTTATAAGATCTCCATCTGTTAATTAAAAAGAATTAGGAATCAGATCCAATGCATACAACAAAGGAAATCCCTTGTTTCATATATCAGGTTATTTCAAATTAAGTTTGGAACTAGTTCACACAACAAAATACTGAGGCTGATCTAGAAAGGAAAAAGACGGGCGAAAGTAAAGGAAAAAAACTAGCAGCAAGAGAAATACACATCCTCATTTGTGCAATAAGTTAAGTCAAAAGTTGAAACCAAAAAACTGCTAGTAGCAATAGTCACATGCCCATTGCAAGTGATAAAGGCACCCAAAGTAAAGTTAGTGTTTTACCCATACTCTTCATTATGGGTATTTATTTTTAAAACACAATCCCTATAAAAACAGGAATGTGTTAAGTGCACAGGAAAAAAATGTATTTTGAAGATTTTGAATACACATTTCTACCAAAATTGTATTGGAGGCATGTTAAAGGCACAAGATTAAAACTGAAATATTTGCAGTCTAATAAACTACAAAATTAAGTTAGCAGCTGCTAAACCACAATCAACCATAAAAACAGTAATAAAATACAACCAGAATGTTTAATACATGCAACAGAAGAGACCCTTCCGGGGAATCAACTAATTCCCATCATAATAAAATGCTCTCTAAAACAGAGAGCAAAAGCAACACAGCAAGGTAAATATATACTGGGTAGAAAGTTCCAGGGTATGAGGGCCACAGCCAGGAAAGCACCATACCACTTTCCCAACAAACTTTTCTTGTTCACATGGGCATCTCAGCTCAGAGGCAGGCTGTGATAATCAGCATCTACAACAATCATTACCAACCCATCACACAACAAACATAAGCATGATTCAGATGGAGAAATAGCAGGGAAAGATCAAATAAACATAACACAAAAGATAAATAGAGGCTAGAGGAACAGAGTAGGTAATTCATAAAAAAAGAAAGGCTGTCTGATTGAGAATAATATTGACACTTTAAAACGTGCAGACCCCTGAGGAAGCACTGAGCAAAACACATTGGGGCACACAGAGTGAATAACATTTATTCCCATGACATCACTGTTTTGTTTCTTCATTCCTTAACCCATTAGGTGAAAACAGACAAACTACATTATGCCATAGAGATCCTGCAGGACTTTAGAACTGAGTATTAAAATTTATCCACTGATTTTTCTCTCCAGTACTAGACATAGGACATTCTTTCTGGCTCCATTTTACCATAGGGTATAAGAACATAAAAAGATAATTCTAGGTTTTATCTCATACTTCACAACTGAAAAGCTTCCCTGTGTTGCCAGTGGAAAGGAGAACTAAGCCAGACAGTGGAGTTGCTTTCCTAGGCTCAAAGGTACTTGATCATGCTTCTGATCTTTTTTTATTTGTTTGTGGCAGTTGCTATCACAGCACTTGGGAATGACAAGATTTTTTTCCCCCTTTTGGAAAAGCAGTTCCTTCATAAACTGTATTGTCCCTCATAAATATTATCGTATTTTAAGGTGCGTTCATATTATGTGTGTTTTTAATTTGCTAGCCACCTTGACGGCCCTATGACAGCAAAAGGGCAGGGTATAAAATTTGTGAAATAATAAAAAGAATTAAATAAATACTTAGCGGTAGAACACATTCGACATAAAGTCAGCCTGGCGTAGCTGCCAGTATGCCTCTGGTACTCCTACAAAGTATCAGTTTTGGCCTTTTAACATCTTTCATGCCCATGGGCGCACATACTTGGGATACTACCTCTCTCATGAAATCCACACTGTTTTTGTTTTGCTTTTTAATATCAGTCTCTTCTTTGCATTTTAACAGTACTCAAAAGAAGAATCTTTACAGGAAAAGCCTTGACCCTACAGAATGATCCTCCTCCTGCAGTTCAGAGTTGCCTTCAGAACAGGCTACAATGTATGTCTTTTCCGAAGGTGTTTGGAATGGTAGGCCAGGTGGTGTGCACAGGGGCAGGGCCCCTACAAAATACAAGTGCAGAGAACTATGTGGTTGGTAAGTGAGCAGAGATGGGCCTCTAGTATGATAAGGTGGGAGTTCACTGACAGTAAAAGAGAACTTTCAAAAACAGGACAGGGCTCAGAAAAAAAATGATGTAGGACCTGCTAGAATCAAAAGTTAGTTGACCAATGCAAAAAGATGCAGACCAAAACCTTACAGAGTAATATTGGTGAAAACTAGCACACTGAACACACAGTGGAAATCTGTAACAACAGTAGTCACTTTTTCAGGCCCAAAGACTACTGATGAGTAGAAACCGACATGGTTCTTCCCTTACTATCTTTTATTTACAAATCCCACTTATTTACATCAGTTTAGAGATGTACTCCCTCTTTCTTCTTAGGACTTCTCAATCCTCATGAACTTGGAAAAAACCAGTCTGTTTTCCTGCTTCTCTCAACCCCAACAAACTCTGGATTCTCATTCATTTAAACCTAATTTGCTGGTACCTAAGACTGGCTAGCATATATGTTACCTCTGAAATTATTTAAGCTTAGGAGAAGAACTGTTGAGAAAACAATATTTATAAAATAAATTTAAAAAGCTATTTTATGAGTCATTTGGCATTCAGAATATCCAGTCACCTCTCTCAACTTCCAGCCCAATGCTGATATAACAAAATCAAAAGGAAATATACAAAAGACATGACAATAAACCTAACTCTTCCTAATCTTACCAATAATATACTCCTTTCCTACCTACCTCCCTTTACAAATCCCTGCCTATCTACCCTAGCCCTTCCTACGGTCTTCTTTTCCAAAATCCCTACCCTACCCTGTTGTCCCATTTTCTTCTCAGCCTCTCCAATATATTCCTTCTCAGTCACATCTTCTCATTCAATCACAGCATTTTGTTTTGAGCCCTCTCTCCTTCTGCCATTCAAAGTCACTCTACTTCAGACACACAATTTCCCCTCTCCCAGCCCACTTCCTTACCTTTTAACCTCCATCAAGAACTACACAGACAATTCACAACATTTTAGGACATTACTTAAGATCTTACATGCATTTTTTCAATACCCCCGGAAGTGTACCCCAAGGAACACTATATTAATGAAGCAGCAATTTTAGATAAAATGTAAAGTTGGCAACAACTTCTTGACAAAGATCCATCTTAACAAGATACATGAGGAAAGCCCACTAATTTAGATTGCATATTCATGAGACAAGTTTCTGGCACTGATATTCTGCCTCTACTACATCAATTCCCTTGAAACACATTTGCACGCATTGTAACAGCATTTAATCAGGAGACTTGAAAGAAATGCAAGCAAATGTTCTCTAAGACCCGATTCCTAAACCATTTTTAGACTATGCTTAATACTCCCAGTGAATTCCAAGCAGCAAAAAATACTTATCTTATTCTTGAGTGGAAAGCTGCAAGCAAGGCAGTGTCATGTAGGACACGGTAAGGAGATAAAGGGTTCACCCAATCTCATGGTGACCAGCAGCTTCAAGAAAAGCATTCAACTACTACATAATTACTCTGGCCTTTTCAGACAGAAGCCACTTCTTGAAAGTGGCTGCCAACATGACCTCTCATTCTGCCCTGGATTATATTGCAGAAACAGGAGAAACCTGCTTCGCCTCAGGTTAAGTTCCGCCTCTCCCTAACAGCAGCCAATGGGAGCTGACAGAACATTGGTGGGAAAGATAGTTGAAATCAGTAGTTGGTTCAGTGGGGAGAGTCTGGCTGAGTGAAGCTGTGGAGAAGAGCAGCTCAGCACTGACGAGGGAAAAGAACAATCTGTAAAGAAGGATCCCAAATGTCGGAATAAGGAAACAGTTCAAAAGTCCAACTGAAAAGAAACTTTGTCACTTTTACTTGATCTACTCCACTGTTATGATATGTTCAAATCCAAACAAAACTCATTTGTTTAACTGCGTGGGCTGGCTGTCTCAGGGAAAGCACACACACGCACACAAGCTAAGATGTATGTGTGCGTGTATACGTAAATATATGCATACGAGTAAATGATGGCAGAGCGTGAATGAGGCAGTGTTTGAGTCTCCAACCCCAATAGCTCTGTGCGGTGTCTGAGTGATTGATGATTAAATAAAGGGGGCCGAGCTACCCTGTATGGCGATGTCTCTGTGAAAGAGAGGACCTGGGATGTGAAATGGTCATGACTCTATATATATTTTAAAAGAGGCAAGATGAATAGTGATATGTGACTGCCTGACCTACCTGTAACCATGTACCTGTGGGAGAGAGGCTGTGGAGGGTGGTAGGCACTCTGTGTGAGTGGGAAAGGTTTGTCACAGCCTCTTACTCTAGATAAAATAAGACTAGCATTTGTCCAGGAACAGCATGTACTAAGAAAAGCAGCACATTCTTGGATTATATCTGGGCCAGCAGAGGAGATCCCAAAATGGAATTTCTTACACAGGAAACAAGGATTGCACATGTAGGAATGATTCACAAATGCTTCCCCAATCCTGGTTTGCTTCCATGGGATTCAAACCTGGGTCTTCCAGATACTCGTCCAAAACTCTTAACCACTACACCCCACTGGCTGAAAACTATGAAAATATTAAGTTTTGTGGAAGTAATAATTAGAAAATGTGGTCATTAAATGTTAAACCTTGAAGGCTGGAAAAATGAGTATGGCTCCAAGAATAAAAGAAAATTGATCAAGGCCTGATTTACAAAACAAGCCTTCAAATACAGAAGGATAAGTGATGCTTTTGAAATTCCCTACAGCAGGCACCAGAAGAAGCGATTTATCAACAACATGCATACAAATGTTAGAAAGCTTGGCATTTTCTCCTGTTTTCAGAATCAAATCTAAGAGAGATCAGACAACATTAAAGATTACTGTAATAAAGCATTATCAGCATTCGGCATCCAGATTCCCTAGAGGAGTCACCATTTCTTTGTTCCCCAAGCCAGCCATCTACCCTGGACTATTCCACACACAGAGTGGAGTCCCTTTTCCTTAGGGGAACCCCAGGCCTCTATCAATATGTACATGTAATGGATATACATATGAGATACCACTGTATGGGCCAGGAGACAAGAATCTTCACCGATGCCACTTTTGCCTTTTATTTACCCTCTTTCGCTCTGTGGCAGGCAGTAGCCTGCCAAGGCCAATCCCCAGCTAGCTGTGCCTAGTACTGTAAATGCATAGCTGAGCTCTGATAAGGAGTCGACATGCCAGATCAGACATGTGCTTGATTCCTTGATCATCCAATACACAGGGCACAGCTAATGGCCTGTATAAAATCCTTGCACACACATACAAACACACCCCAGATCTATACACGGATGCTGTAAGGCCTTTCTTCTCTCTCCCTGTACGTTTTGTAATCACCACCTTGCCTGTAATATCTAAATAATCTTTATTAAACACCGTCTTGAATACACACAATTTGTCTCTGCCTGTACACTCTTCTTTGAATCTGACTGGAGAGCCTGGTTCGTCCTGAATGCAAGCTTTGCTGGGGAATGCCTTAGGGTTACTTATGTCCCACACAAGAATGGAACATCCAAGGTAAAGAGCTTGGTAATGAGACTGCCCCCACCATGTTGATGATATTACTTACAGCAGCACTGTCACTACACACAGCGCTTTGAAGTTCAACACTAACACTAACACAGAGAGAAATCTGCAACACAGTCACAGAATGCAAGGTAATATGCACGTAAGCAAGATTTGCTCCATATTGTCAAGCCTCCCATTTCCTGTAGCGTCTTGATCCCAACAGAATACCAAGGTGTAGCCATGCTCAAATCTGATAAACAAAATGTTACACCAAGCTGAAAAACACTAAAAACATTTATCTTAGACCACACCAAAAGCTTGGAGAGAAAGCCTACCTTCATCTTTGTATTTTATTGTAACTTCATCATTACTCAGAAGTTTTCCTCTGAATACTCTCTGCATCATCAGAACTAATTCATCATAGGTGATGTCCTCATTGTGAATGGGAATTCTTCTGATATCATCTCCGAGTTGAGCTTTAATGATAAGCTTTCCACTCAAATCCAGCTGACCATTCATGGTGATCTCCGGCCTTCTCACAGAGCTCTTAGGAACAGAATAGATTGTTAGTACCTCCCCCGAAATTAATAAAAGGGTTTAGATTGGGGGAGACAGAGAAAAAATGTTCTTCAACACTGCAGAGAAAGACAGCATGTATGTTCATATGCACTACAATTCTAAGGATTCTCTAGACACTAGGGGTGGGGTGAGCAATGACAGCTTTATGATTTGTTTATTTATTTTTCAGGTTTATATTCCACCCTCCCCACAAGTGGGCTCAGGGCAGATCACAAGGCCATTCGGCAGGACAATAATCTCACCTCCCTTTGAAAAGCTTATTATCACAAGCAATCCAACATTAACTCACTAGTGTATCTAACAGCATGATCAGTTCTATCTCTCCCAGAAAATTTATACCATAATATGTTGACTAGTGTTCTGAGCTCCAAAGAATATGCATCTTTATGTTGGCTCAAAAATACCCAGCTTACAACAGACACACTAAAGCAAAACCATTACTTAAAATATATAATTGAATTCAGAACCATCACAACTGAGTGTTTTTGTCATTGGCATCTTTCACCTCAGTAAGACTAAAAACTGAACAATGTTTCCCCAAAAAATAGAATTACTATGAACCTTGTACCTCCTGTTCAATAGTTTTCATTCAAACCAAATATTAAATGTGACAATTACCTTTCCTAAATTGCTGATTTAGTAGCTGGCTGGATTTTTCCTTTCACCTTCAACTGGAGATGAGTGGTCCGCCATGCACTGTTGATTAGTGAGAACAACAGGCAGCAATGTCTGCAGTCTGTATCAGAAGAACACAACACAGCTTACAGTGGGCATGTATACACACACACACACACACACACAAATATATATAAGAGAGAGAGAACTTGTAAAAAGAAAGATTGTATCACCATTCAATATACTCTGAAGCTTGAAGAATTTAATAAAACTTTTGGCATAGTGAGAACACCACAATTATTAGGAAACGAGGTACTACTTCAAGCTATCAACAAGAAAAGTAGATACACAAAAACTTACTTTATGAATTTACTAATTCCTGAAGTGAAGTTAATACTCTAAAGAACACTTAACATGAGTAAGTCCACCATGGTCTCACATGACTATTTATTTTGCTTTTCTAAGCAACTACCACAAGTTGCATTCAGACAGCAAATTTAACTATAATTAAATTAAAATGAACATGAACACAGCTCGCTCCTGAGTCTGCACATGTATGTCAATCCACCCCTCTTCTTTCCTGCATCAATGCAACAAAAAAATCCCAGCTAGAAACGAACTCCAGGCACTCATGATGTACAAATGCAGCTATATAAGTTAACTGGTGTCAATGAGGAGAAAACTAACCAGAATTTTAAACCTAGATTAAACATAAGAACATAAGAGATGTTGGATCAGGCCAATGGCCGATCTAATCCAACACTCTAGCTAAAACCCAGGTGCCATCAGGAGGTCTGCCAATGGGTCCAGAACTCCAGAAGCCCTCCCACTGTTGCCCCCCCAAGCACCAAGAATAGAGAGCATCACTGCCCCAAACAGGGGAGGGTAATAGTTAATCTACACACCTACATATATATGTCATGGATAGCTGGTGGTAGTTTATAACTGGGATTCTTCATACACTCTGTAATGCCAGCCACAAGAAAAGTTGGTGCATATGTAACTTCAATTAAATTTATCATCAGAATGTAACTTTAGATCCACTGGGATAGATTAAATTCCCCAATATTAGTTATGTTCCTAACCCATTCCACTCCAACAGCCCAGAGCACATATTTCTAAATCAATATTGTGCATGTACTATACTGAACTAGAGCTACTTCAAACCTACTTTATTCTAAAATGAATGTCAGAAATTTCAGAAACTATTCAAGCTTGGACTAAAATTAGCATACCAGAGAAAAGACATCCACAGTTGTAGGGAAGTCAACAGGAATTTTTCCATAAGCTTAAATCTTTTCTAACATGAAACACAAGTTATAAATTCAAGAGGAAACCTGCAGCTTATTTGAAAGATCATAATGGAATGTAAAAAATGTAGGTGCCAAACTATTCAGAGCTTTAGAAATCAAAAATTAGCACTCGGAATTCAGCTTTGTACCTGCTAGGTAACACACTTGCACTGAGCAACACTGCACCTGCAGGGCCCAATCAGATAAGTGTGACAGACAGGGTTGCATGTCATTAGCATACTGATGACATAAACCATGATTTAGCTTTACAAGCAACTTTTCTCTTTGGAACATAGTAAAGCAAAGTTTTGCAACCAAAGATGTGCTTATTGTTCTTTGGCTCCAATAATATATTAATTTATAAGTAAATTAAGTGGAGCATTTGTTTAATCCACCTTTTAAAAAAGCAATTTTTGTTGTTCAGTCGCACAGTCGAGTCCGACTCTTTGCGACCCCGTGGACCAGATCACGCCAGGCCTTCCTGTCTTCCGCCGTCCTCTGAAGTTGGCTCAATTTCATGTTCGTTGCATCTATGACACTGTCTAACCATCTCATCCTTTGCCGTCCCCGTCTTCTTTGACCTTCAATCTTTCCCAGCATCAGGGTCTTCTCCAGTGAGTGCTCCCTTCTCATTTGGTGACCAAAGTATTTGAGCTTCAGTTTCATTATCTGGCTTTCCAGGGAACAGTCGGTTGATTTCTTTTAGGATTGACTGATTTGATCCTCTTGCAGTCCAAAGGACTCTCAAGAGTCTTCTCCAGCACCACAGTTCAAAAGAATCTATTCTTCGGCGCTCGGCCTTCCTTATAGTCCAACTCTCGCAGCCATACATGACTACTAGAAATACCATTGCTTTGACCATGCGGACTTTTGTTGGCAAGGTGATGTCTCTACTTTTTATCATGCTGTTTAGGTTCGCCATCATTTTCCTCCCAAGGAGCTGATCTGGGGACAAAGTTGGAAGTCTGTTCTGCTCCAAATGGTTTTCTTCCAGAGAACAATGGGTTGGATCAAGTGGGGTGCCAATTAACATGGTTGCCAACAAAGATTTCCATCACTTTCCAGCATCAGCTCACTAACCCTCCCACCCCCTCTCGAAAAGCTGCTGCTGAAGGGCATGAGATCTGTATGTAAATCCATGTGGCCTGTGGGAAAAAGTTAGGAGGGGAACCTGTATGAAATGCCTTACTACCTTGGTTTTACACCGGAGATGTCTCATGCCAGTGGAAGCTCCTCTGGTTGAAGAGAAAAATAAGGGCAGCTTCATTACCTTCTCACAGCCGCCCCCTGGGTTCGTTGCGTTTTGACCACATATCTCCTGTGATCCCCAGCCTCAGCTTTATGGAAATTTCAGGGTCATTGAGGAAACTGGGTCAGGGCAGGGAAAGATCTAGGCACGTGAGACCTCTTGCAGTCATGCTTGGTTAGATCCAGTCCATTATCACATGACTGATCTTGCACAATATCTGGATTTTGGTGAATGCTAGTAATTGTCATTGTTAGAAAACTGTTTGGACTTTGAGGGTTCTTTACAGACCAAGCATTTCATTTATTGTAAAACACTTTGAATCTCAGTTTAAAAAAAGTGAGATGAAATGTGCTGCTGGTTGAGTGGGCAAAATGTGGCAAATGAAGTTCAGTGGTACATTGGTACAAAGAATCTCAGCTTCAAGAATATGATAAAGGGGCCTGATCAACCACAGACAGGACATACCTTCCAGAGATCATAGGCATAGACAGCTTTAAAAGGGGATTAGAAAGATTTATGGACGGTGGGTCTGTCAATGTCTTCTTTCCTATCAAATGTAAATGACTTTAACTGAACAAGCTAAAATTTATAACTTAGCTTGTATATAAAATTGTACTATTTGGCATATTTATGGAACTTAAAAGTATAAATATCTTCATCGTCTAAGTAAAACTGCAAGTGCTCCCAATACTTAAGAAAGAGTTGCAAGCTGCTATACCCTATGCTACCATTAGATGTGTGTCTATAATTTTTAACATATGAAAGTTAGGAGAATATAAAAGTTGAAGGTAAGAAACAGATTCTGTAGTAAACACAAGAATATTCTATTTAGATAGAAATTCTTTGAAAGAATAATAAGTAGGGGTGTGTGTTTGGATCTACCCAAACTGAAAATTTACCTGAAAAATACTTTATTTGTATTTTCTCAGGAAAACTGGGGGGGGGGGGA